>NC_087247.1:12902500-13215000 GCF_037042905.1 Lytechinus pictus | reverse complement strand
GTGCATGGTTACGGACGCAAACAAGCTTCAACCACCCTGTTTCTTGTCAGTTTAGTCTCAAATAGTGACGATTGTACGTGAAATCATACAGAAAATATCCTGGATTGGAGAAGCCACTATAGAACATGTAGAAGGTGCCGGTACGGGGCGTTGAATTGAGGTAACTTGGACCTAACAATATCTTAGTCGATCTTGATACAATAAAAAACTACATTATGTTGACCTCTTCCTTGATATATATATAATTTTACGGAAAGTAATGATTAATATATTCATTTTTCTTCGTGTCAGAAGAAAGAGTCTAGATAAATGGTCCGGAACTGAGGTTGGAATCACTGGGTGAACTATAAGAAACCTCGACGTCCTCGTCTGATTCTTCGGATGTGTTACCCCCTTGGGCCGTCTGAGCCTGGGGTCCCTGGAGGTTCGCAGCGGCTTGTTGGTCCTCCTCATCCTGTAACTCCTGCTGCTCCTGCATTTCCTCCATGTCCTGTTGCTCCTGCATCTCCTGCTGCTCTTGCATCTCCTGCATCTCCTGCTGCTCTTGCATCTCCTGTTGCTCCGGCTGCTCTTGCATTTCCGGCTGCTCCTGCATTTCCTGTTGCTCCTGCATTTCCTGCTGCTCCTGCATTTCCTGTTGCTCCTGCATCTCCTGCTGCTGTTCTTGCATCTCCCACTGTCGTTCCTGAGCCTCTTGCTGATACTCTTCTGTATTTTCCTGCTGCTCGAACTGTTGCTCATTGCCATCCTGTTGGTCTCCGTCATACTGACCCTGTCCCCATTGGTCTGTGTTCCATTGGTCGGGGTTCCACTGGTTAGGGTTCCACTGGTTGGGATTCCACTGGTTGGGATTCCACTGGTTGGGATTCCACTGGTTGGGATTCCATTGGTTTGGGTTCCACTGATTAGGATTCCATTGGTTAGGATTCCACTGCCGCTGCTGACGAGGTCTTGAGCCTAAAGAAGTTTTTTTTTTGGGGAAAAAAACCGAGTAGCACAATAATTGCTTGTTCCTGTTGTCATTTATTGTTTCTCTTCGCGAATAATCCAATGTACCACAATGCTATCATCAGTTTCTGTTTATTTTGTTAAGTAACCTGATGGATGATTCATAAAGCTGTTCGTAAGTTGCGATTGAATTTATGCATGACTCGGTAGCGGATCCAGGGCCAATGTGGGGGGGGGGGGGGGGTTGGCACATCTGGCCCGTGCCCCCACCCCTTTGAGAGGCACCAAAAAGATTCTTTAGAGGAATATATCATGCATATTCTACTGAGGACCCCCTTTTTTTGCTTCCTCGATTTGCTAGCAAAACCTTTTTTTTCTAGTGATAAATGCTACATCCCTATGTAGCTGAGTTAGTACCTTATAACATGCTCCACTCGTGCGTTAAATTTTGCGTACCTTTACGAAAAGCTTTTTAATTTTTTTTGCCCACCCCCCCCCAAAAAAAAAAAGAAGAAAGGAGATGATTTTTATCTGGACTGGACAAGCAATATGTGGGCCTATATCATGGCGATGTTTAGCCCAATGATAAACAGTTCAACGTCTTTGTGTGGATACAGGTATGTCTTTTTTAATTTGTAAATGATAATTATCAATAAATTGCGGAGATAAAATAATAATGAATTTTCAGAGTGATTCTTCCTTTACTCAGCTTTTTATATGTAGATGGTTGTAATTTTTTTCTTCAGTTCGATTTTTAATGCAAGATTTCAAATTTTCTGCAGGACTCGATGATGAAAAACAATGTTTTTTTTTCTTTGTTTAATGATATCCCTTTTTTTTTTCTGAACATAGATATATTTAAAAAAAAAAAAAAGTATATTTATTATCACGTTTTATTAAAAAAAACTAATACATATCAAATCGATACAAACAAAATGCGGTGGCAATAGTTTACATTCCATGGGTAGATGGAGGAGGGTATATAAAGAGAGAGAGAGAGAGAGAGGGGGAGGGGGAAGGGAAAGGGAAAGAGGAGATTACACTCACCGCGCGGTCGAGCTGTTGTAAGAAGTAATGAAAAAAGATAAAATGATCATTAGTGAATTTTTTACATGACAACGCCTTCAAAAATTATATATATACAGGTATATACCTCGACAATATTGCATTTTTATCTTAATTCATAACTAATTTAAATTCCCCACTAATATCAATAATTCAATATTGCTTTTACTACTTGATATTTTGATTTATCGTTCATAATACCTAGTTCCCACTCTCACTATTTGCGCCACGATTGAAACGATGGTCTTAATCGTGGAGTAATCATAGTGATCGTATCATATCGTATCTGATCGCATCAGATCAGTCGTGGCGATCGTATTGATCGTAGAATTTTTTGAATGGTTCAAAACTTATTGCCGCGATCATGAAAAAAAATTCATGAAAATCGAAATACAAAATAACAAAGACGAAAAAAGGTGTCATTATAGATTTTTTCTTGATTTCATCACTTATCATTATTCAAAACGAGGGTGATATACAAATGAGACAATTCATGATGCCACACAATTACCACTAATCTGTTCCACTTTGTAATGTGAAATATGAAAGATGTCAATTTTCGTAGATTTAATAACAAAGAATCCCTTGCTGTCAAATAATAACTAATTATACTGATGGATATAATCCCAAAATGTTCAGGGTTGAGTAATACCAGGTTTTACATTTAATGAGGAAAAACTTCATTTATTTCATATTTCATAATAATGAAAAAAAAAAGATGATGACTGTGTGTCGTAATCGGTTCATTTATTTGCATTCCATCTGTGGTATGATATAAACTACATAATATCCCCAATTTTATAACTTTCTTATTTTACATCCAAATTTCGATGATTATTTCAGTTTTCCTCTTGTTTGATTTGCCTTTTTGATCAAGTCAACTTGTGATTGGGGTAGACTTAACAGTGTTGGAATCAACATAAGAATTTAAAAAAATACCTTCTATTCCCGCTACTAGAGCAACAACCACACACACCGCAAGAAGAGACTTCATTCTGTAGAGTGAAAGGAAAAGAATAAGAACACGGTTAACTTCATTTCCATTATTTTCACTCGATGATTCATAATGGTACTTTTGATTCATCGTTGATTTAATTGGGACGTCTGTTTCCATGGCAACTGAGAAACTTGTTTCTGCGATTGACGGATTTTTTATTTATTTACAAAATGGGTTCAAAAGAATTATGATATACCTGTATATATATTATATTTATTCATTTCATCTAGTCATTTATTTATTATTATTATCATTGTTAATATTATCATCATTATTATTATCATTATTGTTTATTTATTCGGGGTGGGGGGAAAGTGGGGCAGATCCGCGTCTCTTATCTTATTTTTCTAAGTAATTACCATGTAACCCACAAACATAGACTATTTATTTCATCTTCGCTTGCATATTTTTGTAAATCATATGATCCCTATATGTTCCTTCGTGTCTTGAAAACTGCAGATATCTCCTACCTTAGAAATTAATAATTGAAGGGGTAAATATGACAATAAGCAAACAAATATAACAACTATCCTGTATTATTTTTCTCTTTTTGTATGTTGTCACCATGTTAAAGCACACGCACACACATTTCACCCAAACACTCACCCACACATCCTCTGACACCCCTCACCCACACACACCTCGTATTATGATTTGACAGTAAACATTAATGTTATATTATATCATATTATATCATAATATATTATGTTAATATTACCATTGTATTGTATTAATATTACCATTGCATATAGTATAATTCATCATGGAGTAGATTAAGATTAAAAAAATCATCTATTCCTGAGGCTGGGGGTTAAAGTTTTCTTCAGAAACACGTCACCGTTCATGAAAATTCCATTAGGCGTCATATCGATTGTTTTCTTGCTGAAAGATTCGATTTGGTCAGATTTCCGCACTGCCTTTGATATGACTCATCCTCAACGCGGTGTGTATGCCCCAGTCGAACCGGTGAATCCTATACCACCGATCGACCAAAGCTATTACGCTATTAACAATGACATAGAATCGGTCGGTTTGGAGTCAATATCGTAAGTGTGACTGTTGCATAAGATAGTTTATTAGAAAAGTCTGAATTTGAACATCTGAAATCAGTCAGTGCGTGTTGGGGGGGGGGGGGTGAAATTTTGCCCCTCATAAAATTTACCAGGTTGGGGGTGGGGTTAAAAGAGGGGATTTGTTTTAGAGACAGGGACAGTAATTGACATTCAATAATAATGACTACAGAATTAAAAGGTGTTGTTTATCAATGAGTGCATGCAATGTTACCATCTAACATGGTTAGCAAGTATTATTGTTTGTGGAGTACCTTCATGGATCCTGTGCGTTATTAAAGCATTATTGCCATATTTTTTTTATTGGGTTAAAGAAATCAGATTACGAATTTGGGCTTGAAACTGAAATAGGTGCCCGTGTAGTGTTAGAATTTAAATAAATTTGGATAGATTTTCTTTTACTAAAAGAATCCTTGATAGTCATATGTGTTGTGAAGTTGTTCACTGTGACTTTTACAATTATGGTGTATAAGTGAGACAAAGTTGTCACTGGTTTAATTTCATCACAAAATCAGCCTTTGCATATTTAGAGGGTAATTTTCTTCCGGTTATTCGCTTCGCTCGCTCGTTACTTTGATAAATTGTGCTCCATGTTTGGCCCCTCGCCTCATTACGCCACTTTTATTGCATATAGTCTACTGGATCTGAGTGGTCTTTGTACAAAACCTATGTAAATCACAGAAAATTAAGTAGTCAATATGTTAACGTTGATTGTATTTACAAGCAATCAAAACTGACTACAGATTTAATTTCATTTTTGTAGAAGGTCCGGTACTAAGGAAGCAGAGCAAGGTTTGACTTAGCATGTGTTGATTCCTCGGCAGTGGCGTACCTAGGATTTTCCAAAGGGGGGCAAATTCGTCCGTCAAAAAAAAAGGTCTTCAACCGCAAATAAAGGACATTTCGCACCAGAAAAAAAAATTGACAAGCAATAAAAAAAGAAAAAAAAAAAGGTCTTCAACCACAAATAAAGGACATTTCGCACCAGAATAAAATTGACAAGCAAAAAAAAAAAAGTTCAAAGGAGGGGCACACTTTGCTCGTCAGGGATCAGTTTTGACTCGTCGGGGGGGGGGGGGGGGGCAGAGACACGTCCCTTGCATGTGATGTGACTCGTCAGGGGGCAGTCTGCCCCCCTTAGGTACGCTAATGTTCCTCGGTATGAAAGGTCGAGGAGAATCTAACTGGCTTACAGGAAACTCCAGCAGACAAGGGCTATCATCCAACCCCGAACCAGCCCATCGCTCTCCATTTTGAGACCGTGCCAAGAATTCCCAGCATTTTAAAGGAAGGGGTAAAATGTTAAGGAGGTATATAGTTGTAAGATTTAATTTATATTGTAAATCCCCTCCTGCTATGTCAGTGATATACATATTCGTGATATTGATTATTAGAAGGGGGAACCTCTGTATACCTAAGGTTATGCTCATCTTCCCTCATCTGCGCTTTGGGAAGACAGCTAAATCCAGATCGCCTCGAAATGGTGTTAAATATAATTGAATTATACAGTAAAATATAAATCGTATTCTCGTATCCTTTTAACAAATAGATTTCACTTTATTAAAATCATTTCTTTTCTGTTCATTTACATTTTTATCACGACCAAACCGGCACAAACCACGATATGAGCCACCACCACCATCACCATCATCATCATCCTTCTCCTCCTCCTCATCATCGTTATTATTATATGTACTGGCAAATACATGGGCTAGCTTGGGGGCCATGGACCACCCCCCCCCCCAAAAAAAAAAGAAGAAAGAATTAAGAAATCACGATGAAGAACAAAAAAAGCAAGAAAAGGAAAGTGAAATAAACAAATATTATACTATTTTCTGAGTATTATGTCAAAATAATTTCAAAGCATATTATTGTATTAAATAGGTCAAAAATTTGCTCGCTCGCATTATTTTTCAGAACTATTGTTCCAATTGCCATATTATAGGGCTCATTACGCCAAAGATTATATATTATTGATAACTTTGGCATAAGTTTTAATATTATTAATAATTATATCATCGTTATCATTACTATCATTGCGAGCATTAAATATAATATGTTATATCGTTGGCGATGAAACGCTATATAATTATCTTTCCTCATCCATGCTTCGAGCTATACATCTAAATCTCATCGGAACGTATAGCCTGTCGTATCTCTTTGACTAGCGGTAATTATTTGCCTACTATCATGAATCGCAGTTTGATATATCATTACGATAATTTGGACGAAAGTATATATTTTGTTCTGCAGGACAACTTGAGTCACCTTCCACACCTTTTTAATCACACAATTATAATTTTGGCGACCCGACGATCTATTTAGTTTTAAATTACTTTTGAATAAATTATTCCATTTTGACCAGATCACCGAAACACAAATGCGACTCTAATCAGAACCGATCAATTTCTTAGTGAAAATCACAAAAATTCCACTCAAAATAACAAAATACTTTCCAGTCTCCACAATATCCCTCTACCGTCACACTGATAAATTAATCTTACAACCATAACTTTATGAAATCGATCCGTTTCCTTATTGCTCCAAAACTTCCCAGAGGTATTCGTCCGAGATCTAAGCTATCGATCTCTTGAGTTGTTTCTCGATTTGGCACTGGACAGGTTATCGGATGACTTCTCTGCCAAACCAGCTGAGCTTATACAAATCGAAGCATCTTGCTTAACAGCTCACACATGTGATATCTTGAAATAGAGGTTTTACATACTTCCGATTATTCAGCCAATATTTCATCAAATATCGACTCTCAACTTTGACCACCAAACCTATTAATTAACACTACATAACATTCACTCTCAGATTTGTATCAACCCAACCGAAAAGTTGGTTAATCTGCATGCATCAGCCAACAGGTAGTAGGTTTATATTTGAACCGACTTACATGCATGTTGGTTTAAAATTTCTGTGAGAATTTGCGTTATATTTTGAATCACTCTTGCAACACATGTCGTACATTCACACGAAAGAGTCGTAGTGTGAGCATGGGAATGCTCTAATTAATTACAATAATGAAACATTAATAGATAAAATCTAAATAACAAAAGATGCAAGCAGTCGTATCATAGCGAGCAGCATATTTACCTTGATAATGACTGCGTGTTATTCAAGAAAGACCAAATGAAGAAAGATGAATCACTGAACAAATCAGTTGCAGCAGTTTGTCCAAGTAAATTATATCAAACGAAAACTCCGTATTTATTTAAAAAAAAATCACGTTGAAACAGACCTTTCTTTGAACCTCATAAGAAATCTTATAGAACCATGAAACCGAATGGAAATTCTTAACAGAGCCATTGTGGAGCAAGTGACGTCACCGTTATCTCCACCAATCGCATGGCTAGAAGCTAACGGGGGTGAAAGGTGATGATCGATTTGTATCATATCATCGGGACACAAAAAATATGAAGTATCTGTCTCTCTTCATTTCCTTTAGCAATGAGATCTTCCGCTTTTGAATTTTCTCACGCCGGAAAGACGACTTGAAGCTTAAAGAGTTTGAAAACTTTCAAAACACTGAAATATTGCTTTAAAGGAGTACTCAAGGCTGGAAAGAATAAATGTCAAAATAAATAGATTAAATGCTGAGAAATTCATCCAAATGTGATTAAAAATTAAGAAGTTATTGAATTTTAAAGTTTGACAATATTTTGCAGAAAAGGTAATGTATGACGTCATAAAATTGGTGCACTGATGATGTCATTACCCTTTTCTCACTAGATTACATAAAATCACGATTATTTTGTACTTTTGGGGTACTTTTTATACATTTGTGTACATCATGTCTCCCTAGTAATTGAATGTTGCAGCAATGGTTATCTAGTCACTAGTCGACCTTATTTTCACATTCTTGGGGAATTTCTTCGAATAAATATACAATAAAGTACAAACAAATTGGGATATGACATCATCAGCTCGCTCATTGCATATTCATAACGCAAAGCACAGAGCTGTTTCACCGATATAATGCAAAACTTTAAACTTATATAACTTTGTTATTCCTTCTTCGATTTTGATGAAACTTTCAGTGTTGTGTTTGTCTGATTTTACTTTATCTATTTAAACCATAGTATTTTACTTAGCCTGGAGTACCCCTTTAAATCACTTTGTGGTCTTCTTACTTCCAGAAGTAAAAAAACGGTCGATAGAAGATAGCACAATAATTCGAACTTCAACATAGGCCTGCTTAATCAATACCTTTCAACAAACTATTGACATTGAACTAGTTTGTATTGATGGTAAACTTGATTTGTACCTGGTCCTTGACTTTAATCGCTCAAAGATACGATACCATGATTCATCTCTATCATTTGCATTTTTAAACAATTTTCTCTCTCCTATTCGAGAGTTGATTTTTGTTGTAACAATATCTTTTTTAGTTATCCGCTCACACAGATCGGCGAGGTGCTGCACTACATGGGAGGGAGGGGGGCACCAATCCGACCACCCAGTATAATTTTTAAGTAGTGAGTAAATGAGGAGGGGGGAAAAGAGGAAAAGGGCGGAATAAAATGAAGAAGAAAGGAGAGTATAAAGAGAGAGAGAGATCTTGGTCACGTAACTCTATATTTCTCCTCTGTTCCAATTGAGAAATGAAATTATGTCAGCGTTATATCTTGACCCTTTTCTCCCTCTCTCCCCCTCTCTCTCTCTCTCGATATTGAAGAACATGACCAGAGGTGGCTTTTTATATACAGTAGGTAATGGTTGAGTTCGCTTTGCCTAACACGCACTTGCAATTCAATATTTATTTTTTATTTTATTTTGTTCACACTCCTAAAAAAATGGCACAATTAGTAAAATATTTGGAACCAAGTGAAGAAGTGCCAAGCCGGACAAGATAATCATTAACGAGGCAATCCAGTGGTTGGATTTCGTTCAAAATGAATCGTCGTAAAACCACCCGACCCGAACGAACATGATGAATGACTAAATACATTGCGAAATTAGACAAATTATCATCCGTTTTCCAAGAAGATAATAGACTGAAATAAAATTATTTCATACACTTAACATATTAATGTTATAAATGTAAACAACAACATGATGAATATGTTTTACAAAATGTATACATCGTAATGATAACGAGAAAGCAATTATAATATTTTGTTCGAATTAATTTATTTCAGTAATGAATCATTAATAATTAAATCATGTATGTAGAATGTTTGGGTGTTACAGTTGTTTCTTTTTTTAAAACAAATTCTAGCACTACCCAAAGACCACTAACCCTACAATTACCAGTTACTACTACTACTACTACTACTACTACTACTACTACTACTACTACTACTACTACTACTACTACTACTACTACTACTACTACTACTACTACTATTACTTCTACTACTACTACATCTGATACCACTACTACCATCTACTATTATACAAACAAATTATTTAAAATTCTGGTAAAGGTGGGGGGAAATTAGAATGATCATGGAATAGATTCTGGAAGTAAATGAAGTATGTTTATTGCTTAGTCCCACTGGTTTGGATTCCAAGGTTGATAACCATTTCTGTAATAAGCATTTGGTTGAATTGTTGAGAGGACATAGGAACCGTAATCTTCTGAGGAGAAGGTTGATCCTCCTGGCGCAATGTAAGGGGCAGGAGCGTTTCCAGCAGCACCGACAACGACCTCGCGAGATTGTGAGTTGTAGACCAACTGTCCGTTAGCTGTCTGCCGTAGAGGGCCTCGCTGGTTCTCAAAGGCATCCTCACGAAGCTCCTGCTGATTCTCCAGCACCTCTTCCTGCTGTTCGAATCGTTCCTCGGGATCTAGCATCCACTGGGTTTGCTGACGCTGGGCCTGTGGCTGTTGTTGGTACCATTGCTGGTTCCACTGATTGTACCCCTGACGCCATTGGGGTTGCCATTGCAGCAGTTTCCGACCGGCTGGTGCACACTGCCCTAAAGGTTGAAGATTGAAGACCACGAATTGTTTAGGAAGTCAAAGAACGCATGTAAATTATTTTGCATTCGATAACTAAAGGTTGACATAAAACCCCTGATATTTAAAAAATTCACCACCGAACGAATAGCCACTTAATTTCATTTCCAGTAGATAAAATTTTTGTCGGCAATAAATAATTTACGTTGAAAATTGGCTGATCGTTTATTCTTGGTTGGCTAATTAGTTAGTTGGTTGATACGTTGATGGGTTAATTGGTCTGTTGATTAGATGATAACAATCACAGTATTGGGATGGGGGTCACACTCTCCCCCCTTATCACCACCTCTGCAATGTGCCCTGACGAACATGAAGCTAAACGACTAATATGACTTACTGAAAAAAACAAAATAAATCAGGTGACTACTAATGAACTAACTAATAACAGCAGCCCAATATATAAAACCAAACAATATTCTTCCAATCAACCAACCAGAGAAGTTCCAGCCATCATTAAAGGGATGGTCCGGGCTGAAAATATTTATATCTAAATAAATAGAGTAAAATTTACGAAGCAAACTGCTGAAAATTTTAACAAAATCGGATAACAAATAACGAAGTTATTCAATTTTAAACTTTATCAATATTTTGTGAAAACCGTTATATGCACATCGACATGTATATTAATTAGGTGGGCTGATGATATCATATCCCCACTTTCCTTTTTCTTATGTTATAACATGAAATCATAATTGTTTCATTTTTTCATACATGTGTAAATAATATGTCTTCATGCGGATGAAATAAGTTGCGGCAATAAATTACTAATGCACTTAATCAGTTGTCAATCCAATGTTTTAGTTATTGGTAGAAAAATGTTGAATAACACTAATTTCATATAGTAAAATATAAAAGAACAAGTGGGAATAAGACATCATCAGCCCACCTAATGAATATTCATGAAAACATGCCTAGAACTGTTTCACCACAATAATTCAATTCTTAAAAATTCAATAACTTCGTTATTTGTTATCCGATTTTGATCAAATTTTCAGTATTTTGCTTTGTGAATTTTACTCTATTCATTGAGATACAAATATCTTCAGCCTGGACCATCCCTTTAAGGACACCATAATCCATCTCTATTTTATGTGCTATCTTTCCAATGTATTTTCATAGTCTAAACCTTATATTTGTAATATTTGAATTCAATATATATTTTATTCATCAATCTAACGAAAATTAATATCCCAGCCATCTATCAGGTAGGACTCGATGCTATAAAATGCATGATAACAACGTTGATTACATTACTAACAGAACGACCATGTGTTCTCAACACTATCACACAGTTATTATATTCTTATGTTTATTACCTTAATAATTCAAGAAAATGTCGATGTTGGGAATTTCAGAAGTATTAAAAATCCTTTATTTAATAAACTCTTGAATAACGACGGCATAATATAAACATTGACAACATGAATAACATTAAAAATATGATTTCAGTGCTAATCAATACAACATGTCTTCTTATTAATCTTGCACTCTTAGAAAAGGCTGATGCGATTATACTAATGGGATATCACTTTCCTTGATTATACGGGCATTTTCAATGCATACATAATGTCCTAGAATCCTTCCCCGTTGCAAATGCGAAAACTCATTATTTTTAGGTTTTTCAAAGACGCAGAAAAGGGTTTTGAACAGTTTTTTTTAAGGAACCGCTTTTGGTTCTACTAAAGGAACCCTTTGAGGATATGGGTTCTTGATGGTGTGAAGAACCATAGTAATTTCCTACAGAGTTCTCTATACAATCTTTTTTTAAATTATTATTATTATTATTTATTCGGCATTTCAAAATACATAAATTATAGTACAATCCAAATTACATAAACAATAGGACATACGTGACATTGTCATAGTACAAAGGACCTGGAATAGAGATGAAGGGGCTGCCTGGGTTTGGAAAAGGTTAACTAAATTACCATGACCCACAGGTCTTCCTTCCCACACCCCTTTACCTCCATCCAGGTTAGTATAAGAATATAAAAAGAAACATATGAATTAAAAGTATATATACAACAACCTCATCAAGAACCACACCATAAAGTACATTCTGTTTCTGTTTATGGTAACTCCCGTAGGAACTCGGCAGGACAGCGTTTTGCTGGTAAACGCCAAGCTGGCATATAACCAATTACCTATGAAACATTTTACGTCTAGATTGTTAATCAGTCATAGTGGCTGACGTTATAGACAACATATATCACTCTCATGCCTTTTTTATTAAAGTGGAGACAATAGCCGAGTTGGGATTCGAACTCACAACCTTGCGATTATGAGTCCAATGCTCTAACCACTGGATCACATGACCCGTCTTAAACCAGTCTTACAAGGAACCTTAAAAGGTCCCTTGTAGAACATTTTTAAAGGACTGTTCAGAACTCCTTTCTACTTCTTTGTAGAATTTTAAAAGGTTCCAAATACAGGACAAAGAAAGTTTCTAAAATTTTCAAGATTGTGGATTTGCTTACCTTCTAGATAGAGAACACAGAGTACAAATGAACCTAGCAAGATGGTTGACTTCATCTGAAATAAGAAAAGTAAACGCGTGCCTTTACCATGCATGACAGGTTGTTGTATTGCAATGTATCACGGCACAAAATTAAAGTACGTTGCACAATTACTGTAATTATTTTCATTTTATCTGGAAAAATAGCCGCATTAGGTCATTGATTTTAACAAATATAGCAACACATTTACACCGCCAAGAAATTTTAAAAAAAATAAAGATTAAAATTCAGCAAGAGGGTAAGTAGACGCAAGGAAAGTTTTCAGACCAGACAGTTTAGGGCGACAATTGATGAACCATCTCCCAAGTTGTCGAATCTGACAACTTTCTTTGGCTTTGAATGGTCGAGAAGCACCGATGTCTGTTACTCAGGTAACCACCTTTACTAAAATAATTTTCGGATTATAAAAACTTGTTTGTGTTTTACGAAACAGTCAAATGGTTGCAAACTACAACCAGTCAAACATTTTAAAGAACAATAACTTATGTTTATTGGAATAAATTCTTCAAAAGCACATGATGAAGAAAGAAAGAAGGAAGTATCAAGTACGTATATAGTGTTTCGCTTGTTTTGAAGAGTCAACAGTCATGACAGTTGATGGTGATTTTGATTTGCAAAAAGAGGGTTCATCGAAGAGCGTCATAGTTGTTGCAATTATTATATAACAAAGAGCGCCATTGGAGAGATGTATTTAAGAAAATTATCTTCCATGTATTAAAAAAAAAAAATTTATTTACAGAAGCAATTTCAAATGTAATACTAAACCCAGTGAATAAGGGACTCGTAAGTAGCATGCAAGGACCAATGTTATATTTAGTCCACAATGACTTGCAAAAATTGTTCCCTGTCAAGCATAAAGATGCATTAATATTGTACATCTCTATGCATATAAGTCGCTCGCACAAACTCACCCTCGTGCGCGCACGCATACTCACGCGCGCACACACAACACATTTCACACCTACACATAAGCACAATGTCGTGATTAGATGTGCAAGGATGATAATCATGCATGGTAATTGTAAAAATCATTTTTATCAAATAGTGAAAGCGATTTAAAAAAAATACTAGCAAAAACAACCGATTAAATATCTTACGAACTAGATGCAAATTTGAAAAGATGAAATAATTAATTGCGGTATACGAAGAACAAATATCAAGGAAGAAATGCTTACTTTGATGATGATGATGATGGTGTTACAGGTTGAGATGGTAACAAGAAAGAAGAGGCAGAATGAACGAAACAAATTCACTCCGAGATGAAAACTCTCTTCAAAATGTTCTCTTGACTGGTATCTGCTCCTATTTATGGGGAAGGGGAGAAAGCATTTGACTTTTCACCTTTCCTATTTAAATTCCTAGTAGTAGTGGACCTTAACTTCAGTCCCAGGACAGGAGAAAGAAGACACCGATAAAGAAAAACACCCAAACAAAAAAGTGCCTGGATAACACTCACGTGTTCCAGATGCTTAGTGCAACAAAGAATTAAATCAACTTAATAGTGAAAAGGGGCAGTATGATATCACGAGGTTATTGACACAAAAATAAACAAACACCAATGAGAACATGCTAGACGCATAGAAGGTCTACATCTGTAAATTCTAGCGTTATCGTCACATCCTTATAATTTTTTTTTTGATTTGATATGAAATAAAATCGATTTCCACATTGAGGTAAAACTAAAAAAAAATACCTCTAAAACAGGAAGCCATCATTGTGATGTCATAGATTAAATTTTAGCCAATGGTAAACACGATAGAGGGTATACGTGCGAAGAGCACGGTTTCATTTTGGATCGAAGGAGAAGTTCTTCTCATTTCTTGGCGAGAAAGAGAATTTCGTGAGTTTTCTTGACGTTTGAAGCTTACATAATTCTCTTATTGGCAAAGTCTAATCGACTGGCAATTTGCCTCACCTCTACTTAAAATACAAAATATCAGCCCTTTCAGCTGATATGGGAGTTCTTGTAGCAGAGTTGTCATTGACAGTGGCATTTTTGTTGATACAACTGAGAAAAAGGTAATTAAATACCGAACATGAAATGGGAATGAGAGCATATAGGGACACATACATTCCTTATTATCTCAACATAGTGGCTAAATTTTCACATTCAATTTCAAGTCGAAGTATACAATCACTGTATTTCATATTTTTTTAGTGAAAAAGAAGAGGAAAAATAAGGTTCTGACAGAATAGAGTAGGGCAATTCATTTTTCATAAACATACATCATTGGCAGGAAAACCTAAATTCAAACAATATAAAAAGGGTTGAACCCCAAGCCTCTAAAGGTTTCACTTCGTGATTTTTTTTACGAAGTATAAGATGTTGAGTTAACCTATTCCCTTTAGTTTAGGTCGAGATAAACCTATAAGTAAGATGTTGATGTGCCCTTCAAATCTATATCATGTTTTGATAAGATCAGATTTCCTCTCCTTCGTACAGGATAAAAACTTTGAAGGTTGCGTCAAAATCATCTTTCAAAAGAATATTGAACGGAAAGTATCGCGACGTGGAATGGTTGCCATGGTGACGAATGGACAGTCATCCCCGCGAGGATGTTCATCTTTTCCTCCGGGGATGATGCCCTCACCCAGATATCCCATGATTGGGGAGGATGATGTGGGACAAAGTTCGGCTCTTTTTTTTCTTTAAGATTTAAAGAATATAGGCCTATTCCTCGACTCTTGCTATCCTTCGTCAGCTCAGTATTGACCTTTCAAAAAGTAGGACTACAATCACGCCAAGAGCATGATTTTGTGAAAATGGTCATTAATTGATAAATTGATAATGGTAATGCTCTCAGACTTTTCAAGACATTTATGTGGCAGTCACGCCAAATGACAGAGTCAACCCAAATGTTCCGAATCTTGAGGATGTTGAATAAAAGCTATTTGATCGGCATGGAATCACAATGTTGAGGTGCCGTGGCCGAGTGGTCTATGGCTCCCTACTACACCATGGAAGTCCGGGGTTCGATTCCCGCATGACCCTTGACCAAGGCAAACTTTATCTCCTTTGCTCTTTCATGTCTGTTATCTAATTTCATCAAATAAACGAAAATTCTTCATGCATTAATTGATACCAACTCGTGCACTTGTTTTTAATCTGATAATAATAATAATAATAAATTATGAGATTTGAAATTAATCGAGCGAGTTCTTTAAAGGCCAAGTTCACCCCAGAAACAATGCTGATTTGACTCATTATATAAAAATCAAACAAGGAATAGGATAATGCTCACAATTTCATCAAAATTGAATGTAAAATAAGAAAGTTATGAAATTTTTAAGTTTCGCTTGTTTTTCACAGAACAATTATCCAGTCTTTATCAGAGAGTCGACGAGGTCCCTCGCTCGCTATTTTTTTTTATTGTCTGAATTATACAATGTTTCAATTTTAAAAGATTTGACAATTAGGACCAACTTGACTAGACCACCCAATTTCTAAATAAAGGCGAATTCAATATGTTCAGGGAGGAATATAACTTTGTTTCACTTGACAATGAGGAGAAAATTGAAATATTTCATGTTTGATATAATAAAATACAAAAAAAAAATAGTGGGTGTTCGATGTCATCAGTCCCTTCATTTGCATACCGACCAGGATGTGAATATAACTGCTTTGTGAAATTAAGCGAAACTTTAACTTTCTTATTCTTACATCTGATATTGATGAAATTTTCATTGCTATATTTAGGTGTTAGATTTTACCTATTTTATTATATCAACTTTTTGTTGGGGTGGACTTGTCTTTTAACTTTCATCAGAGTTAGAGGCATGTTGAAGTCCCACTAACGAAACCTTCTCCAGACAGATCAAACCTTTCAGTAGAGTAATGAGCGAACAAATTTTTAGGTCCATTATTATCTCAGTCAACATTTGCCCTGTCATGCCTATGGCGGCCGTACGCCGAGTCGAAAACATCCGTGTTTAACATTAATTTTTATTCGAACCACCTATATCTAGTTATTTAAAAAAAAAGGTTAAAACGGTTGTTTTCGCCGTAGAGCAAATGTGACCGAGGTATACAGAATTATTCTATTGTTAATTAAAGGACAAGTCCACCCCAAGTAGTAAATTGATTTGAATAAACAGAAAAAATCCAACAAGCATAACAATGAAAATTTCATCAAGAATGGATGTAGAATAAGAAAGCTATGACATTTTAAAGTTTCGCTTAATTTCACAAAACAGTATTATGCACATCCTGGTCGGTATGCAAATGAGGGGACTGATGACATCACTCACTATTTCTTTTGTATTTTATTATATGAAATATAAAATATTATAATTTTCCCCTCATTGTCCTGTGAAACAAAGTTTTATTCCTCCCTGAACATGTGATGTCATTGCCGTTGTTATAACATTTTATGGTTTAGCTAAGTTGGTCCGTGATGTCAAATTGGTAAAAATTAAAATATTGTATAATTCAAATAATTAAAAACAAAAAATAGTTAGTGATGGACATCATCGACTCTCTCATTTGCATGCCACTCAGTTGTGAATATAACTGTTTTGTGAGAAATACGCGAAACTTTAAAAAGTCATAACGTTCTTATTTTACATACGATTTTGATCAAATTTTCAGTATTATGGCTTGTATGATTTTTTTCTATTTATTCAAATCAACATTTTTTCTGGGGTGGACTTGACCTTTAAAATGAATTAAGCAAAGACTAAGAGAGTGATAAAGTGACGACATTCTTTCTACATGAAGAATGAAAAGAGGGAGAAAATTCAATGTCCCCTGTGATTTTCAAGTAGTGAAAAAATGAAAAGAAAAAAATAAGAGGTAGAAATGACAGAGAGAGAGAGAGAGAGAGAAAAAAAAAAGAGAGAGGTATATAGGTGTAACCCTATAATAGCTCGACTATTCCTTTGCGCAATAAAATGACGTCACATCGGGGCCTGTTTGTTCTCTCGCCCCTATGTACCCTAGGCTCGTATATTGTGATTGGGACGTCGATCCACCTGCTCGTCATTATGACTTTATATTATTCACAAGGATCGCTAGTCATAACAGAAATGAAGGCTCAATATTCATAATGGTCGTTATTCATATTCAAAGAAGAGGATTGCTATCGGGTAGAAAGGGTATATAGCTTATAATCACGAAAAAGAAAATGGTCGCCAGCCGTGTTAGCCATAATTGAATAGATCAGGCTAGCGAGCTCCTTCTCGCTTTATGACTAACGACCTCCTGGATTATGACTAGCGATATTTTCTCCAAATGAGAATAGAGTACATTTTCTTCGATAAATGATTACACTCTAAACAAATATTGGGTAAAAGTGCTTCATGAGGGTAATTAAGTGTCCAACCAACACTTGGCATTTCTTTTGGGCATTTTTCTTTATCCAATGTGATGAAAATTCTGGCCATTCTAAAGTAATTGCTGCTTATTTTTTAACCTTACTGGACATTATGCTTCCCGCATTGGGTAAAATACTGCTCCAAATTGGTTGGACACATAATTACCATCTTGATGGTTAAAATTTCACCCAACAAATTTGTTTACAGTGTAGCGATCCTCTTTGTGGATTATGATTAGAGACACTCATCTGGTATTATGAATACGATTGATTATTGATGGTGGTCCTTTTGATTATAATTTGTGACCCTCCGTGTACAGAAACCCTCCTTCAATTTTATGAATAAGAACCCAATTGGCTTTGTTACGATTAATTACCCTCATGGTGGATTATGAATGACGACCCTCATTTTATATTATGAGTAGCAGATCGTATGAATAATGGTCATAATGATTTTTATAAGTAGTGACCATTTTTCGCTTTATGACTAGCGAAACTTTAAAGTTTATGACTAGCGGGCCTTATACTTGCCACGTAATTGGTAGGGGTCATGATAATAAACATGATGATGATGAAATTATTTCAGTTGTGAAACTATTATGAAGTCAAGAAAAATTTAATTCATAACTCAATAATGTAAATGATATGTTGATCTACTGATCAACTTGCTGTACGGTTTCAATAATTTTATTCTCTTGATAGGCATTTATGCCAAATTGCCAATCACAACTTGAAAATTGTGTCATTTAACTAGCGATCATGTGTTCAATCACTCTTCTATCAATCTTTTCTCATTCACCATGTAACTACACTGTTAGAAAATTTATCCTTAAAATAAAAGTTCCTGCAGCAGAGTCTCGAGAACACCTGTAATCTTACCATATTGCGTAATCTTACATTACATCATTTAAAATTACAGGAAATTTGTATTGGTGTATGGAACCGATATGTCAGCCAACCACTCATAAACTCAATCAATCATTCGCATATTATCTCACCCACTCATCCATTCTCTCTTCCACTCACTCATCCATTCTCACTCACTCAACCATTCACTCACCTCACTCACTTAATCATTTACTCAAACAATCAGTCTCTCACTCACTCGATCAATCAATCAATCAATCCATCACTCTCTCACTCACTCACTCACATACTTTCTCACCCATTCTCTTACTACTTACCCACTCACTCATACCCAGACTCACCATACCCACAATCACTCACCCACCCACCCACTCATTCATTCATTCTCTCACTCACCCACTGACTGACTGACTGACTGACTGACTCACTCACTGACTCACTGACTCACTCACTCACTCACTCACTCACTCACTCACTCACTCACTCACTCACTCACTCTCTCACTCACTCACTCACTCACTCACTCACTCACTCACATACTTTCTCACCCATTCTCTTACTACTTAC
Organism: Lytechinus pictus; assembly: GCF_037042905.1. NCBI lineage: Eukaryota > Metazoa > Echinodermata > Echinoidea > Temnopleuroida > Toxopneustidae > Lytechinus > Lytechinus pictus. The sequence goes on along the minus strand of NC_087247.1, from coordinate 13,195,690 downwards.
CCACTCACTCATACCCAGACTCACCATACCCACAATCACTCACCCACCCACTCATTCATTCTCTCACTCACCCACTCACTCACTCAACCATGTCAACCAACCGTTCATTCACTAAATCATTCACTCAATCGAACAATCACTCAATCAATCAACCAACCAATCAAGTATTTTTTAAATCGACCGACAACCAGTTGCCCACTTTTCTCTTGATATGCAGCCTCCATCATCATCATTCTTATTTTTTAATCCAATAAAATATTACCAACACTACAATGTACTAATTTTTCAGTTGGTGTTTTTATTGAAAATATCAGAGAAAATATATGTCACCCCCATCTCGGAAATATTCAGTTGATAATCATATTTGGATTTTTGGTAAATTCAGAAAGGGATTTTTGACAAATGAATTTCACGGGATGATAATTAGTGTATCAATCACACTTCAGCTATACCCCAAACTGTGTTTTACGATTTTTAGATTCACTTGTAGTTTCCTTCTTGAATAAAATACACATTTTCAGGGATATACGAAAAGGAAAGAAGAGAAAAATAAGACAAAACAAAAACAGAAAGGGGTATAATTTCTACATTATTTCAGAATTTGATTTATCTCCTCTATTAATCTCATGGATTGAATCGCTGAGCTGGTCGACGTTGCTGGGAGATTGGTTGCCGCCCGCGGCGATTGCGGTTCCAGTTCACTGGAGCTCCATTTTCCCGCGCGTTCTCCTGGAGTTCGCGCGCTTGCTCTTGTCTTTCTTCTGCCAATTCCATGGCGTTTTCCTGCTGCTCTTCTTGTGCTTCCATGGCGTTTTCCTGCATTTCCTGCTGTTCTTCCATCATGTTTTCTTGTGCCTCTGGGTCGTTAGGAGCCAACCCAGTCTGTCTTTGGGGCAGGTAACCCTGTTGAGGCCATACATGTTGGTTCCACCAAGCTGGCTGTCTCTGGGGTTGGGCTCTATAGGGTTGTCCCCATGGCTGCTGGTTGTACGGCTGGCCCCAGCCTTCTCGCTGTTGGTTATAATATGGCTGCCGCTGCCCCTGCCCTTGTTGCCATTGTTGTCGCTGCCATGGCTGTTGCTGCCAAGGTTGTTGCTGTCTTGGTTGTTGTCCCCAAGGTTGTTGTTGCCTGGGTCCCTGAGGCCACCGCTGGCCGTTCTCATAGGCATTTTCCTGTCGCTCCATCATGTTTTCCTGCATCTCCCGTCGATTTTCCATCATATTCTCTTGTCGCTCTCGTTGGTTTTCCATCATATTCTCTTGTTGCTCGCGTTGTTCCTCTGGGTCCATTGCCCATGTTCCTTGTGTGTTTGGATACCATGGTTGCTGGTTATACCTGGGATCGTAGTTTGGTGGATGTTGCTGTTGCCGTGGATACTGCTGATAGTATTGCTGCCAGTAAGGTTGATACTGTCTCTGACCATTTTGCCCTTGAGAAAGACGGAAAAGAAAATCTTTACAATAGCGCACTGATTAAGGATTGATAAAGGATTGATTAGTGGTACCATATGCTAATGAGAACTTTGATATTGCTGGCATGGTTCTGATGTCCTCCGGTAGAAGGTCACAAAAGATGTTAGAACTTTTGTCTGATCAAAGTTAAAGTTATACCAGGTTCAAACTACCGAACCGGCACACTCGATCACGCCCGATCAAGATAATTTCGGCCTGGTCGAAGTAGCTTGGCAAGGAAATCGAAATTAATCAACTATGTTCGATGTAAATCTACGTTGGTCCATATCAATCTGGTCACCTACTCCAATATTCTGAAGTTGGCCAAAATAGAAAGCCAACTAAGGGCGTTGTTGATCAGCCGATCAAGTTTTAGACTGCCCCGATTAGCTTGCCAAATTACAGACACCTGACCTAAAACATTTTGGTCGCGTACGCTAGTTCAGCTATATGGGAACATAACATTAATCCATTGGGTATCTGCAGAACCGATCAACTTGATCAAGCCTGATCGATCTAGCTCGACAAGGTAAACAGGGTCAATCTGTTCCTACGTTGGGGGCAAACATAACACTCTGGCTTGATCTTTACCATGCCTATTATCAATATGGTAACCAGAGCGACGTCGATCAAGATAGACAGACGCCGATGAATTTGCATTGGATACCAATTGAAGCCAGACTGACCAGGCCCAAAATATTTTGGTCAGGAATCATCGGTTCGACAATTGGTCAGTTCGGCAGTGGACACCTTGTATAATGGAACGGCTTGGTGCCAACCTTGTTGGAAAGAACAGTGTCACACGGTGTGATCATAGTGTGTTCACATAGTGGACTATGTGAAAATGATATTTATTCTGAATTATTCACACTGTAGAAATGCTCAAATTCCACAGTGTGTAGATATTTTAACACCGTGGACACCTCGACAGTAATGTTCACAGCGTGTTCACATGGACGACCATCAGTGTGAGGGGGATTTCGCATTGTGTTTCACACTGTGAACACACTGTGGCACACACTGTGTTCTTTCCAGTAGGGGATGATTGGAGATATATCTTTCATCTTCCCCAATAGTGGAAAGATTGGAAGGAAACTTACAATATAATTAAACCTTTAACTGGATTTTAAGATCGGTTTTATTGATTAAATCATGGATTTTCAGAAGTTGGACATAACAATAAGAATGAACATATTTACCTGCTACAACAGCCACTAGGACCGCCATCAAACACCAGACAAGGGACAGTTTCATCTGTGGAAAAACAACATTAATTTTGATAAATTATATATTTACATCGATGTGTTTTATCAAAGGGGGAAATCAACTACTTCTTAAGAGGTAAGTTCAATCAAGCAATAACTCATTTGAATAAAGTAACATAAAAACAAATTAAACCATCATAACACCTCTGAAGGTCTCCATTGTGAAGAATGAACCAGTGAGGAGGCTTCATTTTACCACTTCTTAACAAATGTATTTTTTGTTTTTAATGTGTAAGTTTTAGATGAATATTGTTTTTTTCTTAATAGGAAAATAAACGTGAACTCGGGTTTGAACCCAATTCAGTTCCCACACTGTTCGCGACCTTTCTTGTTATTTTATTTTTGAAACTTGTGGAAAGGAAAGACCCAAGACATGTCCTCAGATATACGTGCCTGCAGACAGCTGGCAAGCCATGTTGAATAGGAAGTTACTTTCCATCCGCACAACGTTTGGACCAAGGCCAGGTCGCTCAAGTTTAACTTTGAATTGGACGGGGTTCATATCTTCAAGTTCATCAAGATAATTACAAATGTAGAATGCTAGACTATGCAACCTACTTTAATTGCCCTTAGCGAGCTACGGGTCATGAAGAAATTTTGAGTTCACTTGAACTATCATTTATTATCTTTATTGATGCTGTTGCAATGAATATTTTGATGATTTGTTTTTATTTGAATTATGATGATGCCGCTGTCACACCGACGAAATAGATCCCAGACCGATCAAAACTATTACGTTATTTTCAATGAAATACCATCGTTCGGTTTGGAGTCGGTGATGTTGGTGTGACTGGGGCATGACAAAAGATGTAAAAATGATATCCATATATGAAAAGATGGGGAGATTCATGAAGAGGAAAAGGAGAAGCAGGGGGAGATAGAGAACAAGAAGAAGAAGAAGAAGAAGAAGAAAAAAGATGAAGAAGAAGAGCAAGGAGGAGGATGAGGAAAAGGAGAAGAAGAAGAGCTAGGAAGATAAAGAAGAAAGGTGAGATGAACGACTTGGGAGGAAGAGGAGGGTGAAGGAGGGAAGGGACGAGGGAGAAGAGGATGGAGTTGAGGTGTGGAGAAAAGTTAAGAAACTACTGAGATGTGCAATAGTGATAAAAACAATGATTATTACGACAATGGCAACGACAATTGCATTTTTTTGTGGTAGAAACAAGAAAAGCAACCATATGGGTATATGTGAAGGCCTTAATACTCTACGGCGCTTTGTTATGTATCATCATGAATCATGATCATATAGAGTTATTATAATAAATTATGGTATCATACTATTACCTACAGCTATTGATTTTTTTTTTACTGAAGGTAATGCTACAAACTTGAGAGGTCGCTTTACTCTGCATCTAGCCCTCAAAAATAAAATTAATAAATTAATAAATGAAAGACCCGGAAACGTTTTTTGTTTGTTTGTTTAAAGGGGAACGAAACCTTTGGAACAAGTAGGCTTGTGTCGAAACACAAAAATCAAAGAATAAGAACAAAGAAAGTTTGAGAAAAATCGGACAAATAACGAGAAAGTTATGAGCATTTGAATATTGTAGTCACTAATGCCATAGAGATCCTTCATTGGCAATGCGACAAGGATGTGTAATGTCACATGTGAACAACTTTCCCTTTGATGGACTATAAAATACCCCCAAAATGCCTCTTTTTGCTTTTTCTTATGGTGATACAAAATCTTTATCCATGATGTATTCTTTAAAAATCATTCTTTAAAAATCTGTATTACTATAGAAAGAACACATGATCTACTGATAGATGTGATAAAAGAGGCAGTTTAAGTGAAATATATTTTAAAGTAATGGGGAGAGTTGTTCACAAGACAAGTGACATCACACATCTTTGTCGCATTGCCAATATGAGGATCTCCATAGCATTAGTGATCGCAATATTCAAATGCTCATAACTTTCTCATTATTTCTCCGATTTTTCTCAAACTTTCTTTGATTTGTTTCTTTGATTTTTCTGTTTTCACACAAGCTATCTTGTTCCAAAGGTTTCATTCTCCTATTAATGTGTGTAAAGTATTACACACATTATGAAGAATACATACTCTATTGTATTCCACCAACAAACAAACCCAAATCACACTCAAAAAGTTTGTGAACGAGAAAGCTCTCTATTTACATAATTAAAGTGTTAAATCGCACAAACAAAGAAAATAATCTGTGTTGTTGTAAATGAACCCTGGAAGAGAAGTAGACTTCTTTAAATCCCCCAACTCACGTTTTTTGTCAGTATCCAAAACCAGATGACAAACGGTCACGAAATAAATAGGAAATAATTTGTGAACAATCATTGTTATACTTAACTTAATGTGCATTCCACCCGGGGTGCGTGGATATCATCTATGAATATATTCATGCCAAAACACGGGAGGATACTATACATAAAAATTTATAATTTTTTCGAACTACAGTGTATACAGCATCATATGATTTATATGAAATATGCATGATGTTTATAAACAATGTTACATTTTGAAAAAGTTGTCTAATTTCTGTATTAGGATATATTCTAATATTGATTGATTTGTTAACGAATATATTTCATTTAAAAAAATTCAACAAAATTACAAAGTAAATCAAAGCAAAGTAAATATTGATAGAGGTTGTAAAATACCCCTTATCAGAATGGCAGCAAAGAGACGATTTTGGTTCATTCGTAAGCGATTTTTTACCTATTTTATATTAAGGTGTCAAAATGGATTGCGACAAAATAAAGGAATATAGTACAATGAAAGCAGCAGTCTGTAATTGAGTACTCTACATCATTACATATTGTTCTTGGCATGTATTATATTAATTTTGATTTATTTGTCAATTCCGTTCAATAAGTAAAGTCTTCTCTTTAATGCTGGTTTTAGGCATGGTTGATGTAGTTAGTTTGTTCTGAATATTATTTTATTCATCTCTGCCTTTGGCTTTCAGGTATACTCAGAGAAAGACTTTCATTAGAAATACGTATCATTTATGCCCTACAAGATACTAGCGAGTTTTCGCTCACCCACGCGCAATGGATCCTACAACGCAGCCGATGCGTGTAAGATGCAAGACAAATCACAATGAAGTCTTTGTCGAGATTCGGTGAATCGGAACAGCATTTTCATCCGACGATTCAGAGCTGACGAATAATCGCAAATCTGTCGCTTGTCCGGAGTCCAGGACGAAACTGCTGTTTCGATTCACCAATCCTCGACAAAGACTCCATTGTCATGAAGAGCATTCGACAATAGATTTTCTACGTTCCAGAAAGCGTCTATATACGTAGCTATTGCAACCCCCCTATTGAGAGCGAATACATACCAATAATCCGCAGCCAATTAAGCACAAGACAAACATGATATTACGATCATGATAATGAAATGACACATAATAAAAACGATAATCATAAATGAAGGCAAAGAGAAAATAATTTGTTTTCCCATTTCATTGTCCATTCCAGCAAAAGAGTGTAGAGAATCTATCAGTATATAACAATTATCTATTTTTGGAAACACATTTTTTTAACAGCGTTTCACACACACGTTTTATACATACTGTATACTAGCAGTATTCACTCTCCAATGAAAACAATTATTACTCTAAAAATATGATTGAAAATAATGTATGATAAATAAAACAACGATTCATGCAATCTACACTTGATTAATTTCAAATGATAATTTTAAAAAGGAAAACAAATTCGATTAGCATAAATCAACGAAATATAAAGAAGAAAATGCAGGTGAAAGAGTGAAACTGATATTGAAGGTTAGCTCTCAAACCTGAGGGCACGTAATAAAGGTTTCCTCATCTTAATGAATTGAGATTCATATTCAAGTCGAGTTGGTGAACTATTTTGAGTTCCCGGTCGAGAAAAAAAAACTGAAATGAGAAACTTGAGATGGAATCTAACAGGAAATTACCCATCATTAGTGAGAATTCTTAGAATTATAATGTCTCTAAATGAATACAACTTTAATTTTTTAAATATGTTTTTTACATTGTTATCATGTCAATCTATTGTAGATATTGTGTGATTCTTGATGATTTCTAATAAAATCATAAATATAAAATAATTACACACACACCCAACAAAAAACTTTCTTACCTTGTTGGTGGCTGGATCAAGAAGTAAAAACTTGATTTTTATCCTTCAAAGTTTGACCTGCTGTTGACGACAGCTGATAAAATAATGAAGATCGTTTTCTCAAGCTTCCAGATTTACTAATCGGCATCCAATCTCCGCTGAGCTACAAGGAATATTTGTGATGCAAATATACCTCTATTGCATCTTTTGCCAAGCTAATATTTACATCACGAAGGTCATTTCAAGACCATGGTGTCGAATCCGCAGCGGGGGGAGTGACGTCACCCGAACATTTGACCAATCACAAATCTCGGAGGCTTCAACGTGACAGGAAGCATTGTTTTGGCGGACAATGGGGATTCATTTCCACACTCGCCCTTCTCATCCATCCCATGTTAGGACTTCCAGACATATTGGATTATTACAAAGTGGTTGCGAACTTGGCTTATCTTAATGTCAAAAGTCATCCTTGTTTGTTCTACTAGTCAGCTGGTGAGAAAAAAAATAATACCCGTCATCCTTTCAGGCGAAGGCCCCACCCTGTGACGTTAGAAGTAAATTATAGGAGTAAAAAAGGGTTTGCCAACCCAACAGTGGTCGGTTGTAACGGATCCGTCTTTGGAGGTCCCTGTTGAGTTGTTGGGCCATGCTCCAAACTGAGTCATCTTGTCAGTTCAGATTTTTAAAGAAGTCATTGATTGACTTTGTTTTGACGGAGTATCTCAGAACTCGCCTGTTTGATCAATAACTTCATTTAGGTTCAGCCGCCATTGATCTGAAGAAGAAGAACAAAAAACACAGCTTCAAAATGTTGGTCATCCCATTTTCAATTGGCCCATTTTGTCACCAAATTATTGCAAACTCAAGGAGATTTCCATTCCTTCCAGTATCTGACGTCTGAGATTGGCGTTTGGATTTCATTATTTTATTTCGTCCTAAAAAAAACAAGTGGATGCATTTTTTATTAGACGTATTGATCTAAATAGCTAAATTTTCTTGCTTATAACTATATAATCTTGTTTTTGGAAGTGTTACATATAATAAAAGCATACCTCCTATAATACAATTGTTAATTGGCTTGCTTCCGAAATTGTGATGCATCTTGTTAATGAGCGAACAAAGCGAGCAAGGAAAAGTAATCACTCTTTTTTGCCATGGAAGTGAAAATGCGCCCACAATTTTTATAGTAAATGAAATTCATCCAAAAGGTTTAATTTGCTTTCTTTCCAAAATTATATTGCACAAATGTGAATGAAAATCGGCATTTAATTGCTAGAATAAAAGTCACTGCGGCTTTACTTCATCCATTTGATTTCATGGAAAATACAATGCCGTATCGTGTTTGATCAGTTGTCAAACTTTCAACCAATCAGCGAAGCTGGCTCTTCATAGTGAAAATGATTACATCGACCCTGACTTCATCCCAACGTAGATGGCGTTAATCTCAATCTGAAGGGGATCAATGTGGAGGCCCGGTGTGGAGTTGCCGATAAGCATGGGTGGAAATCCCAGGGGGGAGGGGACAGGGCAGGGGCCGCGGAACCGGGGGGCTGGGGGGGGGGGGGCTTCAGCCCCCCCACTTTTTTCCAAAACCGTGTACAAAAATGTAAAAATGACCATATGATTGTAATTTTTAGCATGGTCAGCCCCCCCACTTTTGGCTCAGCCCCCCCACTTTGAAAACCGTTCCGCGGCCCCTGCCAGGGGACGCATAGCCCCTACCCAAAATAGTAGGGGGCTGACACAATGTCAAATGTCCCCCTACTAATTTTGGATTTTTATGATGTAAAGAAATACATCATTCAAAATCAAAATAAAACGTGTTTTTTGGACGAGATGACCTTACTTTTGGGCGGTTACCCTTTTTTTTGCTTGTCAAATTTATTTTGGTCGAAATGACCTTACTTTTTGGGACCTTTTTTTTTTGCTTGTCAAATTTATTTTAGTCGAGATGATCTTCTTACATTTGGGGTGATAACCTTTTTCTTTTTCTTTTTTTGCTTGTCAAAATTTCCAGCCCCTGGTCCCCCTACCTTTGGGGGGGGGGGGAGATTTCCGCCCTTGCCGAGAAGACCCTCACAATAAGCTGCTGTCATTTGAAAATCAGGTTCGCTAATTTAAACAAGATATCGAGATCAATAAAGAAGTATTTGATTCCCGGGATTTGATTACTTATTTGATTACGCTATTATCTCACTGGCGTAAATACAAGCGGTGAACTAATACAGGGGAAGGGGGGGGGGGGTGATCTATTTCTTTATTCCCCACTTGAATAGTATGGCGTCACGTATTCACGCCATTGAACTATCCAGTTTATTCAATTCAATTCATTTTATTCAATTATTTAAAAAATCAATATACAAACCAAAATATATACAAAATCATACATGAATGTACAGTATAGTTTAAATGATTAGGGTGCCCCTAAAAGCAAAAGCTTGATGAGTGGGACACCCAATACATATATATATATATATATATATATATATATACATATATATATATATATATATATATATATATATATATAAGCGTACATAAAAGTGAAAAGGTAACAATAATAAACACAAACAATACATAAGAAAATAAGACGGTAAATCTACAAGGGAGAGGAGGGGGGGGGGGTGGTCAGGAAAAGGGTGTGGAAATGAATTATGTGATTAATTGGCATACATAATTACAAGTGAACTTTTGAGTTTTGTTTTAAATGCAGTAACACTTGTGCTCGAAATTACATTGGAAGGGAGGGAATTCCATTTTCGAGGACCAGTGGAATTAAATGTATATATGGTTGATTGATTGAATGCTACAGGATGATGGAATTTAGAGTGGGAACGGGTATTGTATTGATGGTAGTCTTTATTGTATTTAAATAGATTAATCATATTAAGGGGTGCTAAGTTGTGATTTACGTAGTACATTAGAATTGCAATTTGAATTTTATGAATATCAAAAACTGTCAAGGTGTTTAATCTAAAAAATAATGGACGTGACGGAGCTAGATAGTGGGAGTTAGAACAAATACGGATAATCATTTAGTACATAAACAAAATAAGTGATACCTTCATTATCCATGTTTCTTTTCATCTCGGAAATCATAATCCCTATCTTTTGTTAAATGATTCTCTCGAAAAAGAGTCATAATTGGGTATTAAAGTGAGTAAATCAAATTAAAACATCATGATGTCAACATGCAATCAGGATTTTTTTAAGGGGGAGGGGCGAGCTAGTAGAGGGCAAACAAATTTTTTTTGGGGGGGAAGATGTTTACATTTTTTCCAAATCTGTGGGGGAGGGGGGGGGGGGGTAATTTGCCCCATGCCCCCTGGTCCCGCTATTCTTGGTATGTGAAAAGGTGCCGAGTCAGCAATGATGCGTGTCATCCGTTTCTGTAAACAAAATATTTTACCGAGATGCGTCGAAAAACGCCCTAGTCGCTTCTCAATAGAATCTTATGTAATCACAATAGGCTATATCTTATAAAGGGCGGCCCATCTTTACCGAGACTGCCTCTTATCTCTCATTATTTTGACTTTGTGTTATATATACATGCTATTTCTTTTGTAATCAAAAGATAAATTAGCCTATGATTTTATAATGTTATGTGTAGAAAAATTAAAATTTGTTTTTTTAGAGGAAAGGTAACCTAACTGATTTCTACTTGGTAACACAACTATTGCGACATTAATTACATTGAGTAGTCAATTAGAGTGTTTTCATTCAAGTAGAGTATAACAAAAATATACGGCTGAGAATAATGCATTATGTGTAATGAACCTGGCTGCGGCTGGTAATTCATACCTAGTTAACAATTCGTTGTTCATATCCCGCACGAGTGGCACGACCTGGATGGACGGGGATCGCCGCCCCTCGTTTGCGAACAGAGAGAGAGAGAGTTAATGAATGGCTCTAAATCATGTGAGCTCCATATGCTCTTATTTATAGAACTACCCTTTGTCCCGTTTATCGTTCGAGATACTTGCATGCATGTGTGCATCAGTTATACCTGAATGGCTCTAGCCAACATTTATACTGCAATATAGTAAACATTTATTGATTTCACACTACTTGAGTTATTTCTCGATGATCTCGTCGCGTTTGTCAGTAGGCCTACATTAAAATATGTTTCGTTTGTCTGTAAACCGAGCTGCGAGCGAATGGTCAAGGTAATATATCAATTATAAATGTAAGATATATAATTATACAATGCCTTTGTTATCTAAATACAGTGCTATGACTAATTATATAAGTAATATTGTGTTTATTGTCATGTCCTATAATTGTAGATTGCACTGTCCATGTTACATGTGTATAAATCATATGTATATAATGTGTCGTCTGTATTATGTTTCGCACGGCATGTAAACAAGACGAATTTCCTTTTATGGAAATACTTATACTTATGAATTAACTCTACGTACAATTCGAAACTCGCTTATAGACTATATACTATTTTCTGGTTTTGTTATCTGATTATTCTGCGTGTACCGTTATACGCTTCTAGTAGTAGTATATTTCTAGTCTAAAGTCCGTCAACCTGCTGTTAATTGTTGTTTTCATTTCCGTAGGGTTAAAAATACAAATAAGATGAAATACGGCTGGGGCCGATTGCACGAAAGGGTCTTTCCAAGGACCGTCTTTCGTGTCGCCCATCTTTTATGATACGCCATGTGAAACGCATTTCAAATAAATTATCTGCAAATATATTTTATTTGTCCGTTAAAATAAACAAAATATTTGTTTATAAAATGATGTGATATCTCATGAAATTGTATAAAATTTGATTTAAAAGCAAGCCTACGAATTTTATTTGTTTATCATAAATTTCAGAAACACCCCGCTTATAGCGCATCATAAAAGATGGGCGACACGAAAGACGGTCCTTGGAAAGACCCTTTCGTGCAATCGGCCCCTGGAAGCCCATATTCATGCAGCGCTGCAACTATAACCGTTACTGCTGGTCTTCCATATTAGTCCAGGATAGGCCCCATAGAGAATTGACCAAACCTTGTTTTTTTATATATACAATATTTTTTTATGGTTTCTTGTCAATTCGAGGGTGCTGATTACGAATCTGGATGATGCCACTCGTATAACCTTGAGCATTTTCCGCAAATTGGCAAAATCCAATATGGCCGCCAAAATATGCAAATTACCCATGTAAATCATAAAATTGTTCGCCCATTGGCTATGGAATGCATGAAATTGTGTGGCAGGAGTGAAATACTCTCTGACAAAATAATTTTTGACAAAATATTTATTTTCCTGATATTCAAAATGGCCGCCATAGGCCATTCTATACTCTATTATGTACAATATGAATAGGGAAAACTAATTTTCACACAAATGAGCACTAAACTGCAAAAATCGCGATGTATGAACGAAGTATTATATGCAAATCATCATTACTAACGAGATATATCATTTATCATGTCATATATGAGAACATTGCTGTCTTTTGATTTCTAAAATAGCCGCCACTGGCCCAAAGAGTATTATGTACACTGTTGGTCATAAAGGTGGAATAAAATATTTTTTAATAAAAATCGACAGTTTTGTTAGTATTTGAAAGGCTACGCGTAGACAAAATGGTAATTGAGTGATTACATAATGTTTCCCCATTACACAGGTGAAATTATAACATGAGAAATTTGGATTACGTAATAAATTCTTTTGTTGTAGACTATAAAAGGATATGCATATGATATTCTGTCCCTTTCCCTGATTTAGCACTGTGTATAAGAAGGTTGCATTTTTTTGAGTTCCTTGTACCGTTTGAAATAAAAATCGGTAGAGACGTTCCCTGGACTATGCCTGGTCCAACGGCAACAGAAACACGCGAGAGAGTGGTAGCACTGCGACAGGAGGGCTACAAGCAGACTGATATCACAGAAGTCCTAGGGATATCACAGAGTGCAGTCTCTAAGATCCTGAAACGTCAACGTAAGGCGGGGAATGTGCGGCCACGGAAATCTCCAGGACGTCCCAGTTTGACCACAAGAAGAGATGATCGCCAACTGTTGAATTTCAGCCGCAGAAACCGGAAATTGCCCATACGAGCCGTCTTCGTCGCTTGTGGAGATATCATGGGATCAACGTTTCCCGGTCAACCGTTCATCGCAGATTGCTCCAACATGGTTACCGAGCACGACGGTTGACCAAATGTCCACGCCTGTCTGTTCGCCACAGAGTAGCTCGTCTTCTTTGGGCTAGGGAGCACAGAAGGCTTCATCCAGGACATTGGCAACATGTGGTGTTCACGGACGAGAGCAAGTTCATCCTTGAGCGAAAGGATGGGAGACAACGAGTCCGTCGATTAGCCGGGAAAAACCTTCGCGATGAATGTATCCACGAGACGACTCAAGGCGGAGGCGGCTCAGTGATGATATGGGCCGGCATCCATTATGGAGGGAAAACGCCACTGGTGGTTTCGGACGGAAACGTCAACGCCGCCGCCTACAGGGATATCTTGGAGTTCCACTGTCTTCCATATGCAAGACGAGTGTATGGGCACAATTTCCGACTGCAGGATGACAACGCTAGACCGCACAGGGCCGCTGCAGTAAGGGAATTCCTGGAGGCAGAGGGCGTCGTACAGTTGCCATGGCCAGCTTGTTCGCCGGATATGAACCCCATATAGCATGCATGGGATGCGCTAGGCCGAGCCATCAACGACAGAGAGGTCATTCCTCAAAATCTGCAGGAGTTGGCAGATGCTCTGAGGGAAGAATGGGATGCTATGCCTGTTGACGTCATCAACAAGCTAGTGGACAGCATGCCACGACGTCTGCATGCGCTGGTTCGTGCCAGGGGTGGACATACCCGATACTAGTGACTGAGTAAGGACAATGACTCAAGTTTGATGCAAATTTGTCCATGAAATCACACAAAAGAAGTCATCTGGAAAACTGAGAGAGATTGAAAATAAATATCTTATGATCCTTTAATTTACTGTAGGGCCTATATTGTCGTCATTGTTGTTCTATGCTCATGACATCCATCGCTTAGGACATAAACTTGTAAAATATCACTGTCAAGCGTGTGTAAAAGGCAGAATAATAAAGTAAAGTGGTCATCATGCACCATAAATGCCATATTCAAATCATGTTGTAATAATTACGCTGTGAAAATTTGGTGAAAAAAAATATTCCACCTTTATGACCAACAGTGTACAATGGCAATCATATGGCCGGGGCCAAAAAATGACAAGAGTGAGCACTAAAATGCATATTATTAAGATAAATGAGTGGAATACTGACTAAAAACATAATTGTTAAAATGCCATTTATGTGATAAATGCTGTATTTTGAAATTCAAAATGGCTGCCATAGGCCCTATATTTCTCATGTACAATGCGAATGGAGAAACTAATTTTCACCCGAGTAAGATAAATAAAATGCATGTAATTGTGATCTACGAGTAAAATATTGTCTGACAACATGTTTCATTGCAAGACATATAATTTCTTTTGTCATGCATGAAATAAATGCTGTATTATGAAATTCAAAATAGCCCCTGTAGGCCCTAACAGTATTATCTACAATGCGAATGGGGACATATGATTTTGTAAGAATTTGGATTTGCTTGACTATGACATCCATATAATCCTATTGTATGAGTAAAATGTTATTTGAAAACATATTTTTTATATAAATTATCGCATTTCTTCTGCCATATAGTTGATAAATACTGTATTTTGACATTCAAAATAAGTAACCATGTCTACAAGCCCTAACTAAATTATGTAACATGCGAACAAGGAAACTAATTTTCACAAGAGTGAGAATCATAAAATGCATATAACTGTGCTGTACGAGTAAAAATATTGTCTTAAACATGATTTCTAACTAAATACATCACATATTGGTCGTGGAGGTAATAAATGCTGTACTTTGAAATTCAAAATGGCTGCCATAGGTCCTAAAAGTATTATTTACATTGTAACATGGGACATATGATTTTGACAGAATTTGGCTTTGTTAGACTCTAAATATTGCACATAATTGTGAATTGTGATCTAAGGGTGCATTATTGTCTAAGACCATGGTTTCTAACGAGATATATCATAATGCTGTGTAATTTTTGTGATAAGTGCTGCATTTCTTAAATTGAAAATGGCCAACAAAGGCCCTTATCGTATAATATACAATTTGAGCGGAGACAAATAATGTTCACAAAAAGGGCATATGGACAGCAATTTTGAATAATGAAATACAGTATTTATCACCTAAATTACATAAGATATGATATATTTTGTTATAAATCATGTTTTCAGACAATATTTCACTCATACATCACCATTTGGCCAAGCAAAGCCAAATTCTGTTGAAATGACTTGTTCCCATTCACATTGTGCATAATACCGCAAGGGCCTGAAGCGGCCATATTTTGACTTTAAAATAACAGTATTTATCAAAATGGCAGAATAAATGATATATCTTAATAGAAATTATGCTTTCAGACAATGTTTTACTCATAGATCACTATTACGTGCATTTATGGTGCTCACTCCTGTGAATATTGGTTTCCCACTTTGCATTGTACATAATACAGTCAATGTCTATGGCGGCCAATTTGAAAGTCAAAATACAGTATTTAACATAAACCTGAAACCTGAATGATATATTTCGTTAGAAAATACGTTTTTAGAAAGTATCTCATTCATTTATTACATATATATATGCATTTTAGTGCTCACTCTTGTGATTTCTTTGCTCCTCTTTCTCATTGTGCATAATACTTTTAGGGCCTTTGGCAGCCATTTTGAATATCAAAGTACAACATTCATCACATACATGGCTTACTAATAATGTATTTCGTTAACAATTAAGTTTTTAGTCAGTATTCCACTCGTTTAATCTTCATAATAAGCATTTTAGTGATCACTCTTGTGATTTTTTTGGCCCCCATTGCCATTATACGCAATGACTGTTTGGGCCAGTGGCGGCTATTTTAGATATAGAAATACAGCAATGTTCCCATATATGACATAATAAATGATATATCTCGTTAGTAATGATGATTTGCATATATTACTTCGTTCATACATCGCGATTTTTTTGCAGTTTAGTGCCCATTTTTGTGAAAATTAGTTTTCCCTATTCATATTGTACATAATAGAGTATACAAGGGCCTATGGCGGCCATTTTGAATATCAGGAAAATAAATATTTTGTCAAAAACTATTTTTTCAGAGAGTATTTCACTCCTGCCACATAATTTCATGCATTTCATAGCCAATGTGCATACAATTTTATGATTTTCATGGGCAATTTGAATATTTTGGCGGCCATATTGGATTTTGCCAGTTTGCGGAAAATGCTCAAGGTTACACGAGTGGCATCATTCAGATTCGTAATCAGCACCCTCGAATTGACAAGAAACCATAAAAAAATATTGTATATATGAAAAAACAAGGTTATGCCTCTTCTATCCTGGACTATATGGGGCCAGTAAATAATGTGACAGATCATAAAATGAAATATAATCCATTGATAATGATATAACGCAAAGCATTTAAAAAGAATAATACAAAACAAAGCACAATAAAGTAAACCTAGACAAACACACAAGGTTATGGATATAATACATGTATATACAGTACCAGTCAAAATTTTGGGTACACCTGTAATCAGAACTGATTTTTTTACAATCATTTACAATATATTCTTTTATCAAACAGTGATAATTTAGTATCAAATTAAAGGTTAATGATCAGGCTTCAATTTTCACTGTGTTTGAAGAGCATAAGAGAATAAATTGTAAATGATTTTAGAAAATCAATTCTGATTATAGGTGTATACGTATATATATATATGTATGTATACATATATATATGTATATATATATATATATATATATATATGTATATACACACACACACATACACACTCACATACACAAGTGGAGAACGCCTCTGGCAGTATTGCCTGCATTACACGACCATAACTATTCAATATAGCCGTTTTAATTGTGCTGACCTTGAAAACAACTATTAAACATTAAAGCAGAACCATGTTTGACAAGCAGAGCGACGGCGCGGCGTCAGCAATGAGTGAAGTATTTTAAATGTCATAACTTGTTTAAAACCTGTTTAAAACCAACGCCATTCATTTAATTATAAAGTTCATGAAGTACATTGAACAAAAATTACTTGTGACCTTAAACTCACAAAATGATCAGTGATACTTGATTACCCTTTCGTTCAAGTTTCATGAACTAGATCCTTATACTTTTACAGTTTTGACATTTCAATTGCCAAGATTTCACTGTTGACGCAACGCGCGCAGCCGTCGGTAAAGCGGCGCCAACGACTCGCTTCTGCTATGCAGGCGAGACAGAAATACACGATGTGCTTGATACTGCGTTGACATTAACAATATTTTCTTTCGCTTGATTTACTAGGTTTTGCAGTGGATACAAGAGGCTTACTAAATTGAACAATGTGAGATGGTGGAATGGAACTGCGTCAACTACAAATAAGTAAGTCATTCTGGTTCTGTACCAGTGATTAGGGCCAGTATTCTGTTATCCCCCCTCCTCCTTCTTCCTTTTTCTTCTTCTTCTCCTCCTCCTTCTTCTTCAATCTTCTACTAGTACTACTACTACTACTACTACCACTACTATACTACTACTACTACTACTACTACTACTACTACTACTACTACTACTACTACCACTTCTACTACCACTACTATACTACTACTACTACTACTACTACTACTATACTACTACTACTACTACTACTACTACTACTACTACTACTACTACTACTACTACCACTTCTATACTTCTACTACTACTACTACAACTATATACTACTACTACAGCAACAATTTAATGTTTATTTTTCTTTATTTTTATTGCATATTTGTACATATACATTAAAGTGGCCAACAAGTTCTGAGGAAAAAGGAACAACCGAGATATTGCTTGGTTTTTTTTTGGCATGTATTCAAGCGAAGGGTATGGGATGGCATCAACGAGAAGTTTGTCCGCAAACTACGTCTCACACCAGTGGGGCAATGAGCTAAAACAAATTTGATGGGCCTAGATATGGCGTACCAGGAAAATTTTATAGAAAAGTTGTGAGAGCGAGCAAAAATTCGACATTTTCATTAAAATTATATTTTGACATAATATTCAGAAAATGATATATACTACCCTTCCCCCCCTTTTTTTTTCTTGATAATTTTTTTAAGGGGGGAGGGCAGCGCCCAAAGCCCCCCATCTGTACGCCACTGTCTCCCATCCATAATCAAAAGGTTCTAGTAATGCCCATGTTCTTGATAAGTCATTTAGCATGCCTTTCTTCTTGTAAACTTATTATCCTGCTCCATTCAAATCAAACTGCTGAGTCAGTATTTTTTGTTTGTTTTAACAACAATATGGCTATATAAAAATAATGCCAATGTAAGTATAGAATAGCATCGAGAACTATCATTTTGAACTTTGCTTTGCTATCCGACATACAGACTACAGTAGTTTGCAGACACAGGCCCTGAATGGAACTTTGTTCAACAATATTGGGTCTTCATACAAAACTAGCACAAATACAACTAGTCCCGGACAAATGTCATTGGTAGGGACTTCAGGCTGCATAGGCCTATTCTTCAGACCATTTTCCTCGAGGGAAGGGTTTGCACAGCAAACTGACTATACGTCTTCTTACAGAGAGGTCGTCCGTTTCAGATGTACAACCATGTGGATATTGCCTGGCGGGGCCGCGGAATGGTTTTGAAAGTGTGGAGGGGGCCAACCATGCAAAAAATCATGAGATGGTCATTTTTACGGTTTTTGAAAAAAAGTGCGGGGGCTGAAGGGCGGCATATCGCGCCGAAATTTGTCAAATATTTAATATTTTCATACATGTGTGTATGATTTATCCCTTATTATAAAATAAGTTGCAGCAATGAATATCTGATGCATTGAATCAGTTGTCAATCCAATATTTGTTACTCTTTTAGGACAAAATTTGAATAAACACAATTTCATATCATAAAATACAAAAGAACATGTGGGGATATGACATCATCAGTTTCCTCATTGAATATTCATGAACACATGCATAGATCTGTTTAACCGAAATTATACAAATCTTAAAAAGTCATAACTTTATTATTCCTTGTCCGATTAATTAGGATCAAATCTTCAGTGCTTTCTTTGTGTGATTTTTCTTTATCTGTTCAGAACATATTACTTTCAGCATGGATTAGCCCTTGAAAGTGTGTTTACTGTACCATGACTTTCACCAAGTTCAACAATAAGAACATCCAAAATGCCTTCACAAAGGAAAATAATTGCATACTGTTTTATTTGTACTTTGGAAAGCATTTTTTAATCCCATGCAGTTGAGACACTACTGCATGGGGATTAAATATATGCTTTTCAAAATTAATTCTATAATTATTTTATTTTGTGAAGAGGAGAAATTTCTCGACTTATTTTGTAGACCTTTGTACTTTTTGCCATTATAGGAGACTGAGGTTCCCTACATTATCTACGCATTATTAATGCTATGGCATTTTCTATTTTTAAACTGACTCTTTACTATATGATCGCATTACAGAGTCGAAATAGATCTTATCTGATTGTTATATTTGTATAATAGTTTTGTGATAGTGGTTTTATGACATTGTCAGAATACAGGCCTAAAAATGTGTCTGTTTGGAGGTACCAATAAAAAGAACAACTTTTGGAAACTAAAGGCACATAGCGGAAAACGGGGCGGCAAAGTGTTTACATGATAAAGAACGCGCGAACACATTTGTTATCCAGGTTATCATATTACAATGGAACTATGATAGCTCCATGATATTACGTTGGCAGGTCGGCATGTTTTCGATCCCCGGGGATGGGGGATATATTCGCAATATTTCAGGTGGTGGTGGTGGGGGGGGGGGGGAGAACTGAATCATCATCCCCAATGATTTACTAATTTTGATTAAACTGAATATTTTTTGAAAATAATATTCATATTTATGATTATGATCAGGAGGCGCGATAGCTCAGTCGCCTAGAGCGGGGGATTCGTATTCCGGTGACCCGGATTCGATTCCCACTTGGTGCGCTAGTGCCCTTTGGTAAGGCATTAATCCTCAGTACCAGGTCCTTCGGAGAGGACCTTAAGCCGTCGGTCCTCTGGTTGCTTGCTTTAATACAAGCATTTATGCTTTATTAGCAATCAGGTAAATAAATCACCACCACCAATGATGATAAGGGTAAGATAAACATGATGATAAGGAGGGAGTACAAGATGATCATGGTTGATCAGATCGTATGTACGCATGATGATCATCGATTTTTTTTGGGGGGGTAGTTACTCTCTTTTTGCATTTACTACGGTGAAACTCTCTAGAACGCATCGATTCCTTTGTAAATGCATTTAAAATTACAATGGAGAGCTGAGAGGCTTTTGTCGAAAGTTGACTGGGACAGCAGATCATCAATGTCAACGGGTGAAACTAGTTTAGGCGAAAATTAGGCCTATCCATATCCTGTAACACAGCAAACAAGAAAGCATGTCAGAGACTATTGTACGCGTTGTAAGAGAGTAGCAACCGAAAAAGAAAAAAAAAGATGTTTTCCCCAGTGAAACTAACCATTTGGAACACCGTATAGGGGAAAGGTCATGATACTGCAAGTAAAAGAATGTGTGCATGTTTGACGCAAACCTACAATCCAGATAATGAAATAACGACATTTTTTGGCATGTACAAATGAATATTGTTTCACTAGCACCACTAAATCCATAATTTATTTGCCCCTTTTTCGATTTATTTTTCTTAAATACAGTGAACTTAAAGACCAATCTAGTCGCGAAGAAGCCAATTATAAGGCCCGTGTTGATCTCGCTGTGACATACAGGGCATTGGAGTACTATGGTATGGGCGAGGGCATCTGCAACCACTTGACTCTTAGAGCGCCCTCTCGTGTCAGAGAAGAAGATGTCATGCTTCTCATTCCATATGGAATGCACTGGAGAGAGGTAATTGACCACAAGGGAGTTCTGATTGACACGTTCGCCTCCCCTCCACCCCCTCCCGTCGACAATTTTCTTGTAGAATGAAAGTTTTCTAATGGTTGATTTAATAGCTAGCGGTCTAAGTGCCTTTCACCATTAGGATGGTGAAATGTACAATTTTTTATTTAGTACAATACACATCTTGCTCATGCTCCCAAAACTTACATGTATAGATTTCAAAATTCTAATGGTAAATGATGACTATATTCTTACCTTTCAGGAACGGTTGTGAAATGATTTGACTATTGATATTAAGGTACAATACAAACCCTTTTTATCAAATAAAATTTTATTGATTGCTTCTATTTTTGCACTCAGTTCATCAGATATAAATTTACAAGGTAATATGTACCATTATGAAATATAACAAATTAATAATATTGTAGTATAAGCACTGGGTCAATAATATTTAAACAAATATAGCCCCTTTACTCAATAAAGGCAAAGACAATTAAAAAGATTGCAGGAGACCATGTTTACCATCGTGAGCGATTAGGCTTGATTTGGGGAAGCTTCTCGCATAAAAGTCAAATATCAAAAATGTTAATAACTCTAATTACTTTTAATCTTTGATGGATTTTCTTCAAATCTTAAGAATTATGTTAGTGGGTAATGCAATTGGGCATACCATTCACCATTAACATAAATACCATTCATTAGGCACACACCACTAAGCCATAATTGCGTTACAATTCATCTTTTGGTATTCCATTCGCCTTTAAAACAACTATCCATTATACCATTAGGCACATACTACTGAGAAATCATTGGGCGTATGGTATACCATTTACCATACCAATCATACCATTATAGGCACATACCATACCACTGGATACCACTGACAGTCACCATTGGGTACATGGTATACCATTTACCATTCCAATCATACTAGGCACATACCACCGAGACCATTGGATACCACTGAGACACCATTTGATATATGGTATACCGTTCACCATACAAATCATACCATGAGGCACATACAACTGAGACACCATTGGGTATATGGTATATCATTCACCATACCAATCATACCATTATTAGAGGCACATACCTCTGAGACACCATTGGGAATATGGTATACCATTCACCATACAAATCATACCATTGGGTACATACAACTGAGACACCATTGTATACCACTGAGACACCCTTGGGTATATGGTACACTATTCACCATCAAACAGACTACCGCTTACCATTAAGCAATTACTATTGAAACACCACTTAAATATCAATCACGAACCATTTACAATTCAATTCACCATTCGCCACCATTCAGATACCATTGTCGATTTTTATAAGGGTATTCTGAGGTGAAATAATATGTCAGTAGTTGCAAATGATGCAAAATACTGAAATATAAGCAATGGGGCAATTTAAACATTAAAAATAGCAATAAATATCTATATATACATACATGTGTACATTATTTTTGCAAGGTGACTGCTTCAAGCCTAATGGGAATTGATTTCTTCACTGGCGAAGTTGTAGAGGGAGAGGGAGAGCCGAATATTTCTGCTTCCTGTATACATAGACCTATCCATAATGTACGTTATCCAATAGACGGAATGAAAGCAGTACTGCACACCCATCAACCATATACCACAGCCATCGGTAAGCTGTCAATTAAATTTTGGCAATAATTCTATTTTAAATATTTTACAACTTCGGAGGGTGATCTGCTTTGGTCACATGACACTTGATTGCATGGTAGCATCTAGCATATATACATAAGAGTATGTCCCTGCCGGAAAGAGGTCAACACAGTATGTTAAAATATTGAACACATAGTTAATTATATGAACAGTCTCACTGGAGTAAGAACACAATTTGGCAATGTTTATTCATTACATTTTCAGTTTTATTTAATCAGGGTGGCCTCATCAGTTAACAATCTGCTGTCCTTGAGGGCTGTGTGAACGCAAGGTGGTCTCATTGTGTCACATATAGTTGCCACACAGTGAAACATTCTAGTGTGTTAATAATGAACACATAGTCAATTGTATGAACATAGTGTGACCACAGTGAGAACACAATTTGAAGACAATTTGGGCTCATTGTGTCATATATAGTTGCCACACAGAGAACAAATTCAGTGTATTAAAATTGTGAACACAGTCTGTTATGTGAACACAATCTGACCATGGTGAGAACACAATGTGGACTCATTGTGTCACACAATAGTTGCCAAACAATGAAACATTTCAGTGTGTCATACTGAACACATAGTCAATTGTATGAACACATTCTGACCACAGTGCATAGAGAACACAATGTGAACAAAAAGTGGGCCAATTGTGTCACATATAGTTGCCGTGCAGTGAAACATTCCAGTGTGTTAATATACTGAACACCTATAGTCAATTGTATGAACACAGTCTGACCACAGTGAGAACACAATATAAACACAAAGTGGGCTCTTGATGTCACATTTAGTTGCCACACAGTGAAACAGTCACCGTCCATGCTGTCATCTTGCTTCTTCACTGTGTGATAATGACAAAGACACTGCAATCACATAGTCAACACACAGGAAGATACGTGCAATTCAGTGACACATTAATTTGCCACAGTGTGTTTACATGATACCCATGCAGTTAAGATATAAAACCATTCTGTGAACAAGATAGCCACTGTGTGGAATTCAGTAAGCAGGGCGGGTGCATAGTTCCACGTACACAGTGAAAAGAAAATTACTACTGTGTGGCATTTGTTCAGCGCAGTATGACGACATAATTTGCATATTTTAATTTTATATGCATTAATATTTTTCAGAAATGAAAAATTTATGGTAACAATAAATATATAATACTTTATAAACCATTACTATTAACAGCAATCAATATAGATAAACATATAAAAGTTAAACAGTGAAACATAGTTTGACAACGCTGTAATCACACTGTGTTCAGTGCAGTGAGAAATTGGAACATGATTTTGCAATGTTGTGCAGTGTGTCGACACTGGCAATTCATTAAAATAAAAATAATTAATCTAATAAATCACCGGAAAAAACAAGTTTTCAGATCTAATATACCACATATGCTTTTAATATTGATACGCTCTCCATCACTTTGTCTTTTCCACCTTTCAACCGATCTATCCAGCTTGCATGAACGATCCTGAACCATTCAAGATAGGTGCAACTCAGAACAGCATGCGATTCCTCGACAGGATTGCTTATGACGAGGATTACGACGGGTTCGCAAACGCTTCTGATGAAGGTGAGAGGCTGGCCAAGGTGTTGGGAACCAAAGATATTCTCCTCATGAAGCAACATGGAGTTTTATCGGTGGCGAAGAGAGCGTGTGATGCCTTTGATTACCTATACTATCTCGAAAGAGCAGCACAACTACAGGTTTGTGATAGCAAGATGTATATATATATATCTTAAAGTTTCACGTATTGGCTTAAGTAAGGTAACAAAACAATGCTGATGATGCTTTGATTGCCAATAAAGTTTTTATTATTCACACAAATTGTCGACGGTCCTCCGTCTTCTGGTAAACTCCTGAAGGAGATGGAGAACCGTCGAGAAATCAAGTGAATAATAAAAACTTTATTGGCAATCAAAGCATTATCATCAGCATTATTTGGTTATATATACAATTATATATATATATATATATATATATACACACCACTCTCTGGTTGATTGCATTTATATTAATCGTCTTTACTTTACAATGGAAAACTCTCTTTGTAAACCAACTTGTTCTGTGTGCAAGACATTTTTGACAGGTATAGTCTCTGAATTAAATTCAATTAAAATAGATATCCACCATAGAATCTTGAAAGTTATTCCAAATAGTAACACACACCCTGATAGACAACAACCAACACCTTTTGTACAAACAAATTCAACAATAACTTAACAATTAATTTGTTGTATGTGCTTTCTTTTCACGAGTTACAAAACATACTGGAAAAACAGCCAAAAGGTTGAAGCGAATAGCAGAGTATTCAGTGTTGATATAAATAAATGAAAAATGCACACACGCTCACAAGTACAATGACCCTTCTCAGCATCAGTACCCGACAGCTAGATTCCCAACATCTATAGGCCTACAAAGTGGCTGGTCCATCAACTTAGACCCCCCTCCCCCGATCTGCCACTGTACGTACTACTCACAACAGCCTACAACGATGTGCTTTCTAATCTTACGTGCATGCATACCATAGATCGTGCTCAGTGTTTTAACTTCTCGACTACTGAATTCTGAAGTTTCCCTCAGACCATGTACTTGGACAACGTTGTTTCAGAAGACAACTTCTAGAACTTCAAAAGGGTTCAAAGGAACTGCAATACCATCACGTTTTCCTTTTCTAAAATTGGAAAAATTGAATAGAAGCAAAATCATCACGAAAGAAACTTGCTCCCTATAATTATTTAGTAAACTCCTCAAGATCTTTAACTTATCAATGCATAATTATGCAGACTTTCTTTTCCCTTTCTCTGTTCCTTCATTAATTGTACCTCCGGTACTCCGCAGAGGGGATTTGGGATATAATAAATCTTATCTATTACTATCATTATTTGTTCTCCCCTTAAAAATTGTTGCCTTTCATCCCTTCGTCAGCTTGAACTTTCATATTTTCAAAAAGATTTCCCTCCTTTCTCTATCCTCTTAAATACAGGTTTTGCTAATGTCGTCTGGTGCCCAAATGATGAAAGCTCCTCATGAAGTCATCAAATCAGTAGCCGATGATGACTGCTACGAACACAACGCTTATGCATTCTTTGAAAGTATGAAGAGAATACTTGCCGATGAAAAGCCAAACTATATGGATTGAGAATTATAATCTAAGTCCAAGTTAACTTATGAATTATTGGAAAGCAAAGAGATGCCAAATTAATGTGGATTTTGGGAGTTTTTGTTTTATTTTGAACATTCAAAGTAGCTGGCCACCTTATTCAGAATGAGATTGTTCAATACACAAGTATAATAGCTAATGATGAACATTTGCTGGGAACTCTTCTTTTTTTTAATGCATTTAATTTCAAAATGTAATTTTGATATCATATTTGTATGATTTTGATGGTGAACTTGGCAGACTATTTTCTTTATCACGTTGAATATTCAAAGTGACTAGCCACGTTTATGCAGTGTGTTAAGAGATATTACAATACACAAGTATAAAAGCGAGTGATGAATATTTTTAGGGAACCGTTTTCATTTTTAATAACAAACAAATATATTTAGATTAATTTGTTATTTTCATATTTGTATGATATTGATGTTGAACTTAACAAAGTAATTATATTTTGACTTTTGAGTAATCTTTATACTTTTGAAAAAAAAATACTCCAGAGGGAATTATTGTGATCATAGTAATACTGTGGTCTGTTCCTGCAGTGAGATGAATAAATTTAGTGTAAAAACTCGAGTGTCCAAACTATGTACACTGGTGAACACTAGTTTTTTTTATGTGTAGGGTTACACTTAAAGACAGGACTGTACACCAACACAGACACTTTAATCAGTATCAGCTCAACACCCATACTACTAAAGGCTTGGTCCCACTGCACTTGTTGATGCAGAGAGGATGTAAAACGGAAAAGAATCTTGCCATCCATTGGAAAACATTATCTATTTTGTACTCTTTGCATACATGTTTCATACGCTCTATATCCATCGAGCATCCGTCCACTGTATATTTCATTGTTCGCCCATTTTGTCCATTGTCTGGAGCAGATGAAAACAGATTGAGCCACCCTAAATTTTGCTTGTCCACTGTATCCGTTATGAATATGTTTTGTGTCCATCAGCCAGCGGGCCATAACAGGGGGCCCAGATCCTTACCCAGAGTGCAACACAGGTTTCCTGGATAAATCCTTACCCATAATGCAATATTTATCTATATTTGAGATATATACTTTACAATATTTAGCCAAAAGAGACGAGAGAAAGAGGAGGGATATTCAACATATGCTCCCAAGCATCCCTTAGTTTTCAATAAAGATCTCATTAACATAATAAATCTTGACCCCTAATTCATAATATATTGTTTTATTTTTTTGTGGAAAAGGTACATGTATCAAGTTTATATTATAATGCATAAACATGGTCCTATGGTAAGATATTAACTGTGTGCTTAAGCTATTTCAAATTCAGTATCCCTTTTTCATATTTCAAGTAAGTGGCAAAGGATATTACAAAGTTATTTTTCACTATATTTGTAGTAAATCAGGGGTGTAAGTGGTCACAAATAAAAAGATATGAAAAGTGCTGAAGATCGAGTGTTGAAAAAGTCTAAAATAGAAAGAGCTCTCATATCTTTGTACAGAGGAAAGCCAAAAATAAGCTGAAATTAAGCTGAAAATCAAAACAAAAAAATCTGAAATCAGCTACAAATCTGAACTCTCACACCCCTGAATAAAAGTACACATGTAATATCCATTTACTGATTATTATTGTTTACTGTTTATATTGCATTTTCATTTCCTGGCCATACTGTGACAGTCATTTATCATGTTAGGAATATCAATAATGGAATTGAAAGGATTTGTAAAAAATATGTTATATTATACCAGTTTGTGAAAGGCACACAAGTGTTATTCCTCCTTTACTTTATGTCATACATTGATTTCCATAAATCATATATTTCACACACTTGATTGTTATGAGCTATAATATTTTGTTTCAATGACATTTAACATCGAATTTGGATGTTTGTTATTATTCATTCATTTGTATATTTTCATTACTGATATGCTAACATACAAAAAGAAAATAAAGTCTAGATCTAATATGTTGTCTATCTTATTTCTTTGTGATGGTGAAGGCATAATTGAGTTAATATAATAGGGGGCGGGCATTCATGATAGTAATGCGAGCAGATGATGCTTATGAAATAAAAGGAAAACAACAATGATAACACTAAAAAAATGTTAAATGCAGGTAATAAGATTACCAGCTTTATTACTATGAATATTATTATTACCATTTATTTTACTATCATCACCCTCATATTTCTTCACTAATATTTATAGCATCATCAAAATTATAATATTTTTATTTCTGTAATCATTACCATCTTCATAGAAACCCTTATTTTTAATGTAACACACTTTGCCAGATAGTGCTTTGCATTAGTTCAAATGAAACATGGGAGAGAACACTTCATAAATATTGCAATCCCACAGAACCTGATACATATACTGACCACTATACTAAGTGGGGTCCGTTTCATAAAACTGTTCGTAAGTTAAGAGCGTCTTTAAGAACGACTGGTGTTCCATTCTTACGCGCTTAACCATCGCCAAAGAACATATGGTGTACACCATTTAACACAAGCAATGATCACCAGTCATTCTTAAAGTCGCTCTTAACTTACGAACAGCTTTATGAAACGGCCCCCAGCTTGATCAAGCTTGATGAGTTGCAATATATAAGAAACTATCAATTGAAGGTAATTACTAAAACCTGTGACCTACCATTGGGTCTTATGCAAGTCTTAGATTTTAAAGTAATTTCCGAATAATGCAATTTTTTGCGAAAAAATAATATCACCATTACAGGCAAACACGTTTCAATGCCATACTTCTTGAGGTGGACAATTTCATGGGTTATCTTTCATACTGGCTGTCAATATCACAATCCGAATCCTGCGTATCAAGAATTTGAAATGGATTCAAGATGAGACAAACAGTTTTACAAAGAAATCAACATAATTGTTACAACCAGACTTTCACCAAGGATATATTTATATATATATGTAAATAAAAATACTCCACCAAAATCTTTCACTACGACACTAAATTCTACTTTTATAATCAATTACATTTACAATGATTATGCAATATGAGTATACCTTGTATCATTTTTCAAACACAGAGAAATAATATATACATTATCACCATCTCAGGTAATGGGTAAAAGTAGGTTAAAACAACTTTGTCTATTTATTTAACCAAAAAGGGAAAATTCAGATAAATCTAGAAAATAGAAGCCAGAAAAATCCTGAAAGTATCAGCCATAAATGTTTGAATTACCCTTTCATTTTATAGTTATATAAACATTAATATCATGAATCAGAAGGAAAGT
The DNA here is from genome assembly GCF_037042905.1 of Lytechinus pictus. Classification (NCBI taxonomy): domain Eukaryota; kingdom Metazoa; phylum Echinodermata; class Echinoidea; order Temnopleuroida; family Toxopneustidae; genus Lytechinus; species Lytechinus pictus. Next base: position 13,166,820 of record NC_087247.1, on the reverse strand, counting down.
TTTCCTGTTTTGCACAAGGGCTGGCCAATAGTCAACCAAATGGCTGCTGGCCTTAATCAGGTCCCAGCACTTTTACAAAATTCTCTAAAATCATTATTTAGAAAGAAATTTTATAATTAATCTAAACATGGACCTACTAGTAGGTCCATGATCTAAAGTTGCCCCAATACACTTACAAATGTTGATAGCCTACTGGGCATTGTTATGTAGAATTCTCCAACATCAGTGTGATCTCCAGAGATCGATAATGCATGTTTGTACCGACAATCAAATTTTCTTGGCCTAATTCAGGGCTTCTGTATTCTTCTCCAGAGGATTTGCATGCTGCTCCCATCTGGCATTCCATGGATCAGTTAACATTCACTTGGCCTACAAGCAGTTGCTCTCCTCTTCACACAGTCTAATCCAGAGTAGAAAATACATGAGGGCGACGGGCGATATCGCCCTCCTGAGAGCCCAAACAGCCCCTAATATTCCCCCCCCAAAAAAAAAACATGCTTTGGGGCGACCATTCTTTTTAGAGTCACCCCAAGATCGGTCACAAACAATATTCAAGATTGTGGCAGAATGCTATTTGCATACTGCATAATTGCTTGTTGCCCCTAAAAAGCGGCCCTTAAAATGAAATAAATAGCCCCCGAAATTCTGTCATCACCCCGATGTCGAGAAAAAGATAGCCCCTAAAAAAGGAAAATTATTTCCTACCCTGGTCTAATCCCATTTGGTCTCTAACAATTTGGTCTAATTTCCATTTGTTCTAAAAACTCACTGTATTATAATTTAGTCCGATATTGATCCTATTCTGATTTCCTTTGTCAAATTAAAAGTTGTTTCATCAATGGTCAGAAAAATGGGTATATAGCCTAATGAGACAAAAATGTAAATTGGTCAATTGGCAATTAAACCAAAGTAGACTAACTGGTTTCACATGAATTAGTATACGTGCAATGAGATGGAACGGAAAGTAGACAAAGCGGGTGTATACTAATCAGCAATTCACCCGAAGGATCTACTTTAAAAGGTTTTCCACATCACTCTTGGTGCAGTTGTAAAGGTGCATCATATTAGAAAGATTACTGAACTGTCCTTTGAATTCCTGCAGAAGAATGAAAAAAAAGCAAACTGGAATTGTGAAAGATTTTCAAAAGAGAGAAAGAAGGAAAAACAGAGAATAAAAAAACCTGGAATAAGCATGTAGACCCAACTACTTGAGGTATGAAAAAATATTCTTTTTTTAATAATCAAGAATAATGAGTGAGACTTCTAAAAAAAAATCTAATCCAAATAATATCAGTTTGTGCTTGACACACAGTTGACATAATAGTATCGGGATATTATGGTATTAAAAGAAACAACAACATTTTTTACTGCTAGACCCTGTCATAAATCTTATCTCTTGCTAATAATGAGATTGTGTGCGTTCATGGCCGCGCTCATTTTTGTGCATGCTATGGAGAAGAGACAAAATTTATGACATTTTTTATGAAAAAAGTTTATGACATCCACCAGAATACCGATGTTCAGAATACTGCCCTAGGATATCTGTTCTTGGGTAACAAGGTGGGCCTAGGCTTATCATATAACAGATGGACACTTAAATCTTAAATGAAATAGATACTAAAAAGATCAGATAAAATAGATAATATCAAAACAAAAACTAGATACCTTAATGATCAAATGGAAAAATGCAAACTAAACATGCAGTCGGAGGCGAATTGTTGTGCATACCTTTGAGACGTTGGAGCAAGCTTTATTGACTTTTCCTGGACTAGCCCTTGGCTGATTAGCGATTTCATTACAGAAGCTGGTCAACATTTGTCTGTATAAGGGATATTCTTTGTAGTAAGGCAGCTGGTCAGGTTCCTCCTAGATTCAAATGAAAATAAAGAAATGATGATCAGCTTCTATTCCATGTAATCATTCGAAATTTGGGGTAATATGCAACATAAACAGAGACCACTCAACACAAAACAAAGAGAGAGGGAACTAGGGAAATGTTCGCATTAGTCATACAGTGCACACCTCTCAAATGAATATTGTTACAACAGTAAACACTTCCTGACGAACAGTTTATTTCCTTGCTGACAACACAAATAGCTAACATATACTTTACATGATAGGATTTGAGGTTAGATATCTCATATTCATTTTCTGTTCACAAAGTACAACAGAATACAGTCAAAAGAACTACAGCAAATGTCACAAAGTATAAAGACAATCATAACGATATTTATCAATAAAAGAATAAAAGAAATAATCAAATTCAAATTGGAACCAAGGTTAACTAAAGTGACTTTGACTAATGAAGTACCGGTAAATGAAATAGAACAATAGAACAGAGGGGCTTGCCAAGAAAATAAATGCCATGTTCATGAGGTGAACCCCCCCGGCCCCCGGTTGATTTGGATCATCCTTCAATAAATAAATTTTCACCTGTGTCTGTAGGGACATGCTCTTGGTCACATGACCAAGAGCATCAGCAAGAATGTCAACGCATCTATCAGCTGTCTCTGATCTCGGCATCTCAAACAAAGATGGCAGATTGGTCAGCACTGAACACCAAAAATTGGACAAACTATAAAAGAAAAAGAAAGAACATCAAAGGACTTTAGTTCCGCACCCTAAAGCATAAAGATACAGTCCAATGAATCTATCATGCAATTTACATTGATCGTAAATCTACTGTTCGCTAAAGAGTTACAATAATGTTACTCGGAATGCTACAGAGCATTCATAATTGTCCCCCCCCGCCCTGGAATTTTGGAAATAATACAATGTAGTGCAATATTTCATTCTTAAAGATAAGATACCTTATCCTTCAATCTTAGTTTTAAATAGGTACTGAATGCAATGGGTAACAGTATGGAGACAATGCCACACTGCGGATACCTCTCTGTCTGAATGTCCACAGTGTATTCATTAGGACTACATGTATGTAAAATGTGACTCAACAGAATATAATGATAGTTAGGCACTGGAATCTTGTTCAGAGGATTTGCGTGAATATCTGCTCACCAATTTTTCTTCCATTTTTCCGACTTGACTTCAGGATGGACCCCTTCTGTGTATTTCACAGCGAGATCATCGAATGTGTCAAAGAGGTGTTTGATTGGTAGTGGTACGATGTCTGGCTTCTTGAACATTACCTCAAAGACACCGTCCACACACGGGCTAATAGCAGCCTACAGACAATCAATTGAGTGTATGATATCATGTACCATGAAATGTGGGTAAAATATGTCTGAATGGCAGATACATGTCATTTTTTGGTCTACATATAACTCTCTAACCAAATTATGGAAAGCCAAAAATGTAAAAGTTTGTTTAAATTGTATCTCTCTTATGTTTAATTTGCTCTTTCCTCATACTTAAGTACTGAAGAAAACTACTTTAGTTATCATTCCTAATCACTTATGAATGATCCAAGTGCGGAATGAGCAGATAAATTGAATCACATAACAATTGGCTATCCAGAGTTGAACCACAACTTTAAGACCAGAGATTAAATTAAACCCTAAGTTCAGAATATGGGCCATATTTTAAGCTCATAATTTTTACAAATATATACTTCTGATTTGAAATTACTTTGCTAACTTAATAATAACAAAGAAGAAGGTGGTGAAAATGTAAATTGACATGTTTCCCTGCTTGCCATTCATTGATGGGTGGATAAAGAAAGAGCATTTCAACTATAACTTCATTTTCATAATTGTTTGTGAATACTATGTAACTTCTGAAGGTTTCCATGGCAAAGAAGAATAGTGTAGTAGGTTTCACAGTACACCATGTATCTTTCTTGGGCAAGTCCTTTCCTTATCATATGAAAAAGAAATAGTATTGGTAAGGTAGCACCCACTTTCATTGTCAGCATATGAGGAATTGCAAGATTTCGATCCAAGTTCTCCCGCTTCTGTTGGATATGGTGGGGCATAGCACTCTCCTTCATCTTAGCTTGTTCTTCAAGATCCTGTACAAAGCAATTGTATTTTGTTATCTCATATTCACAACAATCACGATTGATTGTGATTTTATCGATCGTGATTCATGATCGATTCATCAAATGATGCCAGGATCTTAATTCATTAGTTTAGAAGGCACCTTGCACAGCATGCTAAAATACAGATGTTATCTCATTGTTAACTCATTTCTCTTGCAAACGTTTGTATCTGTTATGCACCAGTGAACGTCAAATTTTCCATACAGGAATAGTTAATTTTCTAAAAAATTTTATGCATTTCAACGGAATGGTAACTCAATTCCTAATTCTGAAAACTTAATATTCTGCAATGCAGCTAGTACGACATAGCATTGTGAATCAAAATAGTATAGGCAGAAATCTGAACAATTTCTTACTTTGAATACTGATTATCAGTTGGTTTCATAAGGTTTGGTTAAATTAATTTCTTGAAAGTCGGTTTCTTTGGTTAAAAAAATTACTCAAGAAGTTATACCTTCAGATGAATGACATTTGAACCCTCTTGTGTGAGTTGTGCACCAAGAACATCCACAGATGTTGGGAGTAGTAAACTTTCATCTAAAAGGGATTAAACTAAAATAATTACTACTTTCCACATGAAAAATGACAGACTTGAAAAATATGTCATCATATTTCACATGTAATATAGCGTTAAATCATAGATCCAATGGCCGACATTACCTCCACAGAAACTATTCAAGAGCAATGTATAGAATGCAAGAAATTAACTGTCACCATCAAACTTGAAGAAAAAAATACCCCTATTCCTTAATTCTCTAGTCAAATGTTAGCTTTGTTATTATTTCAATATTTTTATTGATACTGGAACTGGAATTTATCTTTAAACTGAAGTTATCGTGTTAACAAGGACTTCAGAAGGGTAAGATGAAAACATGTCACTGTGACTTTGACCTTTTGACCTCAAAATCAATAGGCTTCATGGGATCCATGCTCGTATCATACAGACCACATTATATGAAGTTTACAAGGAAAAGTAAATGCACGGACGGACAGACAGAAGAACAGACACCGAGCATGATACCATGATACGTCCCGACCCGTTGCCGGGCGGGTGTATAAAAATGAATGAACATATTAGTATTTTAAAGGGAATTAAACAAAAAAATTCTTACATTTGTCTGAAGAAACCTCCTTCAAATCAAGAGTTTGATATTCGTCAATCATGCTAGCTTGACCATACTGCTTTGGTATCAGTGCTACACAATCTCCATTTCGAATCTTTTGGGAGTAAGGCGAGTTATCAACTATGTAAGGTGTGTAAAATTGTTAAATAATGTTCAATTAAAATATGTGAGAGGGTATAGGCAGCCATACATGCCAAAATTTAGTCAATCAGAAACAGCACATTGAAAGCCGACATCTCATCAGAACTCTTGGTCTGAAATATTTTGAATGATGCAAATTTATCTAGGAAATTAATTTATTGTTGAGGTGTGCACTAGGTGGATTAACAAAAAATCTGGTGACGAAATTAAGCTTTTGACATCAAAATGTTTACCATTTTGTTTAACCCACCTAACATTACATTCTTCCATAAACTATGGATATATTTTTTTTCTTCTTTAAAATTACAGAATAATAAATACATTTAGGACTTACTCTACATCTTTTATCATCAGAACATACAAATATTTATGTAGCCCATGTTGTCTGTACTGGTCAATTATACATAACCCCCCTTTGACTTACCCCATAGCTTGTTATTGTATTGGCAATGGTTTTTCCTTGACCCTCCGATGTTTCCTGAAGCAGTACTGACTGTCCATTGCCTTGCACCCACACTGCAAAATTAAGATCGATCACAAATTCGATAAATGTGTGACAGTATTGACATATGTTCACACTTGTAAATGTATTTTCTTTGTAGTTTCAATTCTACAGAATTTGGTAATCTTTGGGAGGGGGGGGGGTAATTTGGAAAAATCATTGTGCTGTCCTCTTGAATTCAGACAAATAATTTGTAGCTTTGTACTTTGAAAGAAACCATATAGGAGATATTGGCCAGCTGGCTAGCTTGTACACTCCACTTTTACCCAGCTGCTTAAATTTGGCCCTTATGGCTGCCCATACAAATTTACCGAAAAGTTACGTTGCTACTTACATGTACACAGCATCTTATAACAAGCCATGTGGGCATGCCAGGATCCAATGACCAGGGTAAAGCTAATTAGAGACGTCGTTCCGATTAAGCACTATATAAATGTTGAATATTATCCTTATTTCAATTATTACCAGAATAGATAAACACTAGACCAATGTCAAAGGATGTTGAGGAGCCAATATGCCAGTATCAATGATGTAACAAAGATGTCAATATGCCAATGAATTAAAGGCACTAATAGACCAGCGCAGGTTCCATATGTCGGTGCGAATAGGATTTTTCATATTATCTCAAAGATAAAAAAGAACACCTATTTTTTTCAATGCAAATTAATGTGGCAAACCCGCTTGGAGAATGGTTTTCAGAACTGAAGTGGCTACCCAGGGTAAATATGACCTTATTATTATTATCATTTATTAATACGTATTATTAACAAGGTATCGCTACTCTTTTTTTATGATTCTAAATTCATAATCTCACCAACGTCTACAGCATCCACGTCTCTGGGAAGCAGACAGTACCCTTCCCTCCACATAGAATCAAGGACTTTCTTTTTGACCTGCTTTACAGTGTCGACATCCAGGGCACTAACATGAAGATAGATATGGCCGTCTTCATCTACTACATCTAGAGCCTTCAATCAACAAAAATTGTAGAATTAGGAGATAATGAATGTTAAGAAATTAAGCAATAAGCCAGGTGCATTTCTCTTTTGTGCATCAATCATCATGTCATTTACATGATCAGTGAATATAAGGTATCTTGTTGATCTAAAGTTGTAAGTGTAGGCTTGTGTGCAAGTCTGTTCTCAAAGGCCTTTCAAATCACAGTAAAACAGATTTAAACACAAGGGGCCCGTATTCTGGTTTTAAGTTGTGGTTTAACTATGGATAGCCAATTGAAGCACAAATCCCTAACAGTACAAATCCACTTTATTAACTAATTTGACACTCAAATTGTTCATAATTGTCTAGGAATGATTAATGAAGTATTTTTATTCATTATGAAAGCAAAAGGAAACAAAATAGTAAACATAAGAAATATACAATATAAACAGAATTTTTGAAATTTTGGCTCCCCATAATTTTAGCACAAAGTTAGACCATGGTCTAAGTTAAACCCGACTTCAGAATACGGCCCAAGAAAATGTAAAGTAGGGGTTGGGAATGGGAGTAGGTTATCTTATGTGAAGTGGGAGTGAGATGAGTAGGAGTGGGAGGAGAGGGAGGAGTGGAAGAGTGGTAATTGAAGGAGGAGAGGGAGAAGGGTAGGAATAGGAGAGGGAGAAGGGTAGGAATAGGAGAGGGAGAAGGGTAGGAATAGGAGAGGGAAGGGTAGGAATAGGAGAGGGAGAAGGGTAGGAATAGGAGAGGGAGAAGGGTAGGAATAGGAGAGGGAGAAGGGTAGGAATAGGAGAGGGAGAAAGGTAGGAATAGGAGAGGGAGAAGGGTAGGAATAGGAGAGGGAGAAGGGTAGGAATAGGAGAGGGAGAAGGGTAGGAATAGGAGAGGGAGAAGGGTAGGAATAGGAGAGGGAGAAAGGTAGGAATAGGAGAGGGAGAAGGGTAGGAATAGGAGGGAGAAAGGTAGGAATAGGAGAGGGAGAAGGGTAGGAATAGGAGAGGGAGAAGGGTAGGAATAGGAGAGGGAGAAGGGTAGGAATAGGAGATAGAGAAAGGTAGGAATAGGAGAGGGAGAAGGGTAGGAATAGGAGAGGGAGAAGGGTAGGAATAGGAGAGGGAGAAGGGTAGGAATAGGAGAGGGAGAAGGGTATGAATAGGAGAGGGAGAAGGGTAGGAATAGGAGAGGGAGAAGGGTAGGAATAGGAGAGGGAGAAGGGTAGGAATAGGAGAGGGAGAAGGGTAGGAATAGGAGAGGGAGAAGGGTAGGAATAGGAGAGGGAGAAGGGTAGGAATAGGAGAGGGAGAAAGGTAGGAATAGGAGAGGGAGAAAGGTAGGAATAGGAGAGGGAGAAAGTAGGAATAGGAGAGGGAGAAGGGTAGGAATAGGAGAGGGAGAAGGGTAGGAATATGAGGGGGAAGGGTGGGAATAGGAGAGGGAGAAGGGTAGGAATAGGAGATGGGGAAGGGTAGGAATAGGAGAGGGAGGAGTAGGAATGGGGTGGGGATAGGAGAAGAGGAGTAAGAGTGGGAGGGAAGTGGGAGGAGTGGAAATGGGAGTAGGAGCAGGAGTGGGAGAGTGAGGAATGGGAGAGAAAGTGGGAGCAGAAGTAGATGTGAAGGAGTAGCAGTGGGAGTGGGAAGAGTAGCAGTGGGAGCAGGAGTCGGTGAGTGGGAGTAGGAGTGGGAGAGTGAGAAATGGGAGTGAAAGTGGGAGCAAAAAATAGATGTGAAGGAGTGGAAGTGGGATAGTTAGGAGTGGGATTAGAAGTGGGAGATGGAGGATTAGGAGTGGGAATATAGGAGTGGGAAGTGTAGGAATGGGAAAGGGAGGAGTGGGAATGGAAGTGAGAGTAGGGGCATGGAAGTAGGAGTGGGAGAGGGAGTATAGGATCAGGAGTGTGGGACTTTCATTTTTCATATCATAGAAGTAAACATTTAGATATATCAGTCAAGACATTAACAATGTAGCCATAGGAAATTGAAAAAAAAATCTATCATGATGCCTGTACGCATATAATATAAATTCCAGGAAAGAATAGGGACACCGTGTACTTACGAGAGAATGAAATTGAATGATCTGATCAAACAACTTGCTGTACTCTAGTGTATAGTATGCCTCGCCTGTTCCTTCATCTATCGGGCCTTTTTCAGTCTGGGTTTTAATTGCTTGATACAGCATATATAGAGGATAAAATGTGTAGGTCTATAGAGAGAGAAACAGGTACAGGATTATAAATGGAAACATTAACCCATTTAAATCCAAGTTTTCATTACGTATCGAAATATGCATGTAATATCACAAATTTCCAATTTATCATTAATATAAGGAGAATAATCCGTTGTGATGTTCATTTATAAAACAAAAATTCATTACAACATCACAGTTGAATTTACATTTCATTAAGATAATCAATTGAAAATTGATGTTTTTCAAAAATTTTCATCATGAAGACTTAATCACTGCAAATACAAATTTACCAATGGCATACCTGCCAACAACTAGAAAAATGCAAAATTTGGACAACCCTCTGGGTTCCAGGGGGTCAACAAAGTGCCAGGAGGAGGGCAGTGCCCCCTGAAGCTCCTGGATTTTAGCAACTTAACCCTTTACCCTAAATTACCTGGGCTATAATTTTGTAAGCTTATAGGCCCCAACTAAGATCTCTGCCGCGGATCGCGTGATCATGACGAAAATTTGCACAAATGTACAAAATGACATAACCTACGCTGTTGCTTAGGTAAATTGCACAACCTTTAAATTCATATATTTTTCTTTTAAATGATTTATTATGCTAATTTATTCATGAAATCATACTTTTTGCTCTAATTCTCTAAATAAAGCTCCTAGAAAACTAATTTTCAAAATATTTTTAGAGCATTCCTAACAACAGGAAAGGAAAAAAATCTGGTACCAAAATCAACTTCTTTTGTATATTGTTTTTTTAAATTTCTTCTGTTTGTTTTCTATCATTTTATTTCTGTTTTTTTCGACAAAATAAATAAAATGAATAAATAGAATGTCAAGCTAGGGTTACGGACTGGGCAATCAGAGGTGTATTGAGGACTGGAGGGGGGGGGGAGGATGGGTCTCCAGCAATTCTTTCCACTTTTTGTTTCTCTCATGAAATTTCAGAAATCAGGATGGCCTGATTCTTGGCTATTTTTATAGTAAAAAATCAAAATGATCTTGATAAAATCAGGACAGTTGGCAAGTCTGCAATGGTGCCTCTTGAAAATACTTTTCCGTTTTATAGAATCACTGCAATTACCTCCATGTAAGAGAACATAACCAAGGCAAACCAGCTGCTGAGTAATCTTTCTGTTATTGTTTCCGTGCTGCGTACGTGAAGAAAATAGAATGTTATTCAAAATATGAACTCTTTTTCTCTAAAGTAATATAACACCTATGTCATCAAAGGCCCGTAACACAAAGCTTCGCAATGATCGTAGGACACTTTTTAACAATTGATTGCACTGACAACGATGTGCGATCAATCGTGTAAATCAAGCGTACGATTATTAATCACTCACTTTTGTGTTACGGGTCCCAGGTGGTTTCAGAGGCAACACTTATATCTTATATGCTTTAATACTAGTACATCGATCAGAATGATGCCTGTGAGTGTTTAACATTGTTACACAAGTACCTAAATTGACAACACATAAAGAGCACCGTCTCCACTCCCTACACTCTTGTAAAAAAAGGTTTAAGTTAAGAATCACAAATTCACTAATAAGAGGGGAAAATATGTGTAACTTGATGTAGACCATAAGCTACTGCAGCCCAAGCGTGCAGCGGCAATGTACCCTGATCTAACCTAATTTACAATTGGCTATTTGCTGTGTCAGATTGTAGTTTAAGCAATTTATTTAATAAAATACATAAAGAAGGAGAGAGTATAACATATCAACTTTTAAAAAGAGAAAATAGTGATAAACCAAAATGTTACTTGATGAAGAGTGCATCCATCCGTCTTCTGGATTCAGATGCTTTTCTGATTTCATCTTCAACCAATGACAGCAAAACACTGAAAAAGGTAAATAATAAGGAATAAAAGAATAGGAAGAAGAAAAAAAGATGACGAAGGAAAGGAAGAAGAAGAGGAGAAAGAAACATAAGTAGCAGAAGAGGAAGAAAAAGAAATAACAGAAAAATAAAAAGTGTGAGAACAATTAGAAAGACAGAAGAACATATTTCAGCCAGCACCTTTTACTTTTTCATGATAATAAGCAGGTATGATTTTAATTATAGGAAACACCTCAACATAAAATCCAGTTGTCACTGAAATTAGAGCTAAAAATAGTACTCTTGCAGGTCTTATGACTTTATTTTCACTACATCTTTGAATTGCAGATACTCTAATCTCAACCACTAATAAGAAAATGACTTACTCTGTGAAATGGATGGCCATTCCTTCGCTGATGAGTGATATTGCCAAAAGAGAGGCTATGATTTCCCTGTTTAGAAGAAAAATCAATTAGCCTCAAACTAACTAAATAAATATAAACAGAAGGGGCTTGGGTCGTGATTTGTCAAACGAAAACAAGTGGACTAGAGACTCAAACCCACTTTTCAATAGAAATTCATGATCAAAACAGGGTTTTAAAGATAACTGTTAAAAATGTGGTGAAATAACATGTTAGCCGTATTGTTACGTACCAGCAACAGCGTTTCATCTATGCTGGAGATTATGATGACCATGATTGTCATTATCACAATTAAGATAATTATCATCGGTCTTATATCATTAATAACTAGAATTATCATCATCACCATATCATTATAACCTTTGATATCAATTAAAGAAGTTTGTTAAAGGAAGAAAATAAATTAGTTTGGATAATAGTCACCTTTTCAAAATCGAATTCACGTTCATGTACTTTCATTTCCAACAGAAAAAATATGAAACAAGTTGATAATACAAATGAATATTAACAAATTTTGTACACGTAGGTTATTCTTTTCTATTGACAATTTATAATACACATACCGGTACACAACTAGAGAAGTGCCAATATCTGGAAATAAATGGATTCACTCCAAAGCATAGCTTGTGTTTTAAAAAATAATTTTAAAAAGCTGTTATTTGCCTTTGAATAAGCGACAAGATAAACAGGGCTTAAGAAACTTGTATAATCAAAGTCTGGAAGTGCATCACAATTTTGATACCTTTCACGGCCATGATGTTCTTTCTTTCTTTCTAATTGCCTGATGAAGTCCATCAAATTGTCCTTCTTCTTAAGCATACGATAGAATGATATCACAGAGTGTTCCATAAAGTCTTCCATGTACTACAAATGAAAATAATATGTAATGCTTGTATACAAGCTTTCATCCATCAAAGACATAATTAAGGGAAATAACAGTGCTCACTAAAATCTTCCTGATCTTCAATCTTCCTGCAAATAAAAATGTGATTCTTGAATACAAGTCTCCATTTACCATAGTGTTATTTTTAATGCTAGTGCATAATATGTTATGGTGACTTGCCAAATAAAATCATTCACTCACTCACTCACTCAAACTCACTCACCAAAACCACCCACCCACCCATCCTCCCTCCCTCACTCACTAACCCACCCACCCACCCTCCCTCCCTCCCTCACTCATTCACCCACTCACAAACCCACCCACCCTCACTCACCCACCCACCCACCCCCTCCCTCCCTCCCTCCCTCCCTCACTCACTCACTCACAAACCCATCCACCCACTCTCACTCACTCACCCACCCACCCTCCTTCCCTCACTCACCCACTCACCAACCCACCCACCCACCCTCCCTCACCCACTCACCAACCCACCCTCCCTCACTCACTCACTCACCCACTCACCAAAACACCCACCCTCCCTCACTCACTCACCCACTCACAAACCCATCCAGCCACCCTCACTCACTCACCCACCCACCCTCCCTCCCTCACTCATTCACCCACTCACCAAAACATCCACCCTCCCTCACTCACTCACCCACTCACAAACCCATCCAGCCACCCTCACTCACTCACCCACCCACCCTCCCTCCCTCACTCATTCACCCACTCACCAACCCACCCTCCCTCACTCACTCACTCACTCACTCACTCACCAACCCACCCACCCTCAACCAACCAACCAACCAACCAATCAATCAGCCACATCCATGCATAAAACAGGCAGAAGAACTACAATACTTATAACACACCCGGGGGGGCCACTTCCATTGACGAGTGGATACCATGCGCGACCATGGGGTCTTGAAAAGCACCCTAAACACGTAATTTCCATATTCTGAAAATGCACCCCTTAACAGGTATTGGCGTGTGAAACCCTACCCTTAACAAGTATTGGGAACAAAACGATACCCTTGGCAAATATTCCCTGAAATGAGCCCCTAAACAAGTAGGCCCTGGAATATTTTATTGTTATGTCACGGGTCCTTAGGTCGTCGGTTTTTATTTGGTTTAGTACGATCCCACTTCCACACCTCGCGCAAATCGGACTCTAAACACGTAGGGTAGTGTTGGGGCAAAAAGGACATCTTTTATAAAACGTTTTAATTTTGTTTTATCATTCCTGCTAATTTGACCCTAAACACGTAACTTTCCTAGCGAAATAGATACCCTTTTTTCATTATTTTTGTGTTTTTGACACCCTTATCACGTTACGTACGTAACGTGCCATATCTTGAAAAAGACATCCTTTTTACGTGTTTTTTTGGTCGCGCATGGTATCCACTCGTCAATGTAAGTGGCCCCCCCGGGATAACACACAAGATAAAAAACACTGTTTCTTAAAAGTGCAAGGTTACTGATATTTTTCTGTTGACCATAAACTCTATCCCCTTGTAATATTTTAACAGGAAAGGAAATCTACAAACTATTCTTCCAGTCTGTTAACATTAATACTAGTAGCATATACATTGATATGTTGAATAAACACTAATTATTGATGTATTGTATTATTTTCTATTATGACATACCTCTGGGTCAGTTGTTTCTGGATGAACACCTAAGCCTTTAAACAACATCATGGTCACATAGTCGACATGTCCTCTGAAAGGTACCCCATGCTTCTGCACCCTGTCGTCAGCTCCAGATAGGTCCAAACTCGTGTTTGACACTAAAACAAGAAACCAGAAAGATTTAATGTGCCACATGAAGAAATTATATAGACCAAGCTCATGTAAAGTTGCACTCCCCCAAAAAATTAATGTAAACATTTTCAAGTTTGTGCCCCTGCATGAATATGGCATCCTGACCAAGTTTTCTTCCACACCATGGATTTGAAAAGAAAGGGGAGCACAAACTCTGGTTTTTATTTTTGCCCGGCCCTTAAAAATGAAAAGTATCAATATACAGATATATGCATTTGAGTAAACAAAAAACTACAAAAAGATTTTATTACAAATTATGTATACAATAGATTCATAATGTTACAGAACAAAATGCAAAGTTTGGTAGGTTCATTATATAAAAACAATGAGAAACCTAAGTTTAAATGTAAAGATACCAGGACTGTGATAATGGTGGCAGAACTTTCAGAATGCATCGGTTAACATATAACATGAGATTATATATAAATATTATTATTGTCATTATTATTATTGAAAAGCTTTTTTTCTTTACTCACTGAAGAAAGCACCGTGATTATCTAATAAAAGATAGATAAATATATTATCAAACAAATAATTATAATACAAACCTTCTTGTATTCTCTTGAGGATGTTACTACGAACCATTTCTACCTCCTCCTTGGCTCGTTGAGCAAGACGTTGTTTCTTCCTCAACCATATAAGCACAATAACCATGAGCGTGATGGTGACAATGATACCCACAACCGCTATAGATATTATAGCAGCCAACTGTGAATTATTATTTGAAGCCCATGCCGAAACAAAGCCAGGATGAAATACTAAGTTCCCATGTAGAATCTAAGTAGACAGTTAAAGAATTAATATACAGATAAACATGGTGTAGTTTATCTACACCATTGTAAATGTTGCATGCAAATATTCACTTTTTAATCTTCCTCAATATTAAGAGTGATGTCACAGAAAGAACTGTCATGCTTTGACAGTTGCTTTAAGGTGTATGTTTCACTGTCAAGATAAACCCTCAAGGGCAAACCCAGGGCATGTAAAAAAAAAACTTGGGGCCAAGGTCAAGGCATAAAAAACACAAGGCCAAGGCCAATTAAAGACATATACAAGAAATTTGGATTGCTGCACAAAAGATGCACCTTTAATAGTAATAACCAACCAATGTCTTTAATGTGATAAGCTGATAATTGCATCCTTTGAGGAATATTTCTGATGAAAACACTTTCGATTTATGCAATTTTTTCCGCAGCTTTCTGCAAATGTGAGAAATGTGTGGAAAAAAAATTGGTGCAAAGCTCTTCCATGCTGCAAAAATAAAGATATTACTTTGGTTACCACTAAACTTAAACAAAATGAATGATCTACTTCCACATCAAATTTCTAGTGCATGAGTAAACTTAAAATTATAAGCTATTTTCTTACTGTTACAGCTGGAAGATTCCTTGTACCTCCGGCACCCTGCGTTCCATTCAAGTATCCTGGTTGAGGTTGGGTTTCTGGTAGCTGACAACCCAGGATATCAACTTTTAGAAAATCAACATTGCACTCCCCATCAGGTCCTAAGAAAACTTGCACATCATCTTCTGTACTCGCCAAGTCTAAATTCATGCCCTTTAATGAAAAAAATATATAACTGTAATTTCTTCTTTTATGAAACTCTGAGCTAATGTATGGTACCCAACTTAGAGTTACATCCCCCACCTTAAAAAAAAAGAAGGAAAACGTTTTATCCTTAGCATTTTACATCACTGCTTTTGACAGTGTATTCTGATACTTTGCTGTTAATAAACTAATTTATTCAAAATGCTCTCATATCTCAAAAGCAAGTTTATCTTGCTACCGATGAATGTAATCACTGAGGAATAATTATTGAACTCAAATAAGTAAATCTAAATGCCATTCATCAATATAAAAACCTTTCTCTTTTTGCCCACTGTTCATTACATACTCTAAGGCATCCAAGTTTTACACAATAGAGAGAGTCAATAAAATTGTTTAAGTTTTAAAACGATTATAAATGTGCATATGTAAATGAAGATTTAACTTTTCAATCCATGGAAAGCAAAACACCATATCACAAATGTATGTCATTGGGACTGAAGAAAAGACGTGACACTCACATTAATTTCAAGTCGCTGGTTTTTACTGCTATATATTGCACCGTCTGCACTGAAGCTGTAATACACAGGATCTGGGAAGTATTCTATTGTACCGCCATCAATGATGTAACCATCAAAGTCAAAGGTTAGGTTGGCTGTCATTGAATCTGGTGCTCTTCTCTTTCTGGTCGAACTAGAATCGTTATCAGGAAAACTTGGTGTGGGACATATTAGAATGGTGGCAGTTCCGTTGCAGAGCTTCAAGGATTACAAAAAATACATGTGAAATTTTCAGTTTAATGACCACTTGTTTGAACTAAAAAATTTATAACTTCTACAGATAAGATTAGGGAATTGAAGGGATATTAATATTTGTTTTCATAGGGAATTATAAAACCCCATTTGGATATAAATCCCCCATATAAGAATGAGACCAGCAGACATTTTGTGATACCAGTGGAAAATACATTATGGCTAAGTCATCTCACTTTCCATGGCCTGACAGTTGCCCATGCTAAGCAGGCTCGGCCAAAGGATTTCTTGTAGTACATTGAGTTCACCATCCCCCCTCCCCGCCCCACTCAATGTATCTGTGACAAGTAATCCAAATGCTGATAGAAGTACCAAAAATATCAATGCCTTCATTGCTTTCAGGGAGGAGGCAGGTAACATAAAATAGAAGAGAAACATAATAATACATCATAACCTACTAAAATTACTGATACATTTTCTCAAATCTTTCATACCTCGCTATTGCTAGCACTGGTAGCAAGAGATGTAACTTCTATCAGCGGTTCTTGGATCAGATCAAATCTGTCACCAGTAAGTATGATATCAAGACCTCCTCTGATTAAGAAACAATAAAATTTACATTAAAAAGATATGAACATGACAGTAAACTATATGTTTAGTGATTGTTCAAACATTTAGTTATGAATAGCCAGAACTAGCCTCAATTAACTGATAAATCACCACATTTACATGAATTAATATATGTACATCAGCATGCTCACTGTTTTATGAATGTCATACCACGATATAATAGGTGAAGGGGGGGATGTGAGTTAGATGCAAAGAAAATAATCCTAAGTCAAATGATTCACATTTTCTATACAAATAACATATGTACAGGCATATAAGAATGACATCACTTGAAAGTCGAAGAGTAAAACCTACCACAGATTTCGCTTTAAAGTTAGAAATGAATCGATTGTACAAAAACTGGTTACCTCCACTGAAAACAAACGCTTTCAATTTACGACATATAAATAAATATAGGGAGATTCCATGTAAAACAAAAAGATTTCAGAACAGTACTCTTCCAAGTCTGACAAGATTATTAAATAAGTACCATGGTAAATAAGTTTGCAATTTGTGTAATGAATGTGCAATATCGTATTATCTATACTTTTTTATCCATTTCAACTCCATTTTTAACTGCACATATGTAATTTTAATTTGTATAATCATTGTTTATCTTAGTAATTTTGATTATTTTTATATACTGGCATTGTGTAAACATGTACAATTCAGTCTGTGACTGCCAATCATGTTTTTTTTGCAATAAACCTGAATTGAATTGAATCAAATCAACAGCTTACTGATAATACATCCTGCTTATGAAAAACTTCAAATATTTAAAATGCCACAAGTTTCTCACTCTACATCCTATTATTCTTCAGTTTCCAATGTCATTCTGAATCTTATTTCATTTTAATCTTCAATTTCGAATTTCTGAAAACTGAAAAATATGAAATACATATGAATACCAAATAAGAATCCTGTCATACTTACGCCATGATTGTTGCTGTGGTATCAATGTCATCAATTCTTGGATTTGGCATGTAGGAGAACTGGTAACCATTGAATTCTCTTTCTACTCCATCAAACACCATCGTTAACGTTACAGAAACTTGGTTATTCTCAGTTATTTCACTTGTCATGCAGATTGCAGAAGTCCTTTCGACATTGCTGAAAAAGAGAATTCACAAGGCATATTACATATTTTTTCTGTGACCTAAGTTCTTAACATGTCTTATATTTTTTGCACTCTCTTATGCTTGCTCTCTCTTTCTCTCTCTCTCTCTCTCTCCCTCCAATATTCTTCTCCTCTTTCTGCCTCTTGTCTTTCCTTTGTTCTTATTCTCTCCCACTCTCTCCCCTATTTCTCTATTCTTTCTCTTATTCATCATCTTTTTTGGTCTTACATATATGTATGTAAGATATGTTTGTATATCAATGACCTTGTAAATTGTTCCTCAATTCTTAATTTCATACTCTTTGGTGATGATACCAGTATTACTCTTTCTCAAAAAAATATTATTAACACCATAAATATTGAACTTCGTGAAGTCGTCGTCTGGCTTCAATGCAATAAACTGTCACTGAACCTTGAAAAAACTAAATTTGTACTATTTAAAACACAAACTAAAAAAATTGGTACTGACATTCCTCCAGTTATTATGGATGGCAATATTATTTCCCAGGTATCAAATATCAATTTTTTAGGTATCAAGATAAATGAATTTCTATCCTGGAAACCTCATATTGATGATTTATGCACTCGTTTATCAAAAAGTACTGGTGTCCTCAACAAACTGAAGTTTATTTTACCCAGACATGTATTAATTTCACTTTATAATACTTTGGTTTTACCCCATCTCACTTATTGCTGTATGTTATGGGGGAATGGATTCAAAACACATTTACATAGATTATTTCTTATTCAAAAAAGGTTAATAAGAACAGTTTGTAATACACACTTCAATAGTCACACAAACAAGTTATTTCTTGATTATAAAATATTGAAAATTTGTGACTTGGCTCTTATGTATACTTATATATTTATGTACAATTACCATTCAAATCTCTTGCCAAATATTTTTAATAATCTCTTCAACACAAATGCCTCTTACCATTCATATTTTACGCGTCATTTAGCAGATCTTCACCAATATCTTCCAAAAACAAAAATTACCCAAAATTCTCTACGTTGTAGCGGAATCAAGCTCTGGAATGATTTAAATAATGATATTAAACAAAGTAAAGCCCTAAATAAGTTTAAAAAACTTTTGAAAGTTCAATTTTTCTCTCAGCATAAAAACTCCTACCAATAGCACACTGTAGGTCACTATGATTTATAATTATTACTTCTAATTTGCTTGTTTGTTTATTTCCCCTATATTAGCCATTGTTTCTTTTTTCTCTCTTTTTTTATAATTGTATTTCAATGTTATTTGTTGTTCACTCTTTATGTATGTCTTATAGTTATTTGTATTTAATTGTATCATGGTGGTGCCCCACCCACAAGTTTTTTTTTAATGAAAACTTCCAGGGGCTCCCAATCCCATGTTTTTATCTAATTTGTATATACCTGTATTTTTATGATTGATTGATTGAAATAAATTTTGAATTGAATTGAATGTACATCTTAAAAAAAAAGAAATTAAAAACTCATTTAAACAAACTTTATTATTATTTATGAAATTTCACCTATAAGAAACCCACGCATTATCCTATATTTCTTTTCAAAAGTGGCAGGCACAAACATTTAAATGTGGATTTTCAAAAGCATTCTGCATCCTATTACCGTTTAAAAATATTTTTGTCCAAAACTAACTGTGATTGATGACTTTTTCTCTTTCAAGTCCTGCATCTTTTGAGTACTTAGGGTTGTTGAAAACTTTGAAAACCTGAAGTAAATGAAGATCCTGAGTTGATTGAATTTGCACTGTCCAAATTTTATCACATTAGTCTGACAGGCCCTCATAAGGGACAGATTATAACATGGAAGTTAAAAAGTATCTCTGAAATTTCTGTACGGCTTCATTTCCCCATGATTTGTGACTTTACTCTCCCTTTAATATTTCTTTACCCCAAAATAAAATAGCTTTTGAAGTTGATTTATGCAGACTTTAGCAACTAATGAGTATAAGGTGGATTTAATAACGGAATGAAACACCCTCTTTAAAAATGATTTACTTACATTACTTTGCAATCTGCATCTCCGAATCTTGCTGTAATATCCCTTCCAGTGTCCAAGTTCTCCCCAATTATTGTGACTTCTGTACCCCCTGCCACTGGACCTTCTATAGGGTAAAACCCTGTTAACGCAGGATCCTAAATACAGACCATAAAATAATATTGTATATATATATATGTTTCATTTCAAATATATTTTTTTACATATATCACATTATCTTTGAACCACATTCACACTGATTCCTTAAATCTTTCAATTCTTTTCCCAAATAAAAACATGTATGGCAACAAACCCTGTACTAAATAGCATAAATAAATTCAGTCATGATGAAATCTGAAAATAAAACGTTCAAATAATAAAAGTATACATGCATTACATGTACACCAGAAATGAACTTAAATAAAATTTAGGAGCATGGGTGATTTTATGCAAAAAAATGTATCACACAAATAAGAAATGGAATTGTAACATCTGAAAAGGATAGGGGGGGGGGGAGGGTTTCACAAAGAGTTAAGAATGACTTAGGGGGTGTTGCAAGAAAATGTTTGCAATCCATTGCAAATTTTGTTGGAATTTAAAATCAACGTATAAATTTTATCCGTAGCCAATCAGATTACACTACTTATTGCAAGAAGCTGTTCAGCAATCAATCACAACTTTACAATTAATTACAAGACATATGATTGATTTAGGGACCGAAAAAAAGACCTGCAATTGAAGTTTCTTGCAGCACTCCATTAGAGTCATGCTTAAATGCTGGAATGCACATGATATGTACCGCGCAATCTCGTTGATTAATAAGCAGTGGCACGCGTCATCTTAGCATGATTTGACCAATGCCATGATGCTTTCTATACCGCACGCAACTAGAAATTTAACAGTCACATATTAACTATTTGCGAAATACCCCCAGGGATAATCAAATTGTACCAAATGTTATATCCTTATGACCTTCATCCCTGTAAAAAATATTTGGTAAAATTTTAACAAGCATAAGGGTAATTATGTGTCCAACCAATATTGGGGCAGTATTTTACCCAATGGGGGAAGCATATTGTCCAGTAAGGTTAAAAAATAAGCAGCAATTACTTTAGAATGGGCAAAATTTTCATCCCACTGGATAAATAAAAATGCCCGAAAGAAGTGCCCAATGTTGGTTGGATACGTAATAACCCTCATGGAGCATTTTTACCTAATATTTTTTAGAGTGATCAGGATTAAAAAACACACACACAAACAGCAATCATTTCAATGTGATATTTCATATAACATAACTAACCCTATATTGAAAGTCTTGTGCTCTGTGCTATCTACATGTATATTACCTGATATCACTGTGATCTCAATTGGTGCTGATTATACTTCAGTTGATATACTTGCCATGCAAATAAAAGAAAACAAGCAAACAAAATCAAACTTACCCTGTACTGAAAATCTTGAGTGCTTTGCCCAGTCTTATTTCCATTACCTGACATCACAGTGATTCCAATGGGTTCTGATAATACTTCAGTAGATATACTTGTCATGCAACTTACACTGGAAAACAAACACAAAAACATTGAGTGTAATGAGACAAATACAGCTCATTTTCATCACACAGTTAAAGTTCTTTGACTTCATTGCCTTTCTTATCCATTTAGAAGGCCTGATGCACCATTGAGAAAAGTAAAAGTAAAGAAAAAAATCCATACATTTCAGTTTACATCTATCTTTATTCATATAAATGGGGGGGGGGGGAAGAAAATAAATAGGAGGAGCCTATTAAAATCAAAAGTTCCTCAGAGCAATCCCAATAAATCTACCTGATTACTTATAAGCAGTGGGTGACGTCACCTCCTTGCAATATAAAGTAGCAGTTTACAATAAAATGCAGTTATATTCACTGAGGTGATTTCTAAACCGAGAAATGCGATTCTTACAGCTATGATCATGTGATGGTGTATCCTATCACTGATTCAAATCTTCATAACCTCAGTAATACATAAAAAAACACCAATCTAAAAGTTAATGCTTTTTTTGCCAATCAAATGTTTATTCAAAACATTTTATTATGATTGATCTAATCATTGTCATTTACTCCTGATGACAATGTAGGGGACGTCAAAAATGTGAGTATCAAACTTTGAATAAACATTTGATTGGAAAGAAAGAAAGCATTAACTTTCAGATTTATTTTGTTATTTGAATATAACATCTCTATGTGCTTCGAAAGGACATGGATGTTATCACCCTGGCTTTGGCTTGGAGGCCTCAATTACTTACCGTGCACACACATTTGAAGGCATTAATTCCTACCAGGTACCTCACCTTGCTGAAGGAAACCAAGCCATGGCTGGGATTTGAACCCACGACCCTTTGTTTGAAAGTCCTGAGGCTAATCCACTGGGCCACAACGCCCACTATAGAGTAATGGAAAAGGGAAAAAGTAGAGAGTAAAACATGAGATTTACCTCTGTCCTGCCTGGTAATATTCATCCATGTCAGTCTTATCGCATTCCAAGTCTTGAATATGAATTTGGAGAACATCCTCAAATACCACTCCTATATCAGTTCCGATGACTTCTAACCTGGTACGCCCACCAATTGGACCTGACATTGGGTTGAACTTGAAGGAAACAAAATCAAAAGAAATAATTAAAAAGTTGAGAATGTTTGTTTGGAATAACATATTTGATTCTTTATGTCTATGATACGAAAAATGAATACTGTTTATATTTAATAATATTAATAGTATCGAGAATTAAAAAACAACCCCCAAAATTGTAAGTATGCCCAAAGTTCAGGGTTCAATCGAACCCCCTGAAATTGTCAAAATAGGAGATGAAAAGAATAAGAAAAGGGAAGAGAGAAGGGATTACACCCCCTAATTGAAAACCCTGTCTACAGGGCAGGTATGTATAAAATATTCCAATGCATCAAGGCTTGGTTGGATATGCTGCAGTAATACTTTGGGCCAAAAATAAGACCTAACATCAGGTTCTATCAAGCTTTCAATTGTCCTTGGGTGATTCTTCATCTCTCTCTTTACAAGACTTTGGGTTTGTACAGCGAGTAAACAAATGCAGGGTGATTTTCGCCACATGAAAACAAAAATAGTAGTGAACTGCAGCAATTCTGAACTACTTCATGAGCCTTATAATCTGTGTGAACAATACTCCTCTAACCTTGGTAATAACTGGTGATGGACATTGCTGCGTCTCATTCTGATGGAGAAACCCATTATTCTGGCAAACATCACTCTGAATGACATTGCAGTCATCACCGCACCAACCACAGTTCAAGACAGATGGGGTAGCTTCTTGGGAAAGACATCGACTGCAACTTCCACCATTAATAGAACACTTATAAAGAGTGACTGTAAAAGAAATAGAAAAAAAAATAGAGATATTTTTTTAGTTAATATTGTTCATTTTCTAGGGGGGGGGGGGTTGTTGAATTCAAATTGTTATTTGTATCATGATTGAGTTAGGCCTATACTAAAGACTTTAATCAACTTAATACTATTCACATATTAAACAGTTATTGGTATTTTGTGCATATACCATGATTTTTCCATATATTTCTATATCTTACCAAATGAATCTGAATGGTCATCGATTGTGTTCTGCCCATTCCACTTTACGGAGACACTGATGTTCTTCTGAATGGCATTCTCATCGTAAATATACTGAAATAAGTTAATACAGATTATGCAAAATGTTATTTAAAGGACAAGTCCACCCCAACCATTAGTTGATTTGAATAAATAGAGAAAAGTCCAACAAGCCTAACACTGAAAATTTCATCAAAATCGGATGTAAAATAAGAAAGTTATGACATTTTAAAGTTTTGCTTAATTTCACAAAACAGTTATATGTACATCTTGGTCGGTATGCAAATGAGTAAACTGATGACGTCATCCACTCACTATTTCTTTTGTATTTCATTATATGAAATATTCTAACTTTCTCCTCATTGTCAAGTGAAACAAAGAGTAATTCCTCCCTGAACATGTGGAATTAGCATTGTTTTAATAATATATGGTTTAGTCAAGTTGGTCCTTATTGTCAAATCTGTAAAAAATGAAATATTGTATAATTCAAACAATAAAAAACAAAAGAAATAGTGAGTGATGGACATCATCGACTGTCTCATTTGCATGTCACTGAGATGTGCATATCACGTTTTTGTGAAAAATAAGTGAAACTTTTAAATGCCATAACTTTCTTATTTTATATCCGATTTTGATGAAATTTTCAGTGTTATGCTAGTTTGATTTTTCTCTATTTATTCAAATCAACATTTTGTTGGGGTGGACTTGACCTTTAAAAGAGATAGCAACATAATTTTTCAATTCAACGGTGGTCAACTTTGCAATTCTACTTACAGGAAATGTGAACATCTCAAATCTTACCTAGAGATTATAGATTTCCAAGTTATTTGAGATAAAAGAAATCTAATATGCTTGCTAGAATTGTTATTGAATAATAAAGACATCAATAAATCTCAAATCTGACCTTCTAGAGATTATAGATTTCAAAGTTATTTGGGATAAAAGAAATCTAATATGCTCGCACTAGAATTGTTAAGTGAATTAAAGACATCAATGATTCTCACTTTGTATGGTCAACACAACCAGTATCGTTATGTGGTGAAATGTTCTTCAATATGATTATTTTTCAAGATCAAATAACTATTTTTTCAAACTTGAATCAGTATTTATAAGCACTCAAACTTCAAGATAAATGTAAATAGATAGGGGTGAAAATTTAAATACTGGAATACAAAAAAATGAATACAAACAAATACCAACAGATTTATTATTAAGTGTAACAAATTTTACTATATTCGCATTAGATAATGATTATTAAGTCTTGTTGTTACCTCCTTATCATTACAGAGGATGTAGGTTTCAGTAAATTCAGCACTGGCTACTCTCACTTCTTCTCCTTCAATGTCAAGGATGCACTCATATCTTTGTAGGCCCTGGAAAAATATGAAAACAATTTAGTCAAGAAAACTGGGTGAAGAGGCTTATGCCTGTAATTCAAGCTCTACATGGAGGAAGTTCTGGTCACGTCTTTCGGATGGTGGCGTTAAAGATAGGTTCCAGACGTGAATAATCATATCTGATTGATACACGTCTGTATTATGCAATTACACACACACACCTAATGAAATTGTAGCAGCTAATTTTATACACAAACACACACTTGCATCCACAACGGCTCTGTCTGAGATCAAAGAACATTCAATTATCACTTGTCTTTGGAAAAGAAGAGTTAAGGAGAACATTATTTGAAAAATATTTTCATAAATATTGAGAAGTTCTGCAAATCAACAATTCTAATTATGTTATAGGAGTTTTTATCTGCACTGCAGTCTGGTATCATTTTGTTATTGTTTCTATAAAATAAGAATGCACATATTGTACCCATTTGCAATAGCATAGAAAATTGTGAAGAATTATGTGTGCTATGAAAAATATATACCAAGATATAGATGAAAATATAAGAATAAATCTTACTATATTTTCAAGTCACAAATACAATTACCTGAGATGGATCTGTAGGAAGATTCTTTGCAGACAGTGAGAAACGGGAAGGAATGTTGACTGGGATCAGAAAGGATTCAGTTGCTCCAAGCAGCTGGGGACAAAATTCCTGTCCTCGATTTCCACTACCAACATGATTCTACAATGAATTTTAAAACATTGTATTGAATTTATTTTCATACTTCACAAAATATATAACAAAATATAATAACACAATATACAAGAAATACATTTGATTATATACAAAATACAGAAGATTATGATAATGAAAGTGAAATATGAAGGAACCTGCATAAAAAACAGAGCTTGTAATGTCTACAGGTTCCTTTAATCTAATTATGAAATTATCAAGGAGATCAGACACTTACAAAAAGTTCAGACTACATAGGAAGAGCCAGATTAAGTGTATATTAAGAAATCGCGGGGTAAAGAATGAGAGGGAAAGTATAAAAAGGTACAACGCAAATTCAGTGTTCAGCCAGTGCGTCTAAACCGAGTCCATATAGCTGGATAAAAAAAAGGATTTTAATTTACACTTTAATGTACTTAAGGATAAACAGTTAGTTATTTCGTTGGACAATGATTCCAAAACCTGGGTACTTCAAATAAATTTATTCTTTGAGCAAATAATATGCAAGTGATAAAAGGCCAGTCATCATCCCCACAGTCTTTTCATATAAACCACAACTAGTTAGGTACACAGACTTTATATTCAAATGTTTCATAACACAAATCAAAGTGTGGCAAATTTTATTGGATATGCAAAATTTAACCTATACATTTTCAAAATGATATGGAAACCATCTTAAACCATTCAACACAAATACAGATTGTAAATACACTGTATACCACCCTCAGATAAGAAAGTGATAAAAAACAATATCATACTGTAATAATCTATTGCTATGAAAATTAAGTTTAGAGGAAAGTTAAAGGACAAGTCCACCCCAACAATAAGTTGACTTGAATAAAAAGAGAAAAATCCAACAAACATAACACTGAAAATTTCATCAAAATCGGATGTAAAATAAGGAAGTTATGATATTTTAAAGTTTCGCTTAATTTCACAAAACAGTTATATGCACATCCTGGTCGGTATGCAAATGAGGAGACTGATGACGTCATTCACTCACTATATCTTTTGTATTTTATTATATGAAATATGAAATATTTGGATTTTCTCGTCATTGTCATGTGAAATGAAGTTTTATTCCTCCCTGAACACGTGGAATTCCATTATTTTAACATTTTGTGCTTCAGGCAGGAGGTCCTAATCATCAAATTCGTAAAAATTGAAATATTGTATAATTCAAACAATAAAAAACAAAAGAAATAGTGAGTGAATGACATCATCGACTCTCTCATTTGGATGTAACTGGCTCGTTCATATAACTATTTTGTTAAAAATAAGCGAAACTTTGAAATTGTCATAACTTTCTTATTTTACATCCGATTTTGATCAAATTTTCAGCATTATGCTAGTTTGATTTTTCTCTATTTATTAAAATCAAATTTCTTCTGGGGTGGACTTTACCTTTAAGAGAATAGTTTCTTTTTCCAGTGTACATATATTATAAACATAAACAATCCTGAGCATAGTCTGTTACAAAATTATACAATGCATATAATCTCATCATCTGCTTACATTATCTCCAATGATAACTGTATCTCCTGCCTGACATTCTGAGCTGCTATCGTCTGTACACTTGTTGTCATACACACACCAGTCACATGGAAAGTCAACTGTCACACAGGCTGAACATCTGAATATATGTACCAAAAAATTGTTTCATTTTTAAAAGAATATATATTTCAAAGCAACATGACTATAAATTGAAAGGGATTTTGCTTCTATCCACAACCGTAAAGGAGAATAGCAATCAAAATAGTCTGAGGACATCACCTGTCTTACTAAAAAAAAATTTTTTAATGGTAGGGAGTAAAATGATAAGCTTGACTGGAGGAAATGTTATGTGCTCCACATTTCAACATTTTGAGGACGTTCCTCAATGTCATGAACTTTCCAACAAACTTGCTGAGTTTAGATCTAATTAATATGTGAAAAAAAAAATATGTGCAAAAGTCAGATAGACACAATCAAGGTTGGGGCCTCCACCAGACGTCAAAGGATAACTACTTCAAAACTTTTTTAATTGGCTATGTCAGAGTTCAAGTTTGCAATGACTGTAATTTATATAATTTCAGTTTGATTTAGATATGTTTTTTGCAAAGACCTTTTATTTGCATTTTGATGCATGTCTGCTAATCACCACTCCAATGAATTCTTCATCTTAGGCCTCCATGTACATTAGAAATGGGAAATGTTCTAGTGAGGAAAACTGCAGAATTCAACATGAACTTTGTTACAGTGGAAAACACTCTGTCCCTCGGATAGGACGTTAAATGGAGGCCCTGTGTATAGAAGAGTCACCACCTTTGCACATTAAGAACCCACTGCACTATTCATATAAGAGTAGGGGGAAACCTGCACTCCCCCAGTCAGATATATCGGGAAGAGAGACCTGCGGGTCAGAGTGATTTCAGTTCGCTTTTTGCCTCCCAGGCACAGGTGATACCAAATGCATAATATCAGATGTAATAATTGCTTTTAACAAGCATATTCCCATCATCTCCAATACCAGTGCAAACAAGAAATAAACATCTAATTAAAATATGAAATAATATATCAAAATAAATGAAATAATAGTACAAAACAGTATTTAAAAAAATATAGGCCTTACAGTGGTTGATATTCATAGTCTTTGGTGGCAATGAATTTCTAATGTTTTTCTTTATTTTAGTGGTCCACAGGTTTATGCCAAAATATCAGGAGCAGTGACTTATCAAATAAAACATGTAATGACTCAGCCCTAATCATTTCTCATAGCAGAAGATATTAATTACATGAAATATAACATTATTTACGGTATAAAAACCAAGCACTTACGATTTGATGAGACTGCACCCAAAGAAGGAGAAATCTGTGGCCACAAATTTGACCTTTGTTTCAGTTGACACAATAGACAGATCCACTGACACAAAGTATGCTAGAAATAATGAAAAAAGGAATGAAAGGTCATCTCAATGCAGAAAATCACATACATGAATATTTAATGATGAAAATATCAATTATGATAAATGATTAATAAAATTTAAAAATGGTTTGATTTAATATATATTTATATCAAACCATTAGAGTAAGCTCAGGGTTTGCCAATTTCACTTTGGACATATTTTAAAGTGTACAACCGATCGTAACTTTTCATTCATAAGCTCTTTATGTACAACTGATTGTCACTTTTTATTCTTAAGCTCTTTATGTACAACCTATTGTAACTTTTTTATTCTTAAGCTCTTTATGTACAACCGATTGTAACTTTTTATTCATAAGCTCTTTATGTACAACCAATTGTAACTTTTCATTCATAAGCTCTTTATGTACAACCGATCGTAACTTTTTATTCTTAAGCTCTTTATGTACAACCAATTGTAACTTTTTATTCTTAAGCTCTTTATGTACAACCGATCGTAACTTTTTATTCTTAAGCTCTTTATGTACAACCGATTGTAACTTTTTATTCTTAAGCTCTTTATGTAGAACCGATTGTAACTTTTTATTCTTAAGCTCTTTATGTACAACCGATCGTAACTTTTTATTCTTAAGCTCTTTATGTA
Source organism: Lytechinus pictus (assembly GCF_037042905.1). NCBI lineage: Eukaryota > Metazoa > Echinodermata > Echinoidea > Temnopleuroida > Toxopneustidae > Lytechinus > Lytechinus pictus. The sequence continues at coordinate 13,137,731 of NC_087247.1, read as the reverse complement.
CAACCGATCGTAACTTTTTATTCTTAAGCTCTTTATGTACAACCGATCGTAACTTTTTATTCTTAAGCTCTTTATGTACAACCGATTGTAACTTTTTATTCTTAAGCTCTTTATGTACAACCGATCGTAACTTTTTATTCTTAAGCTCTTTATGTACAACCGATTGTAACTTTTTATTCTTAAGCTCTTTATGTACAACCGATTGTAACTTTTTATTCTTAAGCTCGTTATGTACAACTGATTGTAACTTTTTATTCCTGAGCTCTTTATGTACAACCGATTGTAACTTTTTATTCCTGAGCTCTTTATGTACAACCGATTGTAACTTTTTATTCTTAAGCTCTTTATGTACAACCGATCGTAACTTTTTATTCTTAAGCTCCTTATGTACAACCGATCGTAACTTTTTATTCTTAAGCTCTTTATGTACAACCGATTGTAACTTTTTATTCATAAGCTCTTTATGTACAACCGATCGTAACTTTTTATTCTTAAGCTCTTTATGTACAACCGATCGTAACTTTTTATTCTTAAGCTCTTTATGTACAACCGATCGTAACTTTTTATTCTTAAGCTCTTTATGTACAACCGATCGTAACTTTTTATTCTTAAGCTCTTTATGTACAACCGATCGTAACTTTTTATTCTTAAGCTCTTTATGTACAACCGATTGTAACTTTTTATTCTTAAGCTCTTTATGTACAACCGATCGTAACTTTTTATTCTTAAGCTCTTTATGTACAACCGATTGTAACTTTTTATTCTTAAGCTCTTTATGTACAACTGATTGTAACTTTTCATTCATAAGCTCTTTATGTACAACCGATTGTAACTTTTTATTCCTGAGCTCTTTATGTACAACCGATTGTAACTTTTTATTCATAAGCTCTTTATGTACAACCAATTGTAACTTTTTATTCTTAAGCTCTTTATGTACAACCGATCGTAACTTTTTATTCCTGAGCTCTTTATGTACAACCGATTGTAACTTTTTATTCTTAAGCTCTTTATGTACAACCGATTGTAACTTTTTATTCTTAAGCTCTTTATGTACAACCAATTGTAACTTTTCATTCATAAGCTCTTTATGTACAACCGATCGTAACTTTTTATTCCTGAGCTCTTTATGTACAACCGATTGTAACTTTTTATTCTTAAGCTCTTTATGTACAACCGATCGTAACTTTTTATTCATAAGCTCTTTATGTACAACCGATTGTAACTTTTTATTCTTAAGCTCTTTATGTACAACCGATTGTAACTTTTTATTCATAAGCTCTTTATGTACAACCGATTGTAACTTTTTATTCATAAGCTCTTTATGTACAACCAATTGTAACTTTTTATTCCTGAGCTCTTTATGTACAACCGATTGTAACTTTTTATTCATAAGCTCTTTATGTACAACCGATTGTAACTTTTTATTCTTAAGCTCTTTATGTACAACCGATCGTAACTTTTTATTCCTGAGCTCTTTATGTACAACCGATTGTAACTTTTTATTCATAAGCTCTTTATGTACAACCGATTGTAACTTTTTATTCATAAGCTCTTTATGTACAACCAATTGTAACTTTTTATTCTTAAGCTCTTTATGTACAACCGATTGTAACTTTTTATTCTTAAGCTCTTTATGTACAACCGATCGTAACTTTTTATTCATAAGCTCTTTATGTACAACCGATTGTAACTTTTTATTCTTAAGCTCTTTATGTACAACCGATCGTAACTTTTTATTCCTGAGCTCTTTATGTACAACCGATTGTAACTTTTTATTCATAAGCTCTTTATGTACAACCAATTGTAACTTTTTATTCTTAAGCTCTTTATGTACAACCGATTGTAACTTTTTATTCTTAAGCTCTTTATGTACAACCGATTGTAACTTTTTATTCATAAGCTCTTTATGTACAACCAATTGTATCTTTTTATTCTTCAGCTCTTTATGTACAACCGATCGTAACTTTTTATTCCTGAGCTCTTTATGTACAACCGATTGTAACTTTTTATTCATAAGCTCTTTATGTACAACCAATTGTAACTTTTTATTCCTAAGCTCTTTATGTACAACCGATTGTAACTTTTTATTCTTAAGCTCTTTATGTACAACCGATTGTAACTTTTTATTCTTAAGCTCTTTATGTACAACCAATTATAACTTTTTATTTTTAAGCTCTTTATGTACAACTGATTGTAACTTTTTATTCTTAAGCTCTTTATGTACAACTGATTGTAACTTTTTATTCTTAAGCTCTTTATGTACAACCGATTGTAACTTTTATTCTTAAGCTCTTTATGTACAACCAATTATAACTTTTTATACATGATTGCCCTTTGAGAGCCTTGATACCCCTCTCATTTGCCTTGGAGATTTGTTGTGCCATTCTTATTTCCATGAATTTTCTTTAGTAAATGTGCCATATGGAACACTGACCTTGCCCTTAAATTATCCCCAATATCAAAATCTAGAATAAGTCCAAAATTATCAACAACAAAAAAATGTTAGGCCTGTTTAATACTTCAAGAGAACAACTCGGCTGTATGAGGGTTTTCACTGTGTAGATCAAAATTTGCAATTACATTTCATGTACTTACATCCAGCAGGAATTGGAGGTACTTCGTTTGCAGGAGGAGATGTGCAGGTGAGAGTATCACCAGATGTAGCAGCATCGACCTCATAGGTACCAAAGGCACACCTGTATTGAAAGCTGTCCGTAAGACGTGGGAGCTGTTGTACTGTTATGGTAATCTTAACAATTAAACAAAAAAGGTACATTAAAATGATAATTCTTCTGGAATTAAAGGTAGTTTGTTTGCAGGAGATATACAGATGAGAGCATAACAGGTAGTAGTAGAAGTATAATCACACAAATGAATTATGTCCCTAGGCTCTGGGAGCTGTTGTACCTTTTATTGTAATCTAATAGGAAATTGCAAGTCAAGACAGAACTCAAATTTATACAGGTCAGGAATATTTGATTGTCTACGTACCTCCGGGGGGGGGGGGGGGGCACTTCCATTGAGTGGATACCATGCGCGACCATGGGGTCCCGAAAAGCACCCTAAACACGTATTTTCCATATTCTGAAAATGCACCCCTTAACAAGTATTGGTGTGTGAAACCCTACCCTTAACAAGTATTGGAAATAAAAAAATTCACTTGGCAAGTATTCCCTGAATTGAACCCCTAAACAAGTACAGCGATATCTTAATTGTTATATGTCACAGACGTCGGTTTTACCTTTACCTACATCATTGGGTTTAGTACGGCCCCACCTCCCACACCTCGCGCAAAGTCAGACTCTATAATTGACGTAGTATTGATTGTTGGGCTAAAAAGTACATCCTTTATAAAACATTTTAGTCTTTTCATTATGAAAGATTTCTGCCTAAATGAGACAGAAAATCGTGTACAACTCTTGAATGCACACACAGGTCACGGAGTGACCCTGAGTGCTAACAGCTGACTGTGTTACAACTTGGGGAGTGATATATATTTTCACGATAGGGGTGATCAAACTCGAATGGAGGGACTTTCATTCACTTATAACAAAGAAATAATCACTACAGTGCTCATGTTGAATGCTCTTATAAAAATTGTATGAGTTACACATTCATTTGAACGAGAGGACAAGATTATTGTCTATATCCAGTGCATTATGCGTGGATTATACTACCATTTCGACCCCTGCCCAGCCGATGGTTCAGGCATGACGACCCTGAGTGACGTCACCGATAGAGACCTCAAATGCCAGGAGAGCCGATTTGACAACTAACTTTATCTAAAAAACACGTATTGAAGATAACATCCAATGGGGACATGGTTTTCATTTTCGTGAAATATACATTCTGTTCTTCAATAAATCTTTCACCCCATCGTTAACTGCCCATTTATTCTCGAGTAATGGGGAAACGAATACAGAGTGTCTCAAAGTTTGTGTGAAAAAAGGTGCATTTTCCATAGAACTTCTGTCAAAAAGCAATGCGTAAGGGAAAGATTAGCCCCAAAACACGATTAGATGAGTTAATCAAATGGGATGAATCATACAAATCAGTGAAATATAGTTTTCCTGTCCTCATTACTGAATTCCCCGACTTGATACGATTAATTTTTCCCCCTCTCCATCAACTTTTAAGAAAAAGGGTGCATATTTTAATAGAAATACCATGTGTTATATCGACGGACGCTCGTGCGTACGAGCAGGAGAAAGCCAAATGTCTCGTATTTTTCATGACCCTCGCAAATTTGACCCTAATCACGTAACTTTCCTAACGAAATAGATACCCTTTTTTCACTATTTTAGTATTTTTGACACCCTTATTACGTTACGTACGTAACATGCCTTATCTTGAAAAAGACATCCTTTTTACATGTTTTTTGGGTTGCGCATGGTTTCCACTCGTCAATGTAAGTGGCCCCCCCAGGACGTACCTCCAACTCTCATATGGTCTCATTTTTAGTGTAGTCATATACACTCATCTGTAAATATTTTGAATATTGTTTACCCATTATGTATTGTATTGTATTGTAGTCCTTGATGTATCAATAATGGTATACAGTTATACAACTCACTTAAGTTAATTGGTAAATAGAAACACACAAAACTAACAGTTACTTCAGTTTGAAATACAGTTGATATCTGTTCTTTGGTACTTGAATATTATATCATAATTAGAACAGAGTAATATATTGATATAATATAATGTTAGCTTCTGGAGGGAGGAATTAGAGGATCTAAAGAGATTTATATATATCACAAAGAACCTTTTGGAACAAAATTATGTTTTAAAACCACTTAATGTTACCCAAAGTATTTCACTAAGTTTTGTATCACAGAATTATGCAGGCAGGGGCTTAATTGTCAGAATTTCCCTTTTGGAACCAATTTTGTCTTGTTGGAGAATGAAAAACTTGTATTTCAATGTGTTATTTATTTAAAGACAAATGCTTCGATTATGTGAGAAAGGGGTTTCTTTTGACTTCTTTTTATTATTCATTACGTCAAACCCCCGTTTGGAGAAAGACAGCAGTTCAGATTGCAAACTGCGGTTTTATACCCCATTTTACGTTTGGAAATCCCAAAAATCATTTCCAAGCCCTGATCAACCCTGCTTGGCCAGGTAATCCCCGCTGTCTCAATTTCACCTCCACAGGCCAGTATATGAGCGTTGAGCCAAGGACGAAATGATAAACAACAGCTATGCTATTACGAAAGACTTCTCTGCCTGTAGTAGGACCTTCAGAATGAAATTATTGTATTCGATATTTAATCACGTTTCAAAGGCATATTGTATTCAGAAATCCAATGTTAGTCCATTTTCAATTTCGAATGAAGAAAATCGACCTCGAAATAAGGAAAGTAAGCGAATAAAAATGACGGCATGCTTTGCAGGGACCGCGCTCAGCGCTGCGCATGCATCCAATCGTGTGTGGCCCCCTGCTGTGACTGTATTTGCCGGGCTGTTGTGTTATCTTTGGACCGAGGTCAAGAAACAGGTGTTTTGATACTTAAATTGCTTGCTTGGGGGCAGTTAGGGTTTGTCGTACTTGGAGAAGAGAATTGATGAAGAGGGAAACAGGGGATAGTGTTCTCAAATAGAGGTTTTCGTCATGTTCATCAATTATTCCAACTGAACTGATTTTTTTTTGGGGGGGTGGCGCTTCTTCATGATTTGAAGAAAATGATGAAGAAATCTGCCCAATTTCTCTGATCCCAGTTTTATGATGTCCTGCACCCACCACTAGACCCATCAATATTATTCTTAAGTGCCTACATGATTTCAAGTGTTTTCATCCACTTGTAGCTGAGATATCCGGGCAAGAGTGTTCAATATAATTCTACCAAGCATTTAATTATTGGAAAAAGAGGTAAATTGCCACTTTATCTATTGCCAACTTGTCCACTCATCTCATGGTCTATATTCTAATGCCATTCCATCCATCAACATTTCGTCTAACCACCATTTGGTCTAATAACCAATTGATCCAATCATCACTTCGTCTAATCACTAGTTTGCCTATGACTATATCGTCTCATAATCCGTCGATCTAATATCCATTTTATTTTCAATTAAAACTTATTCCAATTAGACCAAACAGAATATTGACTAAATGGCTATTGGACCAACTGGTTATTAGACGAAAAGGTGAGTGGACAAAACTGCAATATAAGATCATGAGGATTGTGGATGAACTGATGGTAGACCAAATAACAGTAGGTGAGTTGGTGATTAAAAGAATTGGCATTAGACCAACTGAAAATAAACCCTTAAAGATAGGGAAGAGAATGAAATATGAATGTAAAATACCTGTTGGTCCGTTACATCATAAGGAAGATTATCTGGCTGTACATCAGAGATGGAAACACACTGTAAAGCATTGTATGATAACCATCTTGATGGTTGCTCAGGCAGATCGCATGCCTCATACCTTGTGCACCTTGATAAAATAAGAAGATATGTATATTGTATAGATTAATATGCATAACACGATTGCACAATTTCATTTTACTCCTTTAGATAACTACAATATATCTTGTTTACCAAGGATAGCCATTGTCATCTGATCTTCAAGCGGGTATTAAGTACTGTGTCATATATTGTATCATTACTTATTCCCCATTCTAACATGCAGAGTGCAATAAATGCGGTAAATTCAAATTTCATATGTATGTATTGTACGAGTCGGCAGGGGATTGAAGCTTTGACCTTCTGTGCATTGAATAGGCACTGTACGCTAACCACTGAGCCACTATCATGCCAGGTGCAATGTATCAAAATCAAGGGGGAGGGATCCGGGAAACATCAATTTTTTTAAAAAAAGAAAAATTATAAATCCCAAAGGGTGCAACATCAGAACGTACAAGAAAAAAAAAAGAAGTTCATAATTTATACATAAAAAATAATTTGAAGATGAAGTATCATAATGCAATTATAAAAGAAATGTGAATGTCAAGAAGTATGCAATGACAACTTATCTAGGGTTTGTCAGTATGTGAAACTTAAAGGAGAATGAAACCCTTGAAACCAGCTGAATCCATATCAAAGAGAAAAATCAAAGAAACATATTGTTGAAAGTTTGAGGAAGATTGAATGAATAATAAGAAAGTTATGAGCATTTGAATATTGAGATCACTAATGCCATGTAGATCCTCCCATTGGCAATGCGACCAAGATCTGTGATGTCACACACGTACAACTCCCTCATTACTTTAGTACTAATTTCACTTATATTCTCACTTTTCTAGAGTCTATCACAAGGTGAGGTGTTCTCTTTATGAGAGGACAAGTACAGAGGTTTCACAACATTATATCATTGATGAATCGTTTGTCTTGTGATTAGAATGAGCAAAAAGAGATGTTTTGGGGTATATTTTCAGTGTCCAAAAGGGGAGAGTTGTTCATCTGTGACATCATAGATCTTGGTCGCATTGCCAATGGGAGGATCTCCATAGCATTAGTGATCTCGACATTCAAATGCTCATAAATCTTCTATTGCTAGTCCTATTTTACTCAAACTTTTGTTGATCTTATTCTTTGATTTTTCTGCTATCACAAAAGCTAACTTGCTCCAAGAGTTTCATTCTCCTTTAATTTCAGACAAACCTAATAACAATGCAAGCAAGCTAGCATTGTGACAGAGCCTTTAAATTTGTCCTTTTGGCCTTTGTCATTTGTATATATAAGGGCACAATTTAAGGAGGAATAAGTGGATGCACTTGTTAAAATCGGAAATCACACTTCACTATATAAAAACTATAGATTTAAAAGGTGCGAATGAAGATAAAACATCAATGTGACTTTCACCCAACACCAATCCACTTGTTCACATGAGATCAGTTGAAAATGGAAGAGAGTCGTTGTTTAAAAGAAAAGAGAAAGGGGTAATATCACCAAGAATAAAGGGGTGCTTCTCAGTACAGAGCACTGTAGTCGATTTGACAGTCACATAGGCTCAATACACCAACCTAGAAATGTTCTTTCCGATGAAGTTTTTTTCTTGATTCGTGTTCCTATGGGGTCCTAGAACAAATTCAGCTTGGTTGCCCAAAGTTGCCGTTTGGGCAATTTTGCTAATTTGCATAAATCCAAAATGGCCGCCAGATGACATCTTGAAAACCTAACATTTGAACCCCTTGCCCCAAAATGATGAGCAATGACTCATTTTATGGGTTTAGATGTGTGTAGAACAGATTTCTATTATCATTTTTGCAATATAAGGTCATCTTCAGGTCAAATCCAAGATGGCCGCCAGATGCCATTCTGAAAAATTGACTTTTGATCCTCTTGCCCCAGAATGACGAGTTTATACCTCTGTTTATGGGTTTAAGGGTGTGTAGAATCTCTTTCTGCTATAGATCTATTTTGCAATATAATGTCATCTTCAGGTCAAATCCAAGATGGCCGCCAGAAGATGCCATTTTGAAAAATAAACTTCTGAACCCTTTGTCCCAGAATCATGATTAATACCCATTTCCATGAGTTATTTGGTATGTTGATTCCCTTTCTGTTAATAATTTTTGCAATATTAGATCATCTTCAGATCAAATCTAACATGTCCAAGATGGCCGCTAAACGCAATAAAAAAAAAACTACTTCCCGTGACTATTGAACCTTGAAGAAGTACTCTCCCTAAAAGCGTACACGCTGTCCTGAAGAGGTTAGTATTATGTGTAGGAGATCATGTAAGGGAATTTCAGTAAGAATTATTAATTTCTTTTAATCACTCCATTTTTAGTTCGAGGTCAAGTCATGTCTAAGATGATCAGATGGTTGATAGATTTCGTCATTAACCGCTCACTTTAAATGAAACCATTCAAGGTTTTGGCTATGATCTATTTCGGGAGTTCTAATTCTTGTTTATGTCCAACCGTACTTTTCTAGTGAAAGGACTTCTATTTTTGAATTAAAAAGTGATTTCTCCGTATTTTTCAGAAAAAAGTTAAGTTATTACCTTCCTTTATAACTATCATTGGACCTTTTGTCCTGACAAGAGCCATTGACTTGGTCAGCAGGAGTGCACTATTTAGCCTCCTGCAGAAGATATGTTCCCCAAGACTGTTCCCTGGTCATATCATTCCATGAGCACAGTTTGCTACAACACCTGGTACCTTTCCTCAGTTCCTGTGAGCAGTGGCGTGAAGCAAGGCTGCGACTGGCCCTGACACTCTTTGGGATCTTCTTTTCCAAGCTTTCCCAGTATGCATTTGGCGAATGCACAGAGGACGTCTATATCCATACCAACGCAGATTGGGAACTGAAAAAATGCATCGACCGACTACCTGCCAAAACAATGGTCAGGATGGTTCTCATTCGTGAGATATTGCACGGAAACGATGTCGCCCCTGCCTCTCAAGAAGCAGGAGTACAAGACCTAGTCAAACAGCCGCCTGTCCTGTGCATGTAAGGAGTTTGGATCACCCATCAGCCTACATGTGAAACAGAAATCCTGATCGACTCAAGACACTGACTGTCCTCCAGATATCTCTATCAACAGCACGCACTCGTCTGGTAGTGGTGGACTCCTCACCTACATCGGATCATCTATCTGTCTCTAGCTCCCTTTCACTGGACAAGGAGATAAGCAACAGGATAGGAAAATCTGCCACAGTCACGGCAAAGCTCCTGTACGGAAGTAAGTCCTGGAAAAACGTACACCAACTAAGAAAAGCGGCTAAACACCTTCTTTATCATGCACGTTAAATGGCAGGACAAAGTGAAAAAATACAAAAATTCAGCGTACGTGCTGGCATCCCCAGCTTATTCTCGCTCCTTTATAGTCAAAGGCGCCTCAAGTGGTTGGGGCATGTTCGCCGCATGAAACCTTGGCGAATCCCAGAAGGGATTCACCAAGATAAGGTGAGCTGTGTGCTTGGTCTCACCCCATTTGTAGATCACACCTTCGTTATAAAGACACCTGCAAACGTGACATAAAACTTGCCGGCAGAGACACTAACACTTATGAAGATGTATACGAGAGTCGCCTTTCTAGGGAGAGCTAATAAGGACAGGGGTCAAGACGTCAGAAAATAATCGGAATGCTAATTTGGCAGACCAAAGACCTAGGAGGAAGGCTAGGGCAGCATTTCTATCTATACCTGTCTCAGCGCCATCCTCCTTCACCTGTACAAATTTGCTCTACAGACTGCCACTCTAGAGCTGAGTTCTACAGCCACTCTCGAAAATGTAAGACCTAGCACTACACCATCGTCTTTTAAAACAAACTGATGCCTACCAATCATTGGACACATTGATATAGGAAAAATATGGAGAAAACACTTTCGAATTCAAATAACACTCCAAAAGCCTATTCAGTACAAAAGTATGGATGGACATTAAAACAAATAAAAATACACACAAAATGGATCATAGCCAAAACCTAAAAGGATTCATTCTAAGGTGAGCAGTTAATGTCGAAATCTGACATCTCAGATGTGACTTCACCTTGACCTAAAATTTGAGAATTAATAAAGGAAATTAGTATTCTTACTGAAATCCCTTTACATTAGCTCTCACACGTATAAGCATCGGAAAGTAGTTTTTTCAAGATGGCGTTTTGCGTCCATATTGGATTTGATCTGAAGATTATCCTTTATGCAAAATTACGACATAAATGAAGCAACATACCAAATGATCACCAATAGAGTTAATGTTCATGATTCTTGGGCAAAGGGTTCAAAAGTTAATATTTCAAGATGGCGTCATATGGCGGCCATCTTGGATTTGACCTGAAGATGACCTTATAATGCAAAAATAATTATAGATTCTACACAACCCTTAACCCCTAAAATGAGTTATTGCTCATCATTTTGGGGCAAGGGGTTCAAAACTTAGGTTTTCAAGATGGCATATGTGGCGGCCATTTTTGATTTATGCAAATTAGCAAAATTGCCCAAAGTTGCCGTTTGGGCAACCAAGCTGAATTTGTTCTAGGACCCCATACGAACATGAATCAAGAAAAATAACTTCATCGGAGAGAACATTTCTAGGTTCGGAAAATGTCAAATCGACTACTGTATCACTTGAGAAATGTAGGATAAGCACATGCAAGGGAAGCTGGACATGCTCAAACATGGATATACCCATGTTAGGCCTAACCATGTACTTAAATAAGCCCACAGACAAAGCATGGAATTTTCAAATGAAGGGGCCAAGTCAAGGAAAGGAAGCAATAAGCCTGTTCACGGTTGTAAACTGCGCACGAGCAGAAAAAGGTCATTGGAGACAACCATGAAGGTGGCTTTCAAATTCACTGACATAGGCATTTGTGATTTGATGATTATTCATGTATTCCTTTCAAAATATTTATTTCCATTCACGAGTGGATACCATGCGCAACCATGAGATCTCAAAAAGCACCCTAAACACGTATTTTCCATATTCTGAAAATGTACCCCTTAACAAGTATTGGCGTGTCAAACCCTACCCTTAACAAGTATTGGAAACAAAACGATACTCTTGGCAAGTATTCCCTGAAATGAACCCCTAAACATGTACAGCGATATTTTATTGTTATGTCACGGGTCCGTCGGTCGTTGGTTTTACCTTTACACATCATTTTGTTTAGTACAGCCCCACCTTCCACACCTCGCGCAAATGGGATTTGAAACACGTAGTGTTGGGGCAAAAAGGACATCCTTTATAAAAAATTTCAATTTTGTTTTATCATCCCCGCAAATTTGACCCTCAACATGTAGCTTTCCTAGCGAAATAGATACCCTTTTTTCATTATTTTTGTGTTTTTGACACCCTTATCACGTTACGTACGTAACGTGCCCTAACGTACGTAACGTGCCCTATCTTGAAAAAGACATCCTTTTTACGTGTTTTTTTGGTCGCGCATGGTATCCACTCATCAATGTAAGTGGCCCCCCCGGGATGCAAGCGTGAAGTCTGAACAACAAAGCACGTTACATGTATTTTCACCAAACAAAATTGTATCGCAGTGAAACTTTGAATTTGGACTCTTAAGCATTTGGCACAATCAAATATAAAATTAATGAAACACAATCAAGGTAGTCTGTAGGGGCCATTAAAAATCCTAATCTGGGTATTTTTCTAATTAAAATGGCCAAAATATAACAGCAAGTCTATAACTCAAGATATTAATTTCAAGATGTTTAGGTCTAATCAACATTAATGCAAATATGTCAGAGTCGTATGCACATTTTTTTTCTTAAGAATTAAGTCTCAGATATGGCACATAATTTGACAGAATATCCCCGACACATGTCCTATTTCTTACAATGTGGAACACTTAGAGTAACATGAGAATACATTTTGCCTCCGACGAAGATTCTGCTAGGATCGAAAGCTTAGGCCCCTTTTTTACTTTCTAGAATATATTTTTGATACAATTTATTACTGATATCTCTGCTTTGATGGACTATAATTATCCAACTTGACTCTAAGTTCCTGCAGGTCCTATGAATTTTATAAATTGTTATATACATCCATAACAAGATCCTTCATCATATTTCCTCATTTTTAAAGAAAGCAATATAACTCAGGGTTTTCGTCATTAGAACAGAAATTCAAACAAACTTCTCACCTTTTTTCTAAAGTACACCATCCACAGTAAGGGTCTCCATCGTTTCCTCCATTGCCACCAATGCACTCATCACAGGTTTGGTATTGGCCACAGTTTGCCAAATTTAGTTTAAGAACCTGTATAATATCACAAAGATTAAAGGTTAAATCAGGATTGGATCCACGGGGGAGGGGGGGGGGGGCTGAAGGATCCTTGCCCCCCCCCCCCAGCAAAATCTAGATCCGCATCTGTGTGTATACTTGTATATCAGTCCAATGTTCCTCATGCTTTATAAAAGGCAGGCCTATATATAATGAATATAATATACTTCTTCAAAAATATGCTCTGATATCTGCCTCTGGGTAAAATAATTTCTTTTATCGCACTACATGCTCTTTATATACATTGTTCTCCATTTAGATAAAAAATCATTATTTATAAATACCCAAATATTAATTGTATGCCCCTAACTTTTGTTTAATCACAACAGGAATTGTATTTTTTTGCATATTTTATATCTTGTATAATAACAATAATAACAATGATAACAATAATAATAATGATGATAACAATGATGATAATAATAATAATATTAACAATGATAATAATAAACTGGTGCTTATATAATGCATAATCAATCAAAACTGCTCTAGATGCGCTTTACAGTTCTCCAATATTACAACTCACCTGTGAGCCTTGATCTGAAGTTGTGGCTAATGTTAACTGCTCTGTAGATTCATCAAGAAATAGCTCTCGCAAAACAGATCCACTTCCAAGAGGAACTGTCTCGTAGACATAGCCAAATGTGCTGTTAACAATATTCACCTGATGAAACAAGCATGTTCGAAATAAGACAGGTCAAGTCAGTGAAAGTTGTGTAGATGAACATCACAATGGACTATTGATTCTATTGGGCCTGTTCAGTATGCATCGCACCATTTCAATATCAAATGTTACATAGTGATTTTACATGATTCATTACACAATGAAATCTGAGATATTAATGGGTAAAGTCAAAGGAATTGTACCTTGCTGTATACTAACGTATTAATTAATAATATTTCAGCGAAAGCAAATAACTTAAAGTTGTCTCTTTCCTTCTAAAATAATGGCAGCTCTTTTGACAATCTCATAATAAACAATTTTCATTATTTGTTTATTGGTTACTTATTATTTTCTTCTGCCATTATATTTTCCATATTCATGAAAGGATGAACTGATTGCGTACAAAATCATTAAACAAATTTTTGGAATTAGGCCATTCCTTTGATGTATAACAATGAAATAGTACAATTTTTTTCTTTCTCTGATTAAATACATTATTTAGGTGTAAACTTTTTGTTATTCACCGGTATATCAATGAAAATGAGAAAATACATTTTACAAAACAATGTGTAGAGTTATCAAGAGACATGTACATAATTAGGGATAGGGAGAAAGATTCTTTAAAAATCAAAATGTTTTGATAGCTCTTAACAAAATGAAGAAGAAATCCATATTTTATTGTTCGAAACAGAAATCAGAAATATTCCAAAATCTCATTTTGCCCAATTGATCTTTGGTCTGGCAGCCACTGTACAGTGCCAGATAAGCGTTGCTCTATCACTTAAGTCATTGAATGCCAAACAGGGTAGGAGCAACTCCCACCTTTTACCTTTTAAAATCTTCTGGTAGGGGGGGTTGGAAGGGGGTGTGTGGCTGAAGGTCTAAAACCAATACCCATATTTACAGGTCATTTTAGCTAAAAAGGTATATTATTAGGGATTTGCTACAGGGGCGGATCCAGGATTCTCCAAAGGGGGGGGGGGGGGATTTTCCCCTTGGGGAAAAAAAAGAAAAGGTTATCACCCAAAATGTAAGGTCATTTCGTATTTGCACCAAATACAATGGAGGAGAATATGGACCCATGTTTAAGGCCAGTATCTAAAAATTGGGGCCATGTTTAGGGATTTTCCAGTATAAAATCATACTCCATGTTTAGGGATTTCTTCCTAAAAAGTAACCCATTCCAGCGGAAATGAGAAAAAAACTCAATGTTCTCCATGTAAACCTTTGGAGTATGGCAATCAATGGATCAAGCCTGCAAGGTCATTTTTGAAGAATGCTATTCATATACAACTGCCCCTTTATTCATTAAAGGCCAAGTCCACCCCAGAAAAATGTTGATTTGAATTTGAAACTAACATAACGCTAAAAATTTCATCAAAATCGGATGTAAAATAAGAAAGTTATGACATTTTAAAGTTTTGCTTATTTTTGATAAACAGTGATCTGCACATCTCAGTGACATGCAATGAGACAGTCGATGATGTCCATCACTCACTATTTCTTTTGTTTTTTATTGTTTGAATTACACAATATTTTACTTTTACAGATTTGATGATAAAGATCGACCACCTTGACTAAAACATATAGTATTAAACGATGCTAATTCCATATGTTCATTGAGAAATTAATCGTTGTTTCACTTGAATATAAGGAGAAAATTAAAATATTTCATATAATAAAATACAAAAGAAATAGTGAGTGGATGATGTCATCAGTCTCCTCATTTCCATACCGACCAGGATGTGCATATAAACTGTTTTGTAAAATTAAGCAAAACTTTAAAATGAAATAACTTTCTTATTGTACATCCGATTTTGATGAAGTTTTCATTGTTTTGCTTGTTAGATCTTTCTCTTTTTATTCAAATCAACTTTTTGTTGGGGTGGACTTGTCCTTTCATAGCGATGATTAATTATTTTTAATACCATTGGTCTAAAAATTTGAAAGATTGAGAAGTTGGATCAATAGCCTATTTTCATGTCAAATTGATTCAAATATTAGATTGAAATAGATAAGCCTAACCATAATTTGAACTTAAATCAGTGAAAAGAGTTGCTGAAAACTTTCCCATTGATTAAGTAGTACACAGATATGCAACCCTAACCTTTTGAAGGTTTCCTTGTGTATCTCCTATGCATGCAATGGTATGTTGTCTCTCTATGGTTGTTACTATTGAGGTGGGAGATGCAGCACCAAGAGGGATGACGAGTGATGCAGGAAGGGCATTCACTCCACTGGCATACTGGTAGTACAGATACCCAGTACCATCTAATATTAGATACGCTGTACATAGAACTGAATCGGGCGGTTCTATGCTATAAACCTGCAAGGAAAATAAAAGGTAAGTCCTTTCACTTTATGATCGAGAACACACTAACCTTTTGAAGATTTCCTTGTGTATCTCCTATGATTGCAAGAGTATGTTGTCTCTCTATGGTTGTTACAATGGAAGTGGGAGATGCAGCACCAAGAGGGATGATGAGTGAAGGAGAGAGGGGATTCACTCCACTGGCATACTGGTAGTACCTAGTAGTTGAACCATCTTCTATTTGAAAAGCTGTACATAAAACTGCATCAGGTGGTTCTATGTTAACCTGCAACGGAAAGGAGCAGAGAAATTTTAAAAGAAAATCAAATTATCACGGAGACACATGTCTAGACCTTCGTCGGAAAATACAGTATGTATTCGTGTATCCCCCATGATCGTAGTTTGATGATGTCTCTTCATGGTGGCGAAATCTCAATGGAAATAATGCGTGGACGGAGAAGAGGACTGATTTTTCTATCTAGGGCTAGGCCGATACAAATACCACAAACCGTTCCGAGGTTTATTTGCTCTTTTCTCCTGTGAGTGTGAAGGAAATCACGCCATTGCTGGGACCTGGGATCTCTATACTAGACCCTGACTAGTCCCAATTAATTGCAGACATGCCGAGTTTCACAATAAAATACAAAAAAAAAAAGAAAATTAAAAAACCATTAATTGATGAGTACAGTCCGAGTGCAGTGGTCACGGATATAGCCAAAACGGACACTTTTAATGGTAATTCTCCCATCACCGGCCGATCATAGGTTTACAAAAAAGATATAAACATTAAAATCAATAAAAATATGTACATAATTATAAAGCTATAAGATCGAGAGCCTGCCAATTTTCTGTTCCTAATAATTCCTCCCCTTTTTCTTTATGTTTCATTTAAAAAATGATCCTTCCTTAGCTCCTTTCCCCTCCTTTTCTAATTCTCTTCAGTTTCTGTCTCAGAGTCTCTCTCGATCCCTCTCTCTCTTTCTCTCTCCCCCTCTCTTTTTTTTTGGGGGGGGGGGCGGAATAAAGGCTCCTCCGCTCCTGGATCTGTTTTTTCATCGTTATATGCTGTTCTTTCTTCTCTCGTTCCCTTTTCTTTATTTTTCTTATTTTCCCCTCTCTATCTCCGCTTTCCTTATCCATCTTTTTCTTCTCCTTTCCGTCTAGCTGATCATTTTTGCTGCTGGCTTATCTCGAGTGTTGATTGCATAAGAGCCTTTTTTGTCACGTGTAAATTTTGGTCACACCTAATTCATATGGAGAAGGTTCTAGCTCCACCCCCCCCCCCCAAAAAAAAAATATATATATGTCAGGATGCATTGACATGATTAAGTAAAAGTGAAATTTGCAAACTGTGAACTGGAACAATCTTGAGACCAACGAATGAACTATAACCTCTTTCAGTAACTTTATCAATGGACCTACCCCCCCCCCCCCAGAAGGGCAGTCAAATGTATTGCTGTACACATGCGCGACCTTATTACACCCCTAAACGATTTTTTTTCTCTGTGTGCAAAATAACCCCTAAACAAATTTTTCGCGGGGGCTTTATTTACACATTTTGGCCAGAATATGACCCGGGGAAAACACACATACCCTAAACACGTTTGGCGCTAGTCTTAAACAAACCCAGTGAGCAAAATATATGGGGCCCATATGGGTTACTTGTGCATGGGCTTATCTGGGCTAAAATGTGGGCCCCATATGGGTTGCCCATGTGGGCTATGTATGGGCCCATCTGGGCCCCTTGTGTTTTTTGCACCGCACACCCCGTCTGGGGCCCATATGGGCCAGGGTTTCGCGCGGGGTAAATATGGGCAGGCCCACATCGTACCCATGTAAACCATATGGGGCCCATTTGGGCTATGTATGGGCCCATATGGGCCCCACCTGGCCAATCTGGGACCCATATGTACACCCTATGTGGGGCCCATTTGGGCCAAGTGGGTTTAGTGTGGGTTGAATATGGGCAGGCCCACATTGCTCCCATATGGGCCCCATATGGGTTTTATATGTTTCTATCTGGGCTCAGTCGATCCATAATTATGCCACTTCGCCCATATAGATACCACATGGGGCCCATATGGTTTTATTATCTGGGTTCTAGGTGGGAAAACCCATATGGGCCCCATATGGGTTTTATATATGTTCCTATATGTGCTCAGGCGATCCATAATTATGCCACTTCGCCCATATATATACCACATGGGGCCCATATGGTTTTATTATGTGGGTTCTAGGTGGGAAAACCCATAAAGGCCCCATATGGGTTTTATATGTTTCTATCTGGGCTCAGTCGATCCATAATTATGTCACTTCGCCCATATAGATACCACACGGGGCCATATGGTTTTATTATGTGGGTTCTAGGTGGAAAACCCCATATGGGCCCCATATGGGTTTTATATGTTTCTATCTGGGCTCGGTCGACCCTGAAATAAGACCACATCGCCCATATAGATACCACATGGGGCCCATATGGTTTTTATTATCTGGGTTCTAGGTGGGACAAACCATATGGTCCACACGTGGGTTTTACATGGTACATATGGGCCCCAGTAGGCCCACATGATTCCCATATGGGCCCCAGATACTTTGCTATCTGGGTTGTCTCTTATTTCTTCCTTTTTATTTTTATTATTATTATTAGTGTTTTTTTTTAAGTTGTGTCTTCTTAATTATTTCCCCTTTATATGTTTCCTTTTCCTTTTCTATATCTCCCTTTTCAACCTTTTTCTTCTTCTTTTATTTCTGGCTGTCTCTTTTTTTTTGGGGGGGGGGACAAAAAAGTCAAATTCATTTGGCGTTAACGTTTTTGGGAAAAAATAAAAATATTTTAGTCTTTAACATTCGACATTAAATTGAGGGTTGCGGCCATTTTTAAATCTAATCTGGCTATACAAAATTAAAAAGTATTACGTACAGAGTAAATAAAAATGAGGGTTACATTTTTTTGGTGAATGAAGAAAAAAAAGTTTTATTTCCTTAGTTACGAAAAAGTTTCCACACCATTGATGCTGCAGTGTGTTGGCTCAGTTGGTAGAGCGTCCGCCTCAAAACCGGGAGGTTGGGGGTTCAAACCCCGGCCGTGTCAGTAGACCGAAATACGTTAAAAGATGGGAGTTGCTGCTACCCTGTTTGGCGTTCAACGATTAAAGGGATTCAAGACAGTGCGCAGTTCGCGACAAAGCAATCTATTTCCCACACTTTTGTTCTTCCCAGCCTCTTATTGTCCCATTGTACCACGCCTTTTTTCTAACTCTTTTTTTGAAACACATATAAGGCGACCGCCCGCTGCCCTTTTTTGCACTGCCCCTGTTAGTATGATGTCACTAATAACTTGAATAAAATCAATTGACATATGTTTCTAGTGATGGTAGCTGGTTGTAATCATATACAAAAAGGCTCTGAACTTATATAGTAATCCTTACGTCTATTTGAAACTTGGTGTAGGCTTATGTTTTTGTTATAAAGGAAAGAACTATGGCTGATATATCACCATCCACGTGCACCCGCGCTTTTTATGGATTTAAAATCAATTCAAGCTAATTTTACATGTCAATTGGCGAAATGACGTATCTCGTCATGTTGACATACAACTTCTCGTTAGTCGACTTCACTTCAAGAGCCATATCTCGTCATGTTGACATACAATTTTCATTTTTCATTATTTGTCTTGAATAGATAACGTATCTCGCTATGTTGACATACATCTTTTCATTGTTCGACTTGGCGAGATCACCTGTCTCG
This sequence comes from Lytechinus pictus, assembly GCF_037042905.1. NCBI lineage: Eukaryota > Metazoa > Echinodermata > Echinoidea > Temnopleuroida > Toxopneustidae > Lytechinus > Lytechinus pictus. The sequence continues at coordinate 13,118,319 of NC_087247.1, read as the reverse complement.
CCATGTTAACCACGTTTTAGTGTCGACATTGTGTATCTCGCCATCTCGTCAAATCGACGGTACTTTAAAGCTTCTCTAGAACATGTAGAACGTAGACTGAAATCATACTCATATTAAAACATAATCAAAAGAAATGAGGGAAAGATATACAACCGATTTAGGGAACAATTTTAATTAGGATTTTTCGAAAGATTGTAGATGAATTGCGAGTTTGCCTGTGAAAATATACAATATTAATGTGATCACTCACTACAGCGTTTTGAATTGGGAATGTCTTTTTGAAGTGGCTTATTCTCAGATGTCAAACTTCACTCAAGATACATATTTTACGCTACGCAGGGGCAATTCCATAAAATATGTACGTCCGATCCCCTTTATGTGGGACCTTCATGACATTTTCTGTCTCTGATTTCTGGTTCTTATGACAGCCTGTAATGCTGTCAAATGTCCATCGCTTGGTCAGTATATGAAGTGAAGTAAAACTTAAGAAAAATGGGGGTCGGACGTACAAAAAGGTTGATCCTTTTATTGAATTGCCCACAGTCGGAATGGTTTTCAAAGTAGCGGGGGGGGGGGGGGGGGAACTGAGTAACTGACCATGCAAAATATCACGATCATATGGTCATTTTTACGTTTTTGTACGGGTTTTGGAAAAAAGTTGGGGGGGGGGGACTGAACCCCCCCCCCCCCCGCTTCCACGGCCCCTGTTAAGATCACTCTGCTTTTCACTGTTTCCATTATAGCGCCATGCAATGATGTGAATATTCATCATTAAAGTCAATCAGTACATTATAATAATCATGAAGACATATGGTTTTTTATTTTCATGCATTTCTACCATCACGGATATAAAAATGAAAGTACACTGTAAACGAACATGCCTTGTGTAGACATATTCAGTATATTAAAATGAGTAGAGCGTAAACAGAAGTGCTATGAAGTATTGCCCATAATCTGGATAGACAGTGGTGCTAAAAAGTTAGCGAACCCCTCCAGAAAAGCACTCCTTCATACTGAGTGTTGAAGAGACTACAACACTATAGTGTGTTTCCGCGAAACAAACTTTATTGAATGTTGTATTTTATCACCTGTCTTAACAATTAAATATAAAAACATATGGCAGAGCTTGAACATTTAAAATATGCTCATTTTCTAGTGGGATTCACTAACTATATAGCACCGCTGTATACAGGCCTATTCCGAAATTTGAACTCATTCCATTTTGAGGAGATCAAACTACCATTCTGATTGCTCGGAGGCATATGTTCAATTAATACTATTTTTCAAGAATTATGGTAAAAATAATTTTAAAGATTTTCAGCTTACTTCACATTTACACTTACTCTGTTACATATACTATTTTGAAGAAAGTTGCTCTCCGTTCCTCTTGTATCTCCTGTTCGGCTACATCCTCTGGCAGCATCGTCAAAGCTCTGCTCTATATCACTCATCTTAGAGATGCATAGAGCAGATTAACTATCACTTCCGAATACAGCATACAGAAGGTCATCTGTTCTCTCCAGGGCCGTCTGCACCATCCCGAGTTTTCAAATTAGCGCGCTATTTCTGATCCGGCAAATTATCCCGATCTGAACAATCTCGAGATTATTTGCAATGGAGACGCAATTATCGCGCTAGTTCGTAGGATTAATCTCGAGATTGCAATCCCAAGTCATCTTGGGATTATTTGCAAAATAGCGCGCCATTTTACGAATTATCGCGCTAATTCGTAGGTGCAGATCGACGCACTCTGGATTATTTATTCACGGCGTCAGACCATAACGCATCGATGCCTCGCTCGAGCAGGAATCGCTCTTCTTGCGATGGTGGAGAACGGGGTTTCTTGAATCTCGAGATTAATCGCGAAGAGGGCCGATCGGGCTAAAATCTCGAGATTGGGCAAACTCGGGATGGTGCAGCACCGCCTTCCAAGCTGAAAAAATCAGCTAGCTGGGATCCTGCTGCTCCTATATGACCTGACTGGATCTCACTGTAAGATCCACACTGCAGTTGTATCTCTGTATGGGATGCTAACTGTTCATCTAATGAATTACGGCACAGTCGCCCCAAGTATGCGCTCTTCTGATTGTTCCCCCTAGACATTAAATAGAGGATTTCCATAAAGGGGATCAAAATGTTTGAAATCGTTTTGTGGGGAAGAGGGTTGGGGCTGTGTCACCCGTTGTCCATGACGCAAATCATTAATATTGTGCTTTGAGATAGATGGTAAGTTCACTGACGGATCACTGATCCCAGTAAATAAGTACAATCCATCATCTGCAGTACCAACTCCATCATCTTGATATTCAGCACCCAACACGACAGCACCAGCAATGGGTGCATCTGATGTGGTCACCACAAGCTGATCATTACTAACATCATATCTCACTACATCATCTGATATATTATGCAAGCTCCTTGTCTCACAGAAACCGTCACAACCCCCACACGTGACGAGTTTACTCTCTGGTGACGGAGCTAGCACTAGAAGCATATTATTATTGGTATTATCTTCATTTGGAGAACGACACGATCCGGTATCTACTGTGTGTTTGAGAGTCAGGTCTGTGTTGAGTTGATAGAGTCTCTCCCTTGCTCCAATATAGACATCTCCGGTGATGTGGTTGAATGGTAAGTCCGAGTCAGAATCAGGAGGAGTTAAGGATGATACCAGGTAGGAGAGTGGAGCTGATCAGTAGATGGGTTGAATGATGTGAAGCAGGCAAAAAACCAGGATCACCAGCTTCGAACCGTATCCTTGAGTCATGATTGTCCCTGTTGCCTCGGTTATTTCGCCAAGATCTTGGTAAATGTAGGCGATGATTCTGTTGGAATATAAATTATCTGATTACTCCGGCCGGTACAAATATTATGGAAGTGAGATGAGTCATTTCATCACTTAAGCTGTGGTAGAATCCGCCTATTTTATTAAAACAAATTCAAAGGGCGACCATTGCTATACCTACAACCATCAATGAGTTTAAATCAAGACGATTACATATTTAGATTTAACATCTTGTCATTAAATAAAGGTAACATTTATGTTCGAAATAAAGACAACCCGTCAGGGCCGAGTCCACTCGTGGACAAACAGGTTTGATGCTTTCTTAAAATGATTTTTTTTACCACATACAAAGATAAGCCTACTAGTAGCCCGTATTAAGTTTATCTTTTAATGAAGTTTTTGTTTTAGTATAATCATACGAATCAAACTGTTAGAATTAAAATACAGAAATCTAAAATGTATGAAATCATTGGAAATTTTTACAGTCTAATTAGATCTTAAGTGATTTAGTTGTTGTGCATCATGCGCATCAACAATTACTGTGATAAACTGAAATGTAGAAGACTAAATACAAATGATAAAGACCCCCGGGACCCTCAACCCTCATCCCCGGGATTGGCCCTCTTAACCTAGTATATCAATGGACTTTTGCTATCACATCACAAGATGTGAATTTATTTCAGTAAAAAGTTCAAAAACTTCAAAAACAGTACGCAATGACTGTTCCTTACCTTATTCTGACGAAGGCATCGCGGTCAGGACTGAATACAGAAATAAGAATGATACCTGTGTTGCAAATGAGGAAATACTGCCCTGAAATTAGAAATATATATCGTTTTGCGACGAGGAATCGATGAATTGAGTTATCGCTTTCTGACTAAAGGTTATGGTACTGAAATTGAATTTAAAATATGACTATAAAACTGTACCAATACAAAGCAAACAAGAATGAAGTTCACACACTTTTTTTTCGTGTCTCACAACAAAAATAATAAGTTACATTTCTTATTGCTATGAAACAGTTTTCACACCAATTTTATGCTGCGAACATTTTACTGTGTTACGAAGTTTAATACGAACCCTGATGAATAATAATAATAAAAAACTTTGATGAGTGAAACATTGGCGTACAGGTTGGGGGGGGGGGGGCTTGGGGCTTTTCACGACCAAGGGAAAAAAAGGAAAGAAAAGGAAAGGGATAAGGTTGAAATAGATATTATTTTCCGAATAATATGTCAAAGTCTATCACAAACTTGGATTTTCGAAATAAAAATGTCGAAATATTTGCTCGCTTGCTTCGCTCATTTACAACTTTGTATTAATTTTACGGGATACGCCATATCTAGCCAAATTTTGGCTCATTACGCCACTGGAGTGAAACGTGTGCGATTGTGAACTGCCATATTTGTCAATATAGCACATGAATGATTTATCATAGCAATAAATATGGAACTTTTGTTTGTTTATATATCATGCAGTGGTGTTACCAAGACTTTGTTGTTCCCGACGGCCTTGTGTTTGTAAAGGGGTATACATAGGGATAAGTCTTACTCGTGACAAAGCCATCTATTTCACTTATAATTTTGTTTTTCTTACCCGCCTCATCTTGTCCTATGTACCCCTTTATTTTCACTTGAAACCAATGGGGGCGGTTGCCCGCTGCCCGTTTGCTGTTCTGCATGCCCCTTTTAGTATGATGCCACTGATAAAATCAATTGATACATGTATTGGGTGATGGTCACTGGCAGGGGCGGAAATCTCTCCCAAAAGGTAGGGGGGACACAGGGGCGGATCCAGCCTTCGCCAATAGGGGGGGGGGGCGGTAATTTGTTTCAGCCATATTTTCCCCGATTGGCAGCTCGAAGATGATTTTTGTTTGTTTCTTTGAAGGGGCAGTCCTCATTAGTCACTTCTTAGCTTTATTCTTATAAATAAATATATAATATCATAATCCTTATTTATATGATGCGAGCGCGAACCGCGAGCTATTTTTTTTTGGAAATTTTATGTATATTTTCCTAAAATTTGAACTGATTCTGGGCAATGTTTGTTATCCTGAAAAAGATGTTTATGCAACTTAATAATTACTACAAACGCAAAGCGCGAGCAGAAATGAACTGATAGAAAAGATACCTGTTAAAGTAGCATTTAACAATCAAATAATGTGAGCGCGAAACGCGAGCTGAATTTTTTGGACATGTTCACCTAAAGAATGGAAATTCTAAGCACTTTTTGTAACTCAAGCAGAATAGGTATATAAGTAATTAATTAATGCGAGCGCGTAGCGCGAGCGGAAATTTCGAGATTTAGTCCTATAATATTTACTGAACGAGACACTCTATTCATGTTTTGTATATCCTGAAAAGGGTGAGTATTAATAATGGAAATTCTAAGCACTTTTTGTAACTCAAGCAGAATAGGTATATAAATAAACAATTAAATGCGAGCGCGAAGCGCGAGCGGAAAATTTCGAGATTTAGTCCTATAATATTTACTGAACGAGACACTCAGTCTATTCATGTTTTGTAAAACCTAAAAAGGGTGAGTATTAATAATGCGAGCGCAAAGCGCGAGCAGAACATTTTTATATACGTTTTGAACTGGTACCTGTTGAAAAGGCACCTGTTAAGGACTGCTTGCACTTAGCCATGAAGGCGTTACATATTTCAACGATCAAAAAATGCGAGCGCGAGGCGCGAGCTGAAAAATTTTAACTTTCTAAAGAAAGAATGGACAATTTTAATCAGTTTTTTAAATCGTGAACAGGATAGCTATATAATTTAACGATTGATGCTAGCGCGAAGCGCGAGCAGAATTTTTTTTTCGAGATTTAGACCTAAAAATGGGCCACTCTGTTCATGTTTTGTAAATCATCAAAAGGATGAGTAATATGGGGTCTTACTACATTAATAATGCGATCACAAAGCGCGAGCAGAAAAAAATTGATATTGTGATCTGAAACTGGATAATGATTTAACGGCTTAATTTAAATTAGAGAACAAGTTGAGTATCTGAATAAACATGCACGAGCGTGTTTTATATTTAGACCTAGAATCTAGGCATTCTAAATACAACTTTAATCATGAAAATCATGAAACTTTGATATTCCGATCTGAAAAATAGTCAATTTCAGTTTATATTTCAAGCACTTTGAAGAAAAATTGTAAGGTGGATATGGATCGCACTTAAAAAAGAGCTGATATTAGTATTACTTAAGTTTTGACATAGGACCGGGACATCCTTACGACATGTCATCATATGAAAATGATGACTATATTCCTATTCCTCTTGCTAAGCGCGAGATGAAACAAAAGGGACAATTCAATTATTAATGCCTAATGAGGGTGCGAAATCTGATGATATAATGGCATAAAAACTGGACATTTCACTTTTGTGATTCTGAATAGGATGCATCAGTTAATATATTTTTAACCATCAATGCGAGCGCAAATCGCGAGCTAAAATTTTTGACAAACTGTCATAAAAAGGGGATTTTATATAGTTTGTTGTATAATCTATATTGAAACATTTATATAACTCGCCAATCAAAATGCGAGCGTGCAGCGCGCTAGCTGATATACGTCTTGGCAATCAGACCTGAAAAGGGATATTTTAAAAACTTTATGGAATACACGAAAATAATACCTGTAGGTACCTGATAAATCAAACTTTGCGAGCGCAGCGCAAGTTCAGACCATAAAACTAACATTTTTACAGAGCACTTTTTAAAAACCAAAATTTGACAAGCAAAAAAAAGGTTATCATCGCCAAAGTAAGGTCATCCCGTCCCAAAATACATGTTTTATTTCGATTTATAATGATGTATTTCTTACCATCATAAAAGACCAAAAATAGTAGGGGGGACATTTGATATTGTGTCCCCTCTACTATTTTGAGTAGGGGGGACACGTCCCCCTGTCCCCCCTGGGATTTCCGCCCATGGTCACTGGTTGTAATACAAAAAAGCTCTTAAGTTGGTAGTCCTTTGGTATATTTGAAAATGGTGTAGGCCTGCTGGTTAGATATCAACATCCAGGTGCACCCACGCTATGCATGGATATAAAATGAATTTTCGCCATTTACTTTTTATATGTCCATTTGAAAAGAAAGCATATCTCGTCATGTTGCCATAAAACTTCTCATTGGTTGACTTGGCGAGATACCGTATCTCGCCATGTTCACATACAATGTTTAATGTGTCGACGAAGCAAACGTACCTCGCCGTCTCGACAAGTCGATGGCACTTAAAAGCTTTTGCATGCATGTAGAATGCAGACTGAAATCATATTCATATATTAATGAATTAGGAAAAGAAAAAACGACGAATTAGGAAACAATTAGGCTAATTCTAAGAGATTGGAGATGGATTGCGAGTTAACTGCCTTAACTTAACTGAGTTAACTTAACACAGCGTTGATCTTGAATAGGGAAAGTCCATTTGAAGTGGATCATTCTCAGATGTCAAACTTTAACCAATTAAGATACAAACTTTACGCATAACATTCAAGTACTAAGTTTTTTAGAACTCTGTGATTTTTTATATTGATTCCATTATAGCGTCATACAATACTGTATAATCGTCATCATTAAAATCAAGTACATTTTAATAATAATGAATGCATGGTTTTGAATTTTATGCATTTCTATTACCGTGAATGTATTACCATACATGAAAGTACACGGCAAACTAAATGCCTTGTGTAGACATATTTAGTATGACTGACTAGAGTGTAACAGGGGACCGCCACGATTTATTGCCCATAATCTGGATAGAGGTCTATAGGCCTATTTCGAAATTTGCACTCATTCAGTTTTGAAGAGATCAAACTACCATTCTGATTTACGGAGGCATATGACACGTTCAATCAATAATACTACCTACAAGAATTACGGTAAAAATGATTAGAAAGATTTTCAGCTCATTTGACATCAACACTCACACTATTACATGTACTATCTTGAAGGTAGTTGCTCTCCGTTCCTCTTGTATCTCCTGATCGGCTACATCCCTTGGCAGCATCGTCAATGCTCTGCTCTACATCACTCATCTTGTAGATGCATAGAGCAGATGAACTTTCACTTCCGAATACAGCATACAGAAGGTCATCTGTACTCTCCATGCTGAATGAATCAGCTAACTGGGATCCTGCTGCTCCGATATGACCTGACTGGATCTCATTGTGAGATCCACATTGAAGTTGTATCTCTGTGTAGGATGCTAACTGTTCATCTAATGAATTACGGCAAAGTCGCCCCAAATGTGCATTATTCTGTATGTTCCCCCTAAACATGAAATAGAAGAGGTTTTCCCTATAAGCAATCAAATATTTGAAAATGATTTGTGGGGCAGAAGATAGGGGTTGTGTTACATGTTGTTCATTCTTAAGATCAAAAAGGTTGTGTTTTGAGATAGATCGAAAGGTAAGTGATGCATCACTGATCCCCGTAAATAAGTATAATCTCTCATCTGCAGTACCAACTCCATCTTCCTGGTAGTCCGCACCCAACAGTACAGCTCCAACGATAGGTGTATCTGATGTCGTAACCACATACTGAGTACCAGAAGAGTCATGTCTCACTACATCATGTGATATATTAGTCAAGCTCCTTGTCTCACAGAAACCATCACAACCACCACAAGTGATGAGTTTATCTTCAGGTGATGGAGCTACCGCTAGAAGCCTATTGTTATTGGTATTATCTTCATTTGGAGAACGACACGATCCTGTATCTACTGTGTGTTTGAGAGTCAGGGCTGTGTTGAGTTGATAGAGTCTCTCCCTTGCTCCAATATAGACATCACCGGTGATGTAATTGTTGATGGTGATGTGGTTGAATGGTAGGTCCGAGTCAGCATCAGGAGGAGTAAAGGATGATACCAGGTAGGAGGAGAGTGTAGCTGAGTAGATGGGTGGAGTGAAGTGAAGCAGGCAGAAGACTAAGGTCGCCAGCTTCAAACCATATCCTTGAGTCATGATTGTCCCCTTTTCCTCGGTATTTCGCCAAGATCTTGGTAAATGAAGGTCGATTCTGTTATAGAGAATATAAATGATCTATCTTGTTAACTCCGGCCTGTACAATCATAATGGAAGTAAGATGTTATCATTATTACTAAAATTACTTTATATATGTTAACAACAATATTAACATTGTTCAAAATGAAGACGACCCCTTAAAAGGGCTGTCCACTCCGACAAACAGGTTTGATATTTTCATAAATGATTACTTTATAAAATACTAGTAGCCTGTTTTAAGTTTCTCTTTTAAGTAAAGTTTTTGCCAGGTATGATCATGCATATCAATCTGTTTGAATTATGATACAGAAATATAAAATGCACGAAATAATTTCTTAAAAATATTATCGATTCAGATCTTCAATGAAAGTTGTTCTAAATTCATATGCATCCCATAGAAAAATCTACTGTAATGAACATAAAATTGGAAGTACAAAGTATATATTTCTAACCTCATAATCGTACAGGCCCCTCCCTTCCCCTCGGAACATTGCCCTCTTACCCTAGCACATCGATGAACTTTTGCTACCACATCACTTGATCTAAATTTATTTCAGTAAAAAGTTCCATAATTTCAAGAAATATTAAGCAATGAATGACAGTCGAATGTTCCTTACCTTTCTAACCGGTTCCTTACCGGTGGTACCTTATTCCCACGAAGGCATCGATGTCTCTACTTTCAACTCCCTGATTGAATAGAGTAATATAAGTGATACCTGTGCGGCAAATGAGGAAGTCTTGCCCTAAAATTCAATACATATATTTTTTTGGCGACTATGGATCGATGAATTGGCTAATTACTCTCTGACAAAAGGCCATGGCATCGCGTACAAGAATTTGAATTTAATCTGGCTATAAAATTAAAGAGCATTACAGAACAAACAATAATGAAGGTCACATTATTATTTTTTCGTGAATCACAAGAAAATAAGTTTCCACACCATTGACTCTGCAAACATTTTAGACGTGGGTCCTACTGTGTTTCTGCACCCTGATGAAAACGAGACAAATTTTCAATGAGTGGAACGAAGGCGTTTGTGGGCTGCCATATGTTGTCAATATATCACATGAATGATTCATCATGGCAAGAAATATGGAATTGTATATTTACATATCATGCAACGGTGTTACCAAGACTTTGTTGTAACGGGTCAGTCTGGCCTTATGTCTGAAACGGGGGTATTTGCATGGGTAAGTCTACAGTCATGACAGTGAAGTTCACGACAAAGCCATCTATTTCCCACACTCTTATTTTCTTACCAGCCTCTTCTTGTCCCATTGTATCCCGCCTTTATTCTCACTTGAATCACAGAGGACGACCACCTGCTGTCCCTTTGTTCCACTGCACTTGTTAGTATGATTATACCACTAAGAACATGATCCATTGATACATGTTTGTGTTCATGGTCTCTGGTTTAAATATAAAAAATGCTCTGAATTCGGTAGTCATGATTGAAAATGGTATATGCTTTTGTTGAGGAAAGAATTATTGCTAGTTAAAGATCGGCATCCACATGCGCACGCACCGTTCATTTATCATGTTGATATAATATTAATTTTGCTATTTACTTTTTATATGTCGTAACTTATAACATAACTTTTCTCGCCATGTTGACATACAACATTTCATGCATGTCGACTTTATGACAAGACAATGGCGCTTTAAAGCTTCTGTAGAACGAAGACTGAAATCGTGCAAATTGAAACATAATAGACTTGAAGGAGGAAAAAGATATACAACATACATTTCAGAAAACGATGAGGCTTATTCTTAGATGGTGTAGATAAATAAGAGTTAATTGACTGTGAAAATATAAATAATCACTTAATGTGACCACTAAATACAGCGTTTGGGTACGAAATGATTGTTTAAAGTGACTAATTTTCAGAGGTCAAATCTCGCCAAAAAATTAACTCTTGAATGCAGCATAAAGTGTGTATCGGATAACCACTTTACGCTGAACATTCAAGTGCCAAGTTTTTGAGAACTCCATTATAGCGCCATACAATACAGTGAATCTTCATCATGAAAATCAATAATACATTTTTATGATATGAATGCATGGTTTTGAATTTTTTGCATTTCTATCATCGTGAATATAGTATCATACATGAAAGTACTCGGCAAACTAAAGTGCCTTGTGCAGACATAATTATTTAGTAGACATGCTAGAATGTAACAAAAGAGCGCCATGATGTATTGCCCATAGTCTGAATATATATGCCTATTTAAAGGAATCTTTATTTAGCTTCGATTCCGACAACAGCAAACAGTAAATCATTATGTGACAAGCAAAGAACAAAAAGTAAAAAATCACAGAATAATATGTATAATGCACTTCATAAATTATTACGGAACATTGGATGAGATGGAAAAGAAACGTGGTGACCTGCTATAAGAAGCTTAGCTTCCATTATAATAGGCCACCAGGGTGTTATATTCATTCTTCATAGTCATATTCATTCTTCATTATTCAATCGTTTAAAACCTATTAGAATTTCGAAATTTGAACTAATTCAATTTTGAATTTTGAAGAGATTAAACTACTATTCTGATCGACTGAGGCACAATTATTTTCAATCAATAACACTACCTACAAGAGTTATGGTAAAAATTATTTGAAAGATTTTCAGCTCACTTGACATTTACACTTACTCTATTACATGAACTATCACGAAGGTAGTTGTTCTCCGTTCCTCTGTTATCTCCTGTTTGGCTACATCCCTTGGCAGCATCGTCGAAACTCTGCTCTACATCACTCATCTTATAGACGCACAGAGCAGATGAAATATCACTTCCAAATATTGCATACAAAAGATCTTCAGTACTATCAATATTGAATGAGTCAGCAAGATGGGATCCTGCTGCTCCTATGTGACCTGACTGAATCTCATTGTAAGACCCACATTGTATTTCTATCTCTGTGTAGAATGCTAACTGTTCATCTAATGAATTACGGCACAGTCGCCCCAAGTATGCACTCTTCTGACTGTTTTCCCTAGACATTAAATAATAAATGTTTTCCATGGAAGGAATCAAATGTTTAAAAATGTTTCGCGGGGCAGAAGATAAGGGTCGGGCTACCTTTTGGTCGTGGCGTAGGTAAACCAGATTGTGCTTTGAGATAGATGGATTCATAATAGTTGCATCACTGATCCCAGTAAATAAGTACAATCCACCATCTGCAGTACCAACACCATTGCCTTGAAGGTCAGCACCTAACACCACAGCTCCTACAATGGGTGCATCTGATGTGGTCACCACAAGCTGATCATCAATTACATCATATCTCACTACATCACGTGATATATTGTTCAAGCTTCTTGTCTCACAGTACCCATCACAACCCCACACGTGACGAGTTTATCCTCAGGTGATGGAGCTACCACCAGAAGCCTATTATTATTGGTATTATCTTCATATGGAGAAGGGCATGATCCGGTATCTACGGTGTGTGTGATAGTCAGGTCTGAGCTGAGTTGATACAGTCTCTCCCTTGCTCCAATATAGACATCTCCAGTGATGTTGTTTATGGTGATGTGATTGAATGGTAGGTTGGAGTCAGCATCAGGAGGAGTAAAGAATGATACCAGGTAGGAGGAGAGTGGGGCTGAGTAGATGGGTTGAGTGTAGTGAAGCAGGCAGAGCACCAAGATCGCCAGCTTCAAACCATATCCATGAGTCATGATTGCCCCCGTTTTCTCGGTTACTCGCTAAGATCTTTGGTAAATGATGGTCAATTCTGTTGGAATATAAATTATCTGGATTATTGTATCGGTACAAAAATTGAGGTAATATATGTCCTTTCGTCACGTAAGCTGTGGCATAAGTCGAAGCCCCTATATTAGATGGTTTAAAAGTTCAATGGCCACTATATTTAGACTGACTACCTACAACCTGCGGCGGATCCGGGGGTAATGGTGGATATCGATCATCCCCCTTTTTAGAGCCATAATAAATATTTGTAATGGGACACGTTGACCATAATCAAATGTGAAGACCCTTTTTCTCTTTTTTTTTCAATTTTTTTTTTTTGGGGGGAGGGGGTGCTGTAAAACTTTTCGTGACATAGTTCTCCTCCCTTCTGGAACGAATACCTTCTTCTTAGTTTTTATTTTCTTTTGCTTGTTGGAGTTTTTTAAGCAAAATATCACCCCTGTGAAATCCTACAAGCACCAATCCCTATAAATCAAAAGATGAAATTCACGTTTTGTTTTTGCGGAGTTATTGATTAAGGACTCTGTTTGGCGTGCAAAATTCCGAAAGTAATCTATACATTCAACTGTTCGAGAACTTTGCCCACCAATGGACTTTTGCTTCCACACCACAAGATCAAAATTCATTTTACAGTAAAATAAGTACAATGATTTCAATAATATTAGGTGTAATGACACCCGAATGTTCCTGACCTTATTCAGACGTAGGCATCACTGTCTCGACTTGAACAGAAAAGCGAATGATACCTGTGTTGCAAATGAGGAAACACTACCCTGAAATATACCCTTCCTTTTTGCGACAATGAATACATGAATTGGCTTATTGCTCTGTGACTAAAGGTCACGGAATGGAATTGCGTGCAAGAATTTAAAGCAATTTAACAATAATTCTATACACTGTTATTAACAAATGAAATGTCACTGTTCAACCAAGAATGGTTTAACGAGTTAGTTTATTCTTTTCACGATTTTTGTATATAGAGTTTATAAGGACATGGTGGGCATAGGATGTGAGAATGATAGACGAAATGCAAATTGACACTTTGTTTCCAAAATGTTTACCAAAATCGTAAACGTGTGAGGAGATATCGTAAATATGAAAAGGTTAAAATAAGTTGGAATCTTTTTTTGCGAAACGTTTTCTGCTCTTTTTTTAGCAGGCCAGTGGTACATTCTAAAGTAGTTTAACAATACTGCATTGGTAAAATAGGAACATGCATGTTTGCTGGGTAAAATGATATCAAATAACTTTGTAAATCTAACGCAATGTTGTGTTGATTTTTTTTGGGGAAAAGAGTACACAGCAAACATGGTTCCCCACCTACACAATATTGGGTAAATATTTACTCAATCTTTTTTTAGAGTGTACAGAACCGTATGTTTGTATGTAAGGGTGTATACACGTGAAAGTATGTATGTATGTGAAATAATGATAATTATGATATGTTTTGTTACTTCATTTTCCCCTTAGATTAGTCAGATTAGTTCTTGTCCAATTGCTTACACTTTAAAATACTGGCCCTGAGTTTTTACATGAATATTATGCCTATGATTGCATTTTTATATTTGACTGAAAATTATGTAAATAGCTGACTTTTAATGAAAAAAATAAAAAAATAAAATACAAGTTCATACGGTTGGCTGTAGGTTTATCAAATTTATTGCTACTCAGAGTTTCACGCAACCTACGTGAGGTGCGATCTGCAATACCATTATATATATATATATATTTATATATATATATATATATATATATATATATGCTAATGAAGCTAATGCTAATGCTAATGAAGCATGAAAGCTGCAGAAGCAGCTGTTACTTGTCCATCGAACCATTCATGGGATATCGCCACAATATATTAAAGATACGCTACATCCATGGAGCTACATCCCTACAATCCAACTCGTACTTTTAAGATCTGGATGTGACAATTTGCTTCTAAGTCCTCGTACCCGACATTCTTGGGGGGATAGGTCCTTCTCACATGCTGCGGCCAAGTTGTGGAATCAACTTCCTCAGTCACTTCGCTCCATTAAAGTGCATGACATATTTAAACTACACCTTAAGACCTATTTGTTCAACCTTTAATACCTTCACAACTAAATCTATATACACTGTATATTATGTACATTTATTTTTTAAAGACATAATTTTGTTTTGTATGCATTCAAAGTACACTCTCTGACATCACATGCTGGTCTGACTGGCTTCCTATGGGGGCTGGACAGTGCCTTTATTTGCTAGAGCTCATGTGAGTACTGAGCTGACCGGGCTTGCCCCTTAAATTGTCGGTGAACGGTGCAGCAAACACAAGGGCACCAGACCCTACCAGGATGTAGCTGGGAACTTCAGTGATGGTGGAGGATGGTACTTCGTAGTGATTTAAGATTTCTATTTATATCTAAGTAGCTGTTTGTAATGTACGTGTATACAATTTTGTATTCAAAGGAACTGCTGCTGCGCTAGCGCCATGAGCGTCTCTGGACGGTGTGTGTGCTCAATTAAGCCCCTTTCACAATTGACGTACGACCGCCTGCAACAGCTTGTTTTCTTGTTGTTGCATGATCGATCTCTTGGTGTCTTGCGAGCACTCGCAGTCGTTGTAGACGGACGCACGAATTCGAGGTGGTCGGAGGTGGTCGTGACTGGTCGCATCTGAATTTGAACATGTTCAAAATCCAAACGCGATCAAATACAATTGATTTAAGCCCCTTTCACAATTGACGTACGACGACTTGCGACCTTTTGGTCGTGCGACAGGCTGCAACAGGCATCAATCGCCAGTCATCTCATAATATCGCACAGAGGCTTTCACAGTTGCAACAGCTGTCGTACAACAAAAACAACCAGTAAAACCCGTTGCACGAGTAAGTCGCTTATGATCCTATTGTGCTCGTGCGATCACATGCGAGTGTTGCACGAGGGATTGCGAGGGGAACGGTACGTCGCACACAACGGTAGTGCAATGTTGTAAGCCGTTGCGATCGGTCTTGCAACAGTCTTATGGCACATCATATTATCGCACCCAGTTGCAAGACAGGTCTCTGTACATGTAGGTCGCTAGCACATGTGCAAGTGTTGTACGACCTCCAGTCGAGTAAATGCGACTACTTAGTTGTGCCACCTCTCGCACCAAGTCGTGCAACGTTGAACAACACTCCCACGATGATCGCCCGACCGATGGTACGACCCCGGATACGAGCTGATGCGAGTGAATCGGTCGTATTTGATCGCGTTCGGATTTTGAACATGTTCAAAGTTCAGATGTGACCAGTCACGACCACCTCGAGTTCGTGCGACCGTCTACAACGACTGCGAGTGCTCGCAAGTCACCAAGAGATCGATCGTGCAACAGCAGAAAAAAACTGTTGCAGGCGGTCGTAAACAGGTCGTACGTCAATTGTGAAAGGGGCTTTACTCGCATCAGGCCGTACCATCGGTCGGGCGATCATCGTGTGAGTGTTGTTCAAAGTTGTACGACTTGGTGCGAGAGGTGGCACAATTAAGTAGTCGCATTTAGTCGACTGGAGGTCGTTCAACACTTGCACATGTGCTAGCGACCTACATGTACAGAGACCTGTCTTGCGACTGGGTGCGATAATATATGGGCCATAAGACTGTTGCAAGACCGATCGCAACGGCTTGCAACATTGCACTACCGTTTCATTCGCATGTATGCGACCGTTCCCCTCGCAATCCCTCGTGCAACACTCGTATGTGATCGCACGAGCACAATAGGATCATAAGCGACTTACTCGTGCAACGGGTTTTAATGATTGTTTTTGTTGTACGACAGCTGTTGCAACTGTGAAAGCCTCTGTGCGATCTTATGAGATGACTGGCGATTGATGCCTGTTGCACGACCAAAAGGTCGCAAATGGTCGTACGTCTGTTAAGGTCTTAAAGCCCGAGTCGCTTTTAAGACCTTAACATACGTCAATTGTGAAAGGGGTTTAAAGCCCCTTTCACAATTGGCGCCTCACTCGTGCGATAATTTTTTTTTTCGAAAATATTTTTTCCGTCCTGTTGTAGAAGTGTTGTCTTTGAGTCGCAAGCAATATATAAAATCGTACGAGAGGTGAACGACCACTGCACCAGGATACAACAGTCGTGAGACGTAATCGTGCGATTATTTTCATGTTTCCGGGTGCAACAGTCGTACAACGGCTGCAACGGTTGAACGATGATGCGACCAAGTCGCACGACATATGCGTTTTGTAGCGCCATATGTCGCGCGACCTAGCGACCCGTTGTACGACTACTACAACCGATCGTACAAGGCTACGACCCATTGTGCGACACACCGCACCACCTGTCGCGCGAGGTGTTGGCCTATAAATACGACACGCGATGCGACTTTCTTCATTACAACCGCTGATGCCTGACGAGACGCTGCTACAGTGAACAAGACACAACCAAAATACAAGCATCGGCATGGCCCCAAAGAAGTCAAGGAAAAAGAGGAAAAATCAGCCTGATGAGGAGGAAGGGCCCCAGCCTATACCCGTGGCCGAGGAGAAAGCTACTGCTTCTGTCATAGCTGGTGATGAGGGTAATGAATTTGGTGAAGCCCAGACCGAGGATGATGAAATGCTGCAGGAAGGGGGCCAAGATCCACCAGCCGCCGCCAGTGATGAGAACAACGTGATAGATGGCCATGCTACCTGCGGTATCACCAAAGCCATGGAGCAGGAGCTGGCCGAGTTTTTCGCTGACAATGAGTTCATCTACGACAAGAGCAAGGTGGACTTCAAAAACTCTAAGAAGAAGGAGCGCAAGTACATGGAGATGGCGGAAAAGCTGGGAGTCACCGGTAAGTAGTAGCTGAAAAATATGCACATTCCGATTTATTGATGATGTTTATTAGTTAAACATGCAAATTTTTTGGATGTTGACTAATTTCTTGCTTCTACATTTTGTATATTTTCAGTGGCCGACATCAGACTATGGTATAAAAGCCAGAGGACCATCCTGGGGAAGATGAAGACCGCTGGAAAGAAGAGTGGTCAGAAGGCCATCGTCCTTACCCCCAGACAGAGATGGGTCAATAACAACCTTGGTTTTCTGACGAAGCACATAGTCCATCGGTCACAGGGCTGCCAACTGGGCCACCTCAGTGGCCGAATTACTGAAGCCGCCTCCGACGAAGAGGGTTTAGATGAGCAGGGTCCAGATGCCAGCCAAGCACCCAGCTCCAACAAAGTCTCCAGCCAGGGGGCTGCACCTCCCAAGAAGAGGCAGAAGAGGGGGTCGCCCACCGATGTGGACAAGGCCCTCCTGGAATTCATCAGAACATCCACCGAGCAGACGGCCATCCGGAGCCAGGTGGATGCGGCACTCACCCAAGGCGCTGACGAAAGGCAGGCCTGGCTAGAATGGATGCTGCAGGCCGTCCGCCCACTTCCAAGACTCCTCTGGTGAGAGTTCACCAGGGACACTTTCAACTTGGTGAGCCGCTACCAGGATCGGGCGGACCACCTTTCCACCACCCCAGTATCTCGCCCCAGATGATCCAGCCACTCAGGCCTCAGTCAGCGCCGATCGGCTTCACCCAGAACGCTCCACCTGCTTCCTTCCTTGGGATGCTCGGGCCAAGCAGCACCTGGACCCCTCAGAACCCTCAGGGAGGATTTCAGCAGCCCAATTTACAGGCCCCCTTCCAGCAGCAGCACCCCCACTTCCAGCAAAAACAGCAGGCCTCCTTTCAGCAGCAGCAGCAAGGAGGAAGCAACAGCGCCAACACATCAATCATCACCCAGTTGAACTTGTCAGATGAAGAAGATGAACAGTGAACTTTTGTTAGGATTGTTTTTATTGTTACTTGACGAACTCTCTCAACTCAAATTATAATTTGACTATTTTGGAACATTTATTTCAAACTTTTTTAAACATTTACTCGGTGAATAGAATTCATTTTCGTTAACAAAATGTCTTGGAAAAAATATATAATTTTTAAAACAACATGATTAATGACAATATAAAATTTGTTATATCTGTACATCTTTTTTATTCTCATAAATCACGTTTTTTCAAAAATGTTCTTTTTTTTTTATTTCAAATACATGCTATTAAAGGAGAATCAACGTTTATTATTTCAAACATTTCATTGTCAAAGAAATTTTTGTTTAAAATAAATGTTGACATGATCATTCATTTCTTCTTTGAAATGATTCATTCCACTAAATCAAGGAGGCAGCAACAGCGCCGTCACATCAATCATCATCCATTTGAACTTGTCAGACTTGTCAAATAAAGAAAACGAACAGTGAACTTTTGTTTGGATTGTTATTGTTACTTGATGAACTCTCTCAATTTAATTTACAACTGACCCATTTTGGAACATTTATTTCAAACTTTATTTTAAACATTAACATGGTCAATGAAATTAATTATCGTTAATAAAATGTCTTTGAAAAATATATATCATGTTTAAAACAACATGATTAATGACAAAAGAAAATATGTTATATCTGTACATCTTTTTTATTCTCATAAATCACATTTTTTCAAACATGTTCTCCTTCATTATTTTATTTCAAACACATGTTATTAAGGAGAGTTAACTTTTTAAATTTCAAACTACCTTTCGATGTAAAAGTAATGTATGTTTAAAATAACTGTTGACATGGTCATTCATTTCTACTTTGAAATGATTCATTCCACAAAATCATGATCGAAGTTTACATGCCATTTTTATGGCAGAGTCTGTGCTGTATCCCAAGTAGTGCGCCAAGTGGCAGTCTATATCATGTGTTGTTGCCAGGGCAGGCTTCCAACTGGACTGTTGTAGTAGTGCTTCAGGTAAGTTTTCAGCTTCTTGCCCTCTTTGTTTGCCTGGTAGCCTCCGCCAACTCGTTCAACATCCTGCAGAACTGCTGCGTTTCTTTATGCCCCAGGGATGTGGTTGCCCAACTCATCTTCACGGTCAACGTCAATGTTCTGAAGCCCAGGAAAACGATCTCTCATTAGGTTGTGGAGGCACATGCAGGCCATAATGACTGTCCTGGCTTTTTCTGGATCAAGCTGTAGGGTACTCAACAAGCATCTCCAGCGATGTGCAAGGATGCCAAAGCTGTTCTCCACCACACGGCGAGCCCTCGAGAGACGGTAGTTGAAGATTCTCTCCTCGTCGGTCTGCTCACGGTTGGAGTACGGCTTCTGCATCCATGTCCTGAGAGGGAAGGCGTCGTCCCCAATTAAGAAGTAAGGGGTGTCTCGGTCATCATCTGGCAGGGGCTCTGGATCTGGCAGGCCAAGAGTACCATTCTCCAGTCCACGTCTCAGCGGGCTGTGGTTGAAGACCTGGGCATCCGATGATGAACCGGGATTACCAACGTCAGCCCAGAGGAACTTGTAATTGCCATCAACTAGGGCCAAGAGGATGAGGCTGTAGAAACCCTTGTAGTTGTAGTAGATCGTACCAGAGCCTGGTGGATTTCTGATGGCCACGTGTTTTCCGTCCAAGGCTCCACAGACATGATGAAAGTTCCATCTGTCAGCGTAAGTCCGTGCCACTTCTCTCCATTCATCTGGGGTAGTTGGACAGGAAAATACTTCATCTTGGTATTCACTGATGATGGCCTGGCACACCTCTGGTATAAACAGAGAGATCGTATTATGGGCAACACGGAAGGCATACTGCAGGGTTTTGTAGCTGTTGCCGGTCGCAAGATATCTCAAGGTGATGGCCAGTTTGAGCCCAGGATCCAGTGGCTGCCGGTAGCGATAGGACTTCTCTATCCTCGTAGTGATGCGCTGCAACAGTTCAAGGAACGTTTCTGGTGGCATCCTCATGTAGTTCAGGAAGTCACCCTGACATTCTCTCTGCAACTCCGTCATCAGATTATCATACTGTCCAAACAGTACACGTCTCTCAATCCAGGGTTTGACCCACCACCTTCTTCTTTGCCTTGCATGTCTTTGACGTCTACGGATGAGTAAGGCCATCAATATGACATGTCTGTCTTGAACGTTTTGGATTTGCCTTCTCAGACTTAGCAAATGCAAGAGCCTCCCAGGAGCTATTGGTCGAGCAGCAGCCATGTTTACAGTATGGATGGTCCAGACATTTGGGATGAAAGCTCAGGAGTTCTCGAGCTTATATTGGGGGTGAAAAAAAATCGTACAACGTTGCAAAGGGGGCAAGACAGGTCTTCCAATAGTCTTAGGGTGGTACAACGGACTCGTACGACAGGATGCATCATCGTACGACATGAAAATACTCGTGCAACACTCGTTCGGGGTCTTACGAGTGCGTGCAAAGTCGCACAACACTCGTCCTGCCTGTCGTGCAATTATTTTTCATCGCGTCAGTCGCTCAAAATATCGGAGCAGCACGGTTTTTTTTCCCGACCGAGATGCGACCATTTTGTCGCATCTGGATCGTACAATAAGTGGTACAACGGCTACAACGAGTCGTACAACGGGAAAAATTTCGAGTCGCAAGCCGTTGTAGTCTGTTTGGCAACAATTGTGAAAGGGGCTTTATCACTATTATTATTATCAGCCTGGCCTGGGTTTCATCGGATTTTATTACAGCTTTCGGCCATCGGGCCTTCATGTTCTTGAAGTACCTGAAGTTGAGAAAAGGGTCTACTGTATTACGTACAGACATCCATAATGAGAGGACATTACCAAATAAATAGGTTACTTTATTAGTGAGTCCTGATTAGGACTAGCTCTAAATTTATCGAAGTCACTGTCCCCTTGTTGCACTGCACCTGTTAGTATGATACCACTAATAACAAGAATAAAATTAATTGATACATGTGTGTTGTGATGGTCTCTGTTTGAAATACAAAAATGCTCTGAATTCGGTACTGCTGATTGAAAATGGTAAATGCTTTTGTTGAGGAAAGAATTAAAGTTAAAGATCGGCATCCACGTGCGCACGCACCGTTCATTGATCACGTTGATATGAAATTAATTTTGCTATTTTTTTCCTTTTTATATGCCGTAACTTATAACATAACTATCTCGCCATGATGACATACAACATTTTATGTATGTTGACTGTATGACAAGTCGATGGCATTTTAAAGCTTCTTTTGGAATGAGGAATGAAATCATGCTCATTGAAATATAATAAAAATGAAGGAGGAAAAAGGTATACAATATACATTTCAGAAAACGATGAGGCTTATTCTTAGATGATGTAGATATATAAAGAGTTAATTGCCTGTGAAAATATAAATAATCACTTAATGTGACCACTTAATACAACGTTTTGGTACGGAATGATTGTTTGAATTCGCTAATTCTCAGATGTCGAATCTCGCCAAAAACTCTTGAATGGAGCGTAAAGTGTGTATCGGATATCACTTTACGCTGAACATCAAAGTGCCAAGTTTTTGAGAACTCTGTGTGATTTTTCATATTGATTCCATTCTAGCGTCAATACTGTGAATCATCAGAATTAAAATCAATAAGTACATTTTTTTAAACAATATGAATGCACGATTTTGAATTGTATACATTTCTATCATCATGAATATGTTATCATTCCTGGAAATACGTGCAAATTAAAATGCCTTGTGCAGGCTGTGACGAAGTAGTCCTCATAATTAAATCATATTCTTTCTAAATGATAGGTGCGTACCTAATATTAAAGTAGGCATGTGAAAGTCCTGAAAGTATATACAGTAACCCATTTTACATGCAAGGATTTACGCTCATATGGCTTCAAGTCTTAAGGCCATGGCTCAAAATAAGCCACGGTCTTTTTTTTTTCCTACTGCAGGAGTCTTTGTCCTTGATACAAACGTCAAGGGAGGGATAAACATTCATTACCCCTGTCTGGAAAAACACATTTTATGTAAGAAAGCACTACACTGTGATTGGTCAGAAAGAGTTTCTCTTTACAAAACTTTAGTTCATTTCCAGACACTATAGCCCTGTAGTATCATTGGCCAGAAGTGGTTCTTCTTTGTAACTCTTTGTATCCATCTCCAGACAAGGAACAACTTAACTTATGTAAGGAACTCGTAAGATGCGATTGGTCCAAAAAAGTTTCGTTATGTATTTCTTTAAATGCACCTCCCAACGCTTATGTAAGGTGGTCCTGTGAGATGATTGGTTCCAAGTAGTGTCTCTCTGTATCCCTTTATATCCATCCCAAGATAAGGAATATTATAACTAATATAAGTCAGTCCTGAGCCTTGATTGGCTACAGTAGTTTATGTAATTTCGGACGAGGAGAAACATAGGGTAGAGGAGGTGGAGCGTTGTGGCCCAGTGGATTAGTCTTCGGACTTTGAAACAGAGGGTCGTGGGTTCGAATCCCAGCCATGGCGTAATTTCCTTCGGCAAGAAACTGATCCACAATGTGCTGCACTCAACCCAGGTGAGGTAAATGGGTACCGGTAGGAAGTAATTCCTTAAAAAGCTGTGTGCGCTATGAACGCCTAGCTTAGCCGGGTAATATAGGAGCGCCTTGAGCACCTAACAAGGTGGATATGTGCGCAATATAAATACCCTATATTATTATTATTATTATTAGAGAATTCTCTATATATTCCTTTTTATATATATATATATATGCAGCAATGGAGATACACACCTGAAAGTTGACCCTGAGTCAACCGACTTGAAGTCAATTTACTCAGAGTCATGTTCAGGACTTAGAATTTTTTGAGCTCGGAGAGTGTACTACGGGCGGCAATGGAGTGTTTTCACGATGGGAAACATAGTTGGGGGGGGGGTGTGATCGCTTATTAGAACAGCCACTACGTACATTCATAGACCTGCTGCAGTGCTGTGTGTTCTGCGGAGCGAGAGCTGATTTTGTGAAATAGTGTAGTTTTATTCCAGGAACGAATAAATAACTAAAAAAAAAGAGTAAAATTTTGATTTTTTTTTTGTAGTTGAATAATATGGTTCCAAGATTAATCACCTAAATATTTGTTCATTCAATTCAATTTGGATTACATCCAATTAAGTGTACTGAGGCCTAGATTAGTAGGGTTTTCAGTTGATATTTTAATTA
This sequence comes from Lytechinus pictus, assembly GCF_037042905.1. NCBI lineage: Eukaryota > Metazoa > Echinodermata > Echinoidea > Temnopleuroida > Toxopneustidae > Lytechinus > Lytechinus pictus. The sequence continues at coordinate 13,094,818 of NC_087247.1, read as the reverse complement.
ACAATAAAAATGAAAACAAAGGTAGATCGACTTGATTTCGATGTATACATAACATATCATAGATCCTGTCCATGTCTCAATTTTTTGTTTGGGGGGTGCAGTTGATATATTAATATAGCATAACCACTTTACGCTGAACATCAAAGTGCCAAGTTTTTGAGAACTCTGTGTGATTTTTCATATTGATTCCATTCTAGCGTCGATACTGTCTATCAGAAGAAATAAAATCAGTAAGTACATTTTTAAAACAATATGAATGCACGATTTTGAATTTTATACATTTCTATCATCATGAATATGTTATCATTCATGCATTCCTGGAAATACGCGGCAAATTAAAATGCCTTGTGCAGGCTGTGACGAAGTAGTCCTCATAGTTAAATTATATTCTTTCTAAATGATAGGTGTGTACCTAATATTAAAGTAGGCATGTGAAAGTCCTGAAAGTATATACAGTAACCCATTTTACATGCAAGGATTTACGCTCATATGGCTTCAAGTCTTAAGGCCATGGCTCAAAATAAGCCACGGTCTTTTTTTTTCCTACTGCAGGAGTCTTTGTCCTTGATACAAACGTCAAGGGAGGGATAAACATTCATTACCCCTGTCTGGAAAAACACATTTTATGTAAGAAAGCACTACACTGTGATTGGTCAGAAAGAGTTTCTCTTTACAAAACTTTAGTTCATTTCCAGACACTATAGCCCTGTAGTATCATTGGCCAGAAGTGGTTCTTCTTTGTAACTATTTGTATCCATCTCCAGACAAGGAACAACTTAACTTATGTAAGGAACTCGTAAGATGCGATTGGTCCAAAAAAGTTTCGTTATGTATTTCTTTAAATGCACCTCCCAACGCTTATGTAAGGTGGTCCTGTGAGATGATTGGTTCCAAGTAGTGTCTCTCTGTATCCCTTTATATCCATCCCAAGATAAGGAATATTATAACTAATATAAGTCAGTCCTGAGCCTTGATTGGCTACAGTAGTTTATGTAATTTCGGACGAGGAGAAACATAGGGTATAGAATTCTCTTTATATTCCTTTATATATTCTTATGTAACAGTGGCTTATATTTATGTAATGGTACGTTATAAACAGTGGAAGGAGAGTGAATTCTAGTCAGAAAATAGTATAGCTACGAAAGAGAAGGAGACGCAATGTCTCAGAGCTGGTATTTTATTGCGCTTGTGTTGAAACATATACACATGTGTGTTGAAGATTCATCTTGAAGTCTTGAACCTGTAATAAAATCAACTTCTTCTCGCAAGCTTTTAGTCACGGGTATTTCTTTGCGTCGAGGCGAGAATATTCTCCATGCAGCTTGGTTTCGTGACACAGACATATTCGGTGTTACTGAAGCACCATGCTGTATTGTGCCCATAATAGGCTTATGTAGGCCTATTTCGAAATTGAACTCATTCCTTTTTTAAGAGATCAAACTACCGTTCTGATTGCCCGGAGCCATATGTTCAATTAATAACATTAACAACAAGAATTTTGTTAAGAATGATCTGATAGATTTTTAGCTCACTTGACATTTACACTTACTCTATTACATGTACTACCTTGAAGATTTAGATTTTTTGATTTAGATTTTATTTCCGTTCAACAATTTTTTCAAAATATAATCAAAGTAACAGTACATATTCAATATAATCGATAATACAGACAAATCAATGAAATTTCGTAACAAATGTTGAATATAAATTAAACAAAACTACAATTTGTTGCATTAATATTATCAATGAAAAGAAACAAGAAATGAACGGAGGGACTTGCCAAGAAAAGCAAAAGCTTGTAGAGAAGGCAAGCCCCTAAAGTTAGTTTCAATGCTAATTATAAACAAACTATATATACAACTCTATACAAAATTCGAGACGGACACAGAATACAAACTTAAAACAAGTAATCCACAAATATCAAAGATAGTTGTTCTCTGTTCCTCTGTTATCTCCTGATTGGCTACATCCCTTGGCAGCATCGTCAAAACTGTGCTCTATATCACTCATCTTATAGATGCAAAGAGCAGATGAAACATCACTTCCGAAAACAGCATACAGAAGATCGTCAGTACTCTCCAAGCTGAAGGAATCAGCTAGCTGGGATCCTGCTGCTCCTATATGACCTGACTGGATCTCATTGTGAGATCCACACTGTAGTTGTATCTCTGTGTAGGACGCAAAATCTTCGTCTAATGAATTACGGCAAAGTCGCCCCAAGTATGCACTCTTCTGAATGTTTCCCCTAGACATTAAATAGTAGAGGTTTTCCATGTAAGGGATTAACATTTTGAAAACGTTTTGTCGGGACGAGGTTTGAGGATGTGTTACCTCTTGCCCATAGCTTAGGTCAATAAGATTTCTCTTTGAGAACGAATGGTAATTGAGGCATCACTGATCCCAGTAAATAAGTGCAATCCACCATCTGCATTACCAACTTCATCATCCTGGTAGTCTGCACCCAACACCACAGTTCCAACAATAGCTGCATCTGATGTCGTAACCACTCGCTGAGTATCAAGAGAGTCATGTCTCACTACATCATGTGATATATTAGTCAAGCTCCTTGTCTCGCAGAAACCATCACAGCCACCACATGTGATGAGTTTATCCTCAGGTAATGGAGCTACCACCAGAAGTCTATTGTTATTGGTATTGTCTTCATTTGGAGAACGACACGATCCGGTATCTACAGTGTGTTTGAGAGACAGCTCTGAGTTGAGTTGATAGCTAGAGTCTCTCTCGTGCACCAATATAGACATCTCTGGTGATGAAAGCAATAAAGACAACCCCTTAAAAGTGTTTTCCACTAGTGAGCAAGCAAATATTGATCATGGTATTTTTTTTACAACATACACCGGTAATCGTTGACTGTATCAATTTGTCATTTCAATTGGATCTTTAATCAAGTACAATCATGTGAATTGAATTGTTCAAATTAAAGTGTAGAAATGTAATATTTATAAAATCATTTCGATATAAGCCCTATCTTAGAATGAGATCTTCAATGATAGTGGCTGTGAATAGGCCAACGCAAAATCATTGTATGCAACATTAAATAAATATAAAATTGGAAGTAAATATTTGTATACATATTGTACCTCAGAATCCTACAGACCCCCCCCCCCTTCCAGGACGTTGCCCTCGTAACATAGTTCATAATGGACCTTTGCTACCACATCACAAGATCTAAATTCATATCAGTAAAAAGTTCAAATATTAAGCAATGAATGATACCCGAATGTTCCTTACCTTATTCCCACGAACATGACGAAGGCATCGCGGTCTCTCTTGAAGAGAGTAATATAATTGATACCAGTGCTGCAAATGAGGAAGTCTTGCCATAAAATTCAATATATATTTACATCTTTTTAGCGACGATGGGTCGATGATTCGGCCTCTTGTTCCCAGGCAAAATACCATGGCAGCTCGTGAGAGGATTGAATTTCAATCTACAAAATTATGCTTTTACAGAGCAAACAAAATTGAAAGTTTCAATATATTTTTTTCGTGAATCACAACAAAAATGATAAGTTTTTCTTTTCTTATTAGCAAGCATATTGCACACCAATGATTGTGTTAACATTTTACTGTTTTTCCGAACCCTGAATGAGGCAAACTTTCGATGAGGGGAACGTAGAGGAGATTGTGGGCTGCCATATTTGTCAATATATCACATAAATGATTCATCATGGCAAGAAATATGGAATTGTATATTCATATATCATGAAGCGGTGTTACCAAGACTTTGTTGTAACGGGTCAAGATGGCCCGATGTCTGAAATGGCGATTTTGCACGGGTAATTCTACAGTCATGACAGTGCAGTTCACGACAAAGCCATCTATTTCCCACACTTTTTTTCTTACCAGCCTCTTCTTGTCCCACTGTATCCCGCCTTTATTCCTACTTGAATCCCAGAGGGCGACCACCTGCAGCCTTTTGCATAAAACTTTTTTACCTAGAAAACTCCGGTAAAAACTGAAAAGTAAGGTTAGTCTGATTTCTGCCATTGACTTTAACACAGGGCAAAAACTTGGGTAAAAAATACCTGAGTTTTCTCAGGTTAAAAGTTTTATGCAACAGGCCCCTGCTGTCCCTTTGTTCAACTGCACTTGGCAGTATGATTATACGACGAAGAACATGATCCATTGATACATGTTTGTGTTCATGGTCTCTGGTTTAAATTTAAAAAAATGCTCTGAATTCGGTAGTCCGTTCATTGAACATGTTGATATAAGATTAATTTTCGCTATTCACTTTTTATGTAATAACAATAATGATAATACATATGATTTATATAGCGTCTTTTCCATTTTGATTAAATGCTCAAGGCGCTTAGAAGAGAGCAAAACATTAAAGTAAAGAGAACGATAAGAGAAGTACAAGAAAGGGTAAATTACAAATAAGGAAAGATTTCTGTCATCAAACCTAGTACCTGCTGGTGAACAAATGCAATTTTAGGTTGTCCTTAAAGGATGTTGCAGAGTTTGAGTTCTTCAGCTCGTGTGGTAGTGAATTCCACAGGGCTGGTCCGGCATGAGCAAAGGCTCGATCGCCCCAGGATTTTTTTAGATTTTAAGTTAGATTTTTTTACGACAAGTCGATGGCATTTTAAAGCTTCTGTAAAACAAGGAATGAAATCAGGCTAATTGAATTATAATTAAAATGAAGGGGGATATGATATACAATATACATTTCAGAAAACGATGAGGCCTATTCTTAGCTGGTGTAGATAAATTAATCACGAGTTAATTGCCTGTGAAAATAATCACTTAATGTGACCACTTGATACAGAGTTTGGGTACGGAATGATTGTTTAAAGTGGCTATTTCTCAGATGTCAAATCTCGCCAAGCACTTAACTCTTGAATACAGCGTAAAGTGTGAATCGGATAACCACTTTACGCTGAACATCCAAGTGCCAAGTTTTTGAAAACTCTGTGTGATTTTTCACGTTGATTCCATCATTGCGTCATACAATACTGTGGATCGTCATTATTTAACTCAATCAAGTACATTCTAATAATAATGAATAAATGATAAATGAATAATAATGAATGCACGATTTTGGATTTTATGCATTTCTGTCGTCATAAATATGTTCATTCATGGAAATACACGGCAAACTAATTGCCATGTGCAGATATATTCGGTGCTACTGACTAGAGTGTAACAGAGAGGCACCATGCTGAATTGCCCATAATCTGCAAATAGGCCTATATAGGTCTATTCCGAAAGTTGAACTTATTCCGTTTTGAAGAGATCAAACTACAATTTTGATTGTCCGGAGCCATATGTTCAATTAATAACACTAAGAACAAGAATTATGGTAAGAATGATTTTAAAGATTTTCAGCTTACTTGACATTTACACTTACTCTATTACATGAACTACCTTGAAGATAGTTGTTCTCTGTTCCTCTGTTATCTCCTGATTGGCTACATCCCTTGGCAGCACCGTCAAAACTCTGCTCTACATCACTCATCTTATAGATGCAAAGAGCAGATGAACTATCACTACCAAATACAGCATACAGAAGATCGTCAGTACTCTCCAAGCTGAAGGAATCAGCTAGCTGGGATCCTGCTTCTCCGATAAGACCTGACTGGATCTCACTATAAGTTCCACACTGTAGAAGTATCTCTGTGTAGGATGACAATGCTTCGTCTAATGAATTACGGCACAGTCGCCCCAAGTATGCATTCTTCTGACTGTTTCCCCTAGACATGAGATAGTAGAGATTTTCCATGAAGGGGATCAAATGTTTAAAAATGTTTTGTGGGGAAGAAGCTTGAGGTGCTGTCACCCGTTGTCCATGAGTCAATTCATCAATATTGTGCTTTGATATAGATGGAAAGTTTGGTGTTGCATCACTGATCCCCGTAAATAAGTACAATCCATCATCTGCAGTACCAACTCCATCATCCTGGTAGTCCGCACTCAACACTACAGCTCCAACTACAGGTGCATCTGATCTCGTAACCACATACTGAGTACCAGAAGAGTCATATCTCACTACATCATGTGATATATTATTCAAGCTCCTTGTCTCACAAAAACCGTCACACCCACCGCATGTGATGAGCATATCCTCAGGTGATGGAGCTACCACCAGAAGCCTAATATTATTGGTATTAATGATATCATTTTTATCTGGTTGACATGATCCAGTATCTATGGTGTGTTTCGGTGTCAGATCTGTGTTGAGTTGATAGAGTCTCTCCCGTGCTCCGATGTAGACATCTCCAGTGATGTTGTTGAAAGTGATGTGGTTGAATGGTAAGTCCGAGTCAGCATCAGGAGGAGTAAAGGATGATACCAGGTAGGAGGAGAGTGGAGCTGAGTAGATGGGTTGAGTGAAATGAAGCAGGCACACCAAGATCACCAGCTTCGAACCGTATCCTTGAGTCATGATTGTCCTTGTTTCCTCGGTTATTCGTCAAGATCTTTGGTAAATGTAGGTGATGATCCTGTTTGAATATGAATTAACTTCATTACTTACTACATCAGTCATACTTGGGTACCATCATCATAGCTAGACATATTTGAGCACAATAAAATCCGGGGTGACAATACGACCACTGACTATACCTACAACCATCAAGCAGATGATTCAAAGATGATTTGTAGCACGGATATACATGAATAATTTGCGAAATTATTATTTTGCCATTAATCCAATCCTAATTATGGAAAATCAAATGATAGCAATAAAGACAACATTTTAAAAGTGTTGTCCACTTGTGAGCAAGCTGATATTGACCATGGTATTTTTTTACAACATACAACGATACGTCTTGACTGTATTAATTTGTCCTTTTAATTTGAGTTTTAGTCAAGTACAATCATGTGAATTAAATTGTTCAAATTGAAATCAAGAAATGTAATATGTATAAAATAATTTCAACATATTTTCGATTTAGATCTTCAATGAAAGTTGCTGTAAATAGGTCTACGCATCATCATTGTATGTATCATTAAATGAACATAACAGTGGAAGTACATGTACATACAATGTGTACCTCAGAATCCTACAGACCCCCCCCCCCCACCACCCTTTTCCGGGACATTGCCCGCGTAGCATAGTACATAAATGGACCTTTGCTACCACATCACAAAATATGAATTTATTTCAGTAAAAAGTTCAATAATTTCAAGAAATATTAAGCAATGAATGACACCCGAATGTTCCTTACCTTATTCTCACGATGGAATCGCGGTCTCTACTTTCAACTCGCTGATTGAAACGAGTAATATAAATGATACCTGTGCTGCGAATGAGGAAGTCTGGCAATGAAATTCAATATATATATATGAATATTTTTTGGGACGATGGGTCGATGATTTGGCCTATTGTTCCCAGACAAAAGGCCATGGCAGCTCGTGCAAGGATTGAAATTTAATCAGCAAAATTATACTTTTACAGAACAAACGAGAATGAAAGTTTCAATGTATTTCTTTCGTGAATCACAACAAAAATGATAAGTTTTATTTTCCTATTGTTAGCAATCATTTTCCACACCAATAAAGCTGCAAATATTTTACTGTGTTTCCGAACCCTGATAAAAATGAGGCAAACTTTCGATGAGTGGAACGTAGAGGAGATTATGAGCTGCCATATTTGTCAATATATCACACGAATAATTGATCATGGCAAGAAATATGGAATTGTATATTCATATATCATGAAGCGGTGTTACCAAGACTTTGTTGTAACGGGTACTAGTCTTATGTCTGGAATGGAGGTATTCGTACGGGTAAGTCTATAGTCATGATAGTGCAGTTCACGACAAAGCCATCTATTTCCAACACTTTTTTTTTCTTACCAGCCTCTTCTTGTCCCATTGTATCCCACCTTTATTCTTACTTGAAACCCATAGGGCAACCACCCGCTGTCCCTTTGTTGCACTGCACTTGTAGTGAGATTATACCACTAAGGACATGAATAACATCCATTGATACATGTTTGTGTTCATGGTCTCTGGCTTAAATTAAAAAATGCTCTGAATTCGGTAGTCCTGATTGAAAATGGTATATGCTTTTGTTGAGGAAAGAATTATGGCTAGTTAATCGACATCCACATGCGCACGTACCGTTCATTGAACATGTTGATATAAGATTAATTTTCGCTATTTACTTTTTATGTAATAATAATAATGATAATACATATGATTTATATAGCGTCTTTTCCATTTTGATTAAATGCTCAAGGCGCTTAGAAGAGAGCAAAACATAAAAGTAAAGATAACTATAAGAGAAGTACAAGAAAGGGTAAATTACAAATAAGGAAAGATTTCTGTCATCAAATCTAGTACCTGCTGGTGAACAAATGCAATTTTAGGTTGCCCTTAAAGGATGTTACAGAGTTTGAGTTCTTCAGCTCGTGTGGTAGTGAATTCCACAGGGCTGGTCCGGCATGAGCAAAGGCTCGATCGCCCCAGGATTTTTTTAGATTTTAATTTAGATTTTTTACGACAAGTCGATGGCATTTTAAAGCTTCTGTAGAACGAGGAATGAAATCAAGCTAATTGAATTATAATAAAAATGAAGGGGGGAATGATATACAATATACATTTCAGAAAAACGATGAGGCTTATTCTTAGCTGGTGTAGATAAATTAATCACGAGTTAATTGCCTGTGAAAATAATCACTTAATGTGACCACTTGATACAGCGTTTGGGTACGGAATGATTGTTTAAAGTGGCTAATTCTCAGATGTCAAATCTCGCCAAACACTTAACTCTTGAATGCAGCGTAAAGTGTGAATCGGATAACCACTTTACGCTGAACATCCAAGTGCCAAGTTTTTGAAAACTGTGTGATTTTTCATGTTGATTCCATCATTGCGTCGTACAATACTGTGGATCGTCATTATTTAACCCAATCAAGTACATTCTAATAATAATGAATGATAAATGAATAATGAATGCACGATTTTAGATTTATGCATTTCTGTCGTCATAAATATGTTCATTCATGGAAATACACGGCAAACTAATTGCCATATGCAGATATATTCGGTGCTACTGACTAGAGTGTAACAGAAAAGCACCATATAGGTCTATTCCGAAAAGTTGAACTCATTCCGTTTTGAAGAGATCAAACTACCATTTTGACTGTCCGGAGCCACATGTTCAATTTATAACACTAAGAACAAGAATTATGGTAAGAATGATTTTAAAGATTTTCAGCTTACTTGACATTTACACTTACACTATTACATGAACTATCTTGAAGGTAGTTGTTCTCTGTTCCTCTGTTATCTCCTGATTGGCTACATCCCTTGGCAGCATCATCAAAGCTCTGCTCTACATCGCTCATCTTATAGATGCATAGAGCAGAAGAACTATCACTTCCGAATACAGCGTACAGAAGATCATCAGCACTCTCCATGCTGAATGAATTAGCAAGCTGGGATCCAGTTGCTCCTATATTACCTGATTGGATCTCACTATAAGTTCCACACTGTAGAAGTATCTCTGTGTAGGATGACAATGTTTCGTCTAATGAATTACGACACAGTCGCCCCAAGTATGCACTCTTCTGATTGTTTCCCCTAGACATGAAATAGTAGAGGTTTTCCATGTAAGGTATCAAATGTTTGAAAATATTTTGTGGGAAAGAAGCTTGAGGTTCTGTCACCCGTTGTCCGTGACTCAAGTCATCAATATTGTGCTTTGAGATAGATGGTAAGCTCACTGACGCATCACTGATCCCCGTAAATAAGTACAATCCATCATCTGCAGTACCAACACCATTGCTTTGATAGTCAGCACCCAACACCACAGCTCCAACTATAGGTGCATCTGATGTGGTCACTACAAGCTGAGTACCAGAAGAGTCATATCTCACTACATCATGTGATATATTAGTAAAGCTTCTTGTCTCACAGTAACCATCACAGCCACCACATGTGATGAGTTTATCCTCAGGTGATGGAGCTACCACTAGAAGCTTATTATTATCGGTGTTATCTTCATCTGGAGAAGGGCATGATCCGGTATCTACGGCGTGTTTGAGAGTCAGGTCTGAGTTCAGTTGATAGAGTCTCTCCCTTGCTCCAATATAGACATCTCCTGTGATGTTGTTGATGGTGATGTGGTTGAATGGTAGGTCGGAGTCAGCATCAGGAGGAGTAAAGAATGATACCAAGTAGGAGGAGAGTGGGGCTGAGTAGATGGGTGGAGTGAAGTGAAGCAGGCAGAGTACCAAGGTCGCCAGCTTCAAACCATATCCATGAGTCATGATTGCCCCCGTTTTCTCGGTTACTCGCTAAGATCTTTGGTAAATGATGGTCGATTCTGTTGGAATATAGATTATCTGAATTATTGTATCGCTACAAAAAATGAGGTACTATAGTGTCCTTTCGTCACTTAAGCTGTGGCATAAGCCGAGGCCTATATTAGATTGTTTACAAATTCAATTGCGACTATATTTAGACTGACTACCTACAACCTGCGGAGGATCCGGGGGTGGGGGTGGATATCGATCATCTCCTTTTTAGAGCCATACTGAATATTTGTAATGGGACACCTTGACCATAATCAATTGCGAAGACCCTTTTCCTCTTTTCACCCTTGTGAAATCCTACAAGCACCAATCCATATAAATCAAAAGATGAAATTCACGTCTTGTTTTTTTGCGGAGTTATTGATTAAGGTCTCTGTTTGGCGTGCAAAATTTGGAAAGCAATCTACATTCGAGAACTTTGCCTACCAATGGACGTTTGCTTCCACATCACAAGATCAAAATTAATTTTACTGTAAAATATTATTAGGTGCGATGACACCCGAATGTTCCTTACCTTATTCAGACGTAGGCATCACTGTCATGACTGAATACAGAAATGCGAATGATACCTGTGTTGCAAATGAGGAAACACTACCCTGAAATATACCCTTCCTTCTGCGACAATAAATACATGAATTGGCGTATTGCTCTCTGACTAAAGGTCATAGAATTGCGTGCAAGAATTGAAAGCAATTTAACAATAATTCTATACACTGTTATAAACAAATGAAATGTCACTGTTCAGACAAGAATGGGTTAACGAGTTAGTTTATTCTTCTCACGATTTTTGTTTATAAGGACATGGTCGGCATAGGTTGTGAGAATGATAGACGAAATGCAAATTGACACTTTGTTTCCCAAATGTTTACCAAAATCGTAAAAGTGTGAGGAGATATCGTAAATATGAAAAGGTTAAAATGAAGTAGGAATCGTTTTTTGCGAAACGTTTTCTGCTCTTTTTGTAGCAGGCTAGCGGTACATTCTTAAGAAGTCTAACAATACTGCATGGGTAAAATAGGAACATGCATGTTTGCTCGGTAAAATGATATCAAATAACTTTGTAAATCTAACGCAATGTTGTGTTAATTTTTTTTTTTTGGGGGGAAGAGTACACAGCAAACATGGTTCCCCACCTACACAATATTGGGTAAATATTTACTCAATCTTTTTTTAGAGTGTACAGAACCGTATGTATATAAGTATGTTTGTATGTACGTATGTATGTACACACGGGAAAGTATGTATGTGAAATAATGATATTTATGATATGTTTTGTTACTTCATTTTCCCCTTAGATTAGTCAGATTCGTTCTTGTCCAATTGCTTACACTGCAAAATACTGGCCCTGGGTTTTTACATGAATATTATGCTTATGATTGCATTTTTATATTTGACTGAAAATTATGTAAATAGTTGACTTTTAATGAAAAAAATAAAATATGAAAAATAAAATATGAAATATAAAGTTCATACGGTTGGCTGTAGGTTTATCAAATTTATTGCTACTCAGAGTTTCACGCAACCTACGTGAGGTGCGATCTGCAGGCAACTGATAGAGCTTTTCAACAATACCATTATATATATATGAGAGGATGCTAATGAAGCATGTAAGCTGCAGAAGCAGCCTTGCCTGGGTTTCATCGGATTTTATTACAGCTTTCGGCCATCGGGCCTTCTACATGTTCTTGAAGTACCTGAAGTTGAGAAAAATGGGCTATTACGTACAAACATCCATTATGAGAGGACATTACCAAATAGATATACATAAAAGTAGGTTACTACATTAGTGAGACCTGATTAGGACTAGCTCTAAATTTGTCGAAGTCACTGTCCCCTTGTTGCACTGCACCTATTAGTATGATACCACTAATAACATGAATAAAATCAATTGATACATGTGTGTTGTGATGGTCTCTGTTTGAAATACAAAAATACTCTGAATTCGGTAGTCCTGATTGAAAATGGTACATGCTTTTGTTGAGGAAAGAATTAAAGTTCAAGATCGGCATCCACGTGCGCACGCACCGTTCATTGATCACGTTGATATAAGATTAATTTTGCAATTTTTTCCCTTTTTATATGTCGTAACTTATAACATAACTATCTCGCCATGTTAACATACAACATTTTATGTATGTTGACTTTATGACAAGTCGATGGCATTTTAAAGCTTCTTTAGAACGAGGAATAAAATCATGCTCATTGAAATATAATAAAAATGAAGGAGGAAAAAGGTATACAATATACATTTCAGAAAACGATGAGGCTTATTCTTAGATGATGTAGATAAATAAAGAGTTAATTGCCTGTGAAAATATAAATAATCACTTAATGTGACCACTTAATACAGCGTTTGGGTAGGGAATGATTGTTTGAATTCGCTAATTCTCAGATGTCGAATCTCGCCAAAAACTCTTGAATGGAGCGTAAAGTGTGTATCGGATAAACACTTTACGCTGAACATCAAAGTGCCAACTTTTTAAGAACTCTGTGTGATTTTTCATATCTACTCCATTACAGCGTCATACAATACTTTAAATAGTCATCATTAAATCAATCAAGTACATCCTAATAATAATAATTCTATCATCGTGAATATGTTATCATTCATGGAAATACATGCCAAACTGAAATGCCTTGTGCAGATATATTCCCTGTTACTGACTGAGAGAAGCACCATGTTGTATTGCCCATAATCTGCAAATACGCTTATATAGTTCGAAATTTAACTCATTTCTGTTTGAAGAGATCAAGCTACCATTCTGATTGGTGGGGGCATATGCTCAATCGATAATACTATACCTACAAGAAATATGTTAAGAATGATTTGATAGATTTTCAACCCACTTGACATTCATACTTACACTATTACATGAACTACCTTGAAGGTAGTCGCTCTCTGTTCCTCTGTTATCTCCAATTCGGCTACATCCCTTGGCAGCATCATCAAAACTCTGCTCTATATCGCTCATCCTATAGACGCACATAGCATAAACATCACTTCCTAATACAGCGTACAGAAGATCAGCAGTACTCTCTAAGCTGAAGGAATCACCTAGCTGGGATCCTGCTGCTCCAATATGACCTGACTGGATCTCATTGTAAGATCCACATTGTAGTTGTATCTCTGTGTAGGATGCAAATTCCATGTCTAGTGAATTACGGCACAGTCGCCCCAAGTATGCACTCTTCTGATTGTTTCCCCTAGACATGAAATAGTAGAGGTTTTCCATGTAAGGTATCAAATGTTTGAAAATATTTTGTGGGGAAGAGGGTTGGGGTTGTGTTACCTGTTGTCCATGACTCAAGTCATTAAGATTGTGCTTTGAGATAGATGGTAAGTTCACTGACGCATCACTGATCCCCGTAAATAAGTACAATCCACCATCTGCATTACCAACTCCATCATATTGGTAGTCAGAACCCAACACTACAGTTCCAACGATGGGTGCATCTGATGTCGGAACCACACTCTGAGGATCAACAGTGTCATGTCTCACTACATCGTGTGATATATTAGTCAAGCTTCTTGTCTCACAGTATAACCATCACAGCCACCACATGTGATGAGTTTATCCTCAGGTGATGGAGCTACCACCAAAAGCCTATTATTATTGGTATTATCTTCATATGGAAAAGGGCATGATCCGGTATCTACGGTGTGTTTGAGCGTCAGATATGAGTTGAGTTGATAGAGTCTCTCTCGTGCTCCAATATAGACATCTCCGGTGATGTTGTTGATGGTGATGTGGTTGAATGGTAGGTCGGAGTCAGCATCAGGAGGAGTAAAGGATGATACCAAGTAGGAGGAGAGTGGGGCTGAGCAGATGGGTGGAGTGAAGTGAAGCAGACAGTGCACTAAGGTCGCCAGCTTCAAACCATATCCATGAGTCATGATTGTCCCCGTTTTCTCGGTTACTCGCCAAGATCTTTGGTAAATGTTGGTCGATTCTGTTGGAATATAAATAATCTGAATTATTGTATCGGTACAAAGATTGAGGTACCGTATGTCTTTTCGTCACTTAAGCTGTGGCATAAACCGAGGCCTATACTAGATTGTTTAAAAATCAAGTGGCGGCTATATATAGACCATGGACCTACTACTTTGTCAGAGTAGTAGGTCCATGTTTAGACTGACTACCTACAACCTGTGGCGGATCCAGGAAGGGGGGGGGGTGGATACCGATCAATCCCCCTTTTTAGAGCCATAATGAATGTTTGTAATGGGACATGTTGACCATAATCAATTGCGAAGACTTTTTCCTTTTTTTTGGGGGGGGGGGGGAGGGGGTTGCTTGTAATTTTTTTCGTGACATAGTTCTCTTCCATTCCGGAGCGAAAACCTTCTTTTTACTTTATATTCTATTTTGCTTGTCAAGTTTTTCTGGGCAAAATAGTACCCTTGTGAAATTCTACAAGCACCAATCCCTATAAATCAAAAGATGGGTTCTAGCATTAATTTATAGGACCCTCGAAATCCACGTTTTGTTTTTGCGGAGTTATTGATTAAGGTCTCTGTTTGGTGTGCAAAGCAATCTACATTCAACTGTTCGAGAACTTTGCCCACCAATGGACTTTTGCTTCCACATCACAAGATCAAAATTAATTTTACAGTAAAATAAGTACAATGATGTAATGACACCCGAATGTTCCTTACCTTATTCAGGCGTAGGCATCGCTGGCTCGACTGAATACAGAAATGTGAATGATACCTGTGTTGCAAATGAGGAAACAGTGCCCTGAAATATACCCTCCCTTTTTGCGACAATAAATACATGAATTGGCGTATTGCTCTTTGACTAAAGGTCATGGAATTGCGTGCAAGAATTGAAAGCAATTTAACAATAATTCTATACACTGTTATTAAGAAATAAATGTCACTGTTCAGACAAGAATGGGTTAACGAGTTAGTTTATTCTTTTCACGATGTTTGTAGAGTTATAAGGACATAGTGGGCATAGGATATGAGAATGATAGACAAAATGCAAATTGACACTCTGTTTCCAAAAAGTTTACCGAACTCGTAAAGGTGTGAAGAGTCATCGTAAATAGGAAAAGATTAAAATAAGTAGGAATCTTTTTTGCGAAACGCTTTCTGCTCTTTTTAGCAGGCTACTGGTACACTCTACAAAAAGTTTACCCAATGGGTGGAATGGGAACATGCATGTTTGCTGGGTAAAATGAACTAACTTTGTAAATGTTACGCAATGTTGTGTTGAAATTTGCCCTTAAAACATGCATTTTGCCCACTTTGGGGAAAAAGGGTACAAAGCAAACATGCATGTTCCCTATCTACACAATATTGGGTAAATATTTACTCATTCTCTTAAAGTGTATGTAGTAGCTATGTATGTATGTACGTGTGCTTGTATGTACTTATATGTATGTAAAATAATGATAATTATGATATATTTTGTTACTTCGTTTTTCCTTAGATTAGTCAGATTCGTTCTTGTCCAATTACTTACAATACTGGCCCTGATTTTCTACTCTTGAATATTATGTTTATTATTGCATTTTTATATTTGACTGAAAATTCTTTGAATATTTGACTTTTATAAAATGTTTGTTTTGTGTGTTGATTACGAAAAATGAATATATATATATATATATATGAGGGTGTGTGTGTGTGTGTGTAGGCTAATAAAGCATGAAAGCTGTAGACGTAGCCTAGGCTGGTCTGGGTTCCATCGGATGTTATTACAGCTTACAGCCATTGGGCCTTCTTCAAGTATCTGAAGACATGGAAGTAAAATGAGAGAAAAAGGGGCTATTCATCATGCGAGGACATTACCAAATACATATACATAAAATAGGTTACTATATATTAGTGAGTCCTGATTATGACTAGCTTTAAAGTAATCGAAGTCAATTACGTTTTGCCAGATATTTATAACGGATGTCTTTTGAAAATAAACTCCTCAAAAAAAGTTTGATAATCTGACTTTGATCGATATTCCCTCCTCGGTTTTAGTAGATATCAATGTGTAATTAATATTAATGAATAATTTTCTTTAAAATGATACCTTACATGATGTGATTATGGTTCACATGGAGGTGCAGTGCCTTGAAATGTGGGGCAAGATAAAAATTCAAAAGTTGCAAAATGACACAATATTGAAAGTCACTGTTCTTTTTTCCGTGGTGATGAGTGAGTTTCTCAGCGGTTTATTTTGAATTTGATCGATAATTCCTCATCGGTTTTAGTAAATATCAATGTGTAATTAATATAAATGTATAGTTCATTTAATGTTCTTTAAAATGATACCCTACATGATGTGATTATGGTTGGTTCACATGGAGGTGCAGTGCCTTGAAATGTGGGGCATGGTCAAATTTCAAGTTGCAAAATGATGATGATCCACAGCATTTATATTGCGCCATTTATCTGTTAAAATCATTCAAAGGCGCAGGCTCATCCAATAATTTAATCTTTACACTTGCAATCACCTAATAATCATGTGTAAATTTTGTGATTTATTTCAATTTATTATAATAAAAACAGAAAAAAAAAGAAAAAACAAGTTAATCACTACACATCTGCCGAAATAAGTGAGTTTTGAGAGACGGTTATATTTAAAGTCACTGTTCTTTTTTCCGTGGTGATGAGTGGGTTTCTCAGCGGTTTCTTCTAATTATTTTCATGCACCTTAACATCAACATTAACATGTAATCAAACACACCTCTGCACAAGTAAACACATAACAAACAAACAAACAAACATGCATGGGTATTTCAAAGCACGACTCCAACAATGGTATCTCACAGAACCATCACCACAGAAGCAGGGGCTTGATTTGAATAGATTTTTATCTCTATTGACACAGACAAAGGAATCATGAAAACTATTTCTGTTCGTTTTGCAGCTTTTCAATTCAGACATCATTCAACACTTGAATCCTGCTCTTTTCGTAATGGCATGATCATAACAAGCATGGTATCATTTTAAAGAAAATTAAATGATCTTTTGAATGATGTAAAAAATGCATTGTGTAAAACTGGGAGTTGGGAGAAATTAATGGCCAAACACAGATTTCCTAACTTTTTTTGAGGGGTTTATATAAACATATTTCATTTATTTCATGTCTTATGAAAATATATAAACATATGCGGACTGTTATGAAGGACGTATAGTAAATATTTTGGTTAGCATGATGTACCGTTAATATATATTGAAAATTCACATTCATATTATTGAAAACAACGCACACCCTCACACACATTCACGCATGGTACCACTGATACATTATCGACCCGATTGACACATGGTGAATGAAGGTCAGTAATTTTTGGATGGTATTTGGGTGGAATTATTTCAACCAATTCATTAGGATGGAAATCATCAAGTATAGGGGTTCATTTATAAACAACTGAAAAGAAAACTTTTGGATGGAAATATTTGGGTGAATTAATGTGGATAGAATAATTTGTATGTAATCATTTGGATTGAATAGTTTAGATTAAATCATTTGGTTGGAATCAAGTTGATGGAATAATTTTATGGTACATGGTTATGGAAATTACTTTGGACAGAAATCAATTAGACGGAATAGTTGGATGGAATCATTAATTTTACATCCAATCATTTACAAAATCATAGGAAGCCCTTTGATAGAATAAATTTGAGTGGAATCAATCGAATGATGATCAATGGATTCAAATGAAATCATTCAAAAAAAAAATCATTTGATTGAAATATCTTGGATGAGATCTATGGAAAAGTGAGAATTCAATTAATCATTTACATAAAATAATTTGTATAGTAATAATTTCAAGGTAACAAATTGAATGATGATCATTGGATTAAATTCATTCAGCTAGAATCATTATGGCAAGGAGTATATTGGATGGAATCATTCAAATGATGATCGCTGGTTTGAATTCATTTAGTGAAATCATTTTGATTGGATCGTCTGGATGCACACATTCGGTTGATGTTATTAGGAATAGAATGATAGAATACATTTGAAGACAATTAATCGAATGATGATCAATGGATTCAAATGAAATCATTCAGATGAAATTTAAAAAAAAATATTAAATTCAAACATCTTGGATGAAATCGATGGAATAATGATAATTGTATTTTGATCATTTACATAAAATAACCCATAGAATAGTAATAATGTGGAAGTAACCAATTGTAGGAAGACCATCGGATTAAATTTACTCAGCTAGAATCATTTGGCAAGGAATATTTGGATAGAATCAATCGAATGATGATCATTGGATTGATTCATTCATATGGAATAATTTGGAACAAGGAATATGTTGGATGGAATCAATCGAATGATGATCATTGGATTTAAATTATTAAGTGGGGTAATTTTGATATTTTTGATAATTTTTGACCGTTTGGATGCAATCATTCAGTTGATGCTATTAGGAAGGAATGGGTGAGATTCATTCAGATGGAATTTCTTCTTAAAAAGTAAAGATTTGTATAAATTGTATGTAATTTTATTTGTCACAGACTGTGTTAGTTTGTTACAAATCCACAGTATGAACACCTCATTCATACAAGTACATAATAGTTCACATACAAAGAATAATATGCGATTAGGAGTAGCATTTATTCAATTGTAAAGTTTAGAGAATCAACCTTCTTAAAAAATGCGTCAATGATAAAAATTACTCACAATAAAAAAAAACAGATAAATAATTGCATGGAAGATTATTTAGCTTGTACAAATCTGAGTAATGCATATTTTTGGATCAACCAAATATTACATATTAATATATTATCATGTTTTGAAAAATACTTTACAAGTAATGATCAACATATCTGTCCCATATGCATTCAAACTATTAAGAAATTATCAAAATAATAGAAATGTATTCATCAGCAAGTCAATGTCAGGCAAAACAATGTGCATTTATGACTAGAAGAGTAAAACAAATCCCGAGATTCAATGAATTTTAATCCTGGTCTATAATACAACCATGATATTTGTTTTAATTCTATTGCTTAAAAGTATGAAAGCTAGATAATGCTGTCATAAAAAAAATCATTACACTCTTGATAACAATACAAATACAATAATCAAGATCCCTCACACATGCATGTTTACATTGATTTAATGTTCATTTGTCCACTTTGCAAAAAACACACTTTATAATTCTTTTTTTACACATGATCTTACATTTACAAATGCATTGCATTTTGAGCCAATAATGTGTTATATTAAATTGCATAAATATTATTTGAGGCTGTAATGAAACAGCAGACAAAATATCTAATCAAAATATTTTCTTAGATAATGAACATCTATTCAAACTGGTGGACAGCCCAAAATCTATCATGTCGGTGAAGTATGAAAAGCCAGCAAAGCATAATTTACTTTTCCTATATGTAAACTATATTGAAGCTTGCTGATGAGTCAATTTCATATATATGGCATTCATCCTGAGTCTTCACTCAAGAACACTTTGCAAAGATCCTTGCTTGAAATTCACTTCTGGAAGCAAATCAAAAATAGTTTCTGTTTTTGAAGCACATTACTGATAACTCTTGAGGAATTACACATGATAGGAATGGGTGCAGATGAGATCCTCAGTGGTAGGCTCTATAACTGGCATCCAGCTTTCTTATAAAAAATGGTTCGTGAACAAAGTCTATGGGAATCAGAGAATTCCATATTAAGCAGATTAATTTTCTCAAGTAGTATCATTCAACAGACACTGAATTAGTACATATACATCTGCCTAATATACATAGCTATGATATTGCCCTAATTTTTAATGTTATTACCTTTTGTTCTTTTATTTATTCATTAACCACTTGTTTGACAGAATAATCTATCAACAAAATGCTGCTAACTGTAGGAGACCATTAGGTACTGCCCATTACCAATCTGTATCTGTTTGAGTGGTGTGCATATGAAAAGGTAATGACTTGTACAAACAAATGTGATAGATAAAAGGTACAATTTTGAGTAGGTAATAGATTTGAACAAACTATCATTCTCAAAAGAATATCACAGGTTTGTGTGGGATGTTTTGAATATGCATGTATCGACAATAATCAAATTGAAATCAAACGAGTTTATGACTTTGTGAGGGTAATTTGGCAACACTTGTATAGAAATTAAAACGTTACATATCTAACAAGAATAAAGGACACAAATACATGATATATAATATCCAGGTTAAACAAAGTCATTGTCAATCTCTGGTCTGATTACATGAAGCCTTTGAACTGGAGATGTCTTAACGTATACCAGGGTTTGATGCCATAGATAAGGTGCTCCCATTTGTATAAAATGTAAACCCATCCATCCCAAAACAAACATCTACAATCAATTCATAGATCTCAATATATGTAACTTGTTAAGACATGAAAAACTGCATAAGAGCACTAAAAGAAAATACAATCATGATTAAAATCCCCAATACACACACAATGACATGAAAAGTAAAAAATATTGAGTTGTTTGAGAGTGTGATTGTATGACAGTTCATGATACAATATAGATTGAACTCATATTAAATTGCATAAATATTATTTGAGGCTGTAATGAAACAGCAGACAAAATATCTAATCAAAATATTTTCTTAGATAATGAACATCTATTCAAACTGGTGGACAGCCCAAAATCTATCATGTCGGTGAAGTATGAAAAGCCAGCAAAGCATAATTTACTTTTCCTATATGTAAACTATATTGAAGCTTGCTGATGAGTCAATTTCATATATATGGCATTCATCCTGAGTCTTCACTCAAGAACACTTTGCAAAGATCCTTGCTTGAAATTCACTTCTGGAAGCAAATCAAAAATAGTTTCTGTTTTTGAAGCACATTACTGATAACTCTTGAGGAATTACACATGATAGGAATGGGTGCAGATGAGATCCTCAGTGGTAGGCTCTATAACTGGCATCCAGCTTTCTTATAAAAAATGGTTCGTGAACAAAGTCTATGGGAATCAGAGAATTCCATATTAAGCAGATTAATTTTCTCAAGTAGTATCATTCAACAGACACTGAATTAGTACATATACATCTGCCTAATATACATAGCTATGATATTGCCCTAATTTTTAATGTTATTACCTTTTGTTCTTTTATTTATTCATTAACCACTTGTTTGACAGAATAATCTATCAACAAAATGCTGCTAACTGTAGGAGACCATTAGGTACTGCCCATTACCAATCTGTATCTGTTTGAGTGGTGTGCATATGAAAAGGTAATGACTTGTACAAACAAATGTGATAGATAAAAGGTACAATTTTGAGTAGGTAATAGATTTGAACAAACTATCATTCTCAAAAGAATATCACAGGTTTGTGTGGGATGTTTTGAATATGCATGTATCGACAATAATCAAATTGAAATCAAACGAGTTTATGACTTTGTGAGGGTAATTTGGCAACACTTGTATAGAAATTAAAACGTTACATATCTAACAAGAATAAAGGACACAAATACATGATATATAATATCCAGGTTAAACAAAGTCATTGTCAATCTCTGGTCTGATTACATGAAGCCTTTGAACTGGAGATGTCTTAACGTATACCAGGGTTTGATGCCATAGATAAGGTGCTCCCATTTGTATAAAATGTAAACCCATCCATCCCAAAACAAACATCTACAATCAATTCATAGATCTCAATATATGTAACTTGTTAAGACATGAAAAACTGCATAAAAGCACTAAAAGAAAATACAATCATGATTAAAATCCCCAATACACACACAATGACATGAAAAGTAAAAAATATTGAGTTGTTTGAGAGTGTGATTGTATGACAGTTCATGATACAATATAGATTGAACTCCTTGATAGGTCAACATACCATTCATTGACTAGAGCCATAAGGAACACATTTGTTATAATCAAGGTTTTAATGTCGGTGTCACAATTTAACATGATTTCAAAATATCAATTTGTTTACACAAATTAATCACAATTAATCACAATTAAAAATTTAAATGATAATTTCATACTTCCTAGGAATATGCACATGTGAAAAAATGGACATATATGCATTATATATTTATAGAAAAAATACGAAGCAGCTGTGGCCTTCTACGTATACAGTATAGCATGTCAAGACTACAGTACTAGTATTAAGTACCAAAGAAAAAGAAATGTTGGCAATGAACATTAATGAAATATTGATGTTTATAACAACTTTATATTAAATATCAAAATTTAGTACTGGAAGATTGGAGTTTATCAAACAGAATCATCATGGAAGCTTTAAAATTTATGTTATTGAGCTGTGAACTCAACTTATAACTAAGATATCTGGTAAAGCATCAAACAACAATAGTATAAAAGTACAAAAGTTAAAATAAGAAAAAAGAAGAAATTGTAATACATAGGAACATAGTCTTAATTGACTGAAATATAAAATGAAATAATGGCAGAAAATAATCAAAATTAGAAAGAATTTAAGATATCATATGACATATAAACATAGTCATTTTCAAGCATTTCAGTATAAATCATTTTATAGCAATGCATAAAGAGACAAATGCATAATAAACAATAAATTCATTATTTCAATATATTTGAAAAATTGTCATATTATCTTTAAATTTAAATATGGTTAAAGCTTCGACAAGCCTGAGTTTTTTTTAACATATGGCCATAATTAACAAATTGCTTAAACTTGATCATCAAATATCTTGCTATGCCATTTTTAGGAGTGAAAATATATATGTTTCTCTCTTTATTCAAACATGAGATCATTAGGCCAACAAACTTTCTGTCCATGTCTCTTTAAGTTGTATCATTAAAAAAAGTCCAAATTAAACTTTCCTTTCATGCAAAACAGATGCAGGTGTTGCTGTTGAGACGATTAATCAAATTCCATACATCCCAGCCAATCACGGCCCTTCTTTGGATGGAATACTCCTCAGGGTGTGGAGGATGAGCATGAATTTGAGTGGATTAAGCTTATTCATAAGACCGGGGAGGTGTTTCACAAGTAAGTATGACTTGGAGTCACACTTAAATTTCAGTTGCATGCAGAATATAACACATCGCATCATTGGTCAGATAATGCGCACGGGACGCCCTATATTGCGCATCCATCAATCGGATTATGCGTTAAATAGCATATGCCCGTTTGTTTTGAAGCATGTCCCTAGGTCACAGTTAACTCCTAGTGAAACACCCCAAGGACAATACTGCCGTACTTTGGCAAAAGGAAACAGGTTACTAAAGTACCATTTGTTTTAAATGAGCAATGTGTGTTCGTCATTTACATAGGCATCAATGCAATTTAACAACATATTTTCTTCAATATCTTTCCATAGAACGATAATTTCTTCCCCAACTTTTACCTGAACGTGCAACAGACAGATGGCGTTCCAGAAACAACAATAACTCAAATTTGACTGATGTGTCACTTGCTTCCTTTTGCCAAAGTTGGGCAGAATTAAATACTGCATAAAGAAGAAATATTTGCGATTAACAGCAGAGGTGTTACTATTCTTTCTTTAATATACAAACAATGAACAACGGCAGCTGATAACTGGAAGGAAGCTGCATTTGGTCCGGCTCACAAAAGTTCTGTAATTGAATCAAGCTGTGAAAGGAGATAGAAGGAAAATCTTAACAATGGCATCATAAACAGCATATATATGGTGTTTTTATTTCAAAGAAAAATTTGAACATCATAGAGAAATTTAATGTGATAAAAGGAAACTTTCTTCAAATATCTGGGAATCTTTAAATACTGAATTAAATCGGAAAAAAATAATGTAATGACATATTAAAAACAAAACAAACAACGACTAGGAAAACCTATCAAGAGACATTAAAAAATTTGCCTTAATGTATCTGGTTAACAGAAAATTTCTTGGATTCATGGATAGAAAACTAATTTTGAACTGGGTATTTATTACAAATATAAACTCTCACATACAAATCTACTTTTGCATAGCTGCAAATTCTTTGACAATATTTTGACAAATACATGTACATATATAAACGTAAATTGAAACAAAATAACAAAATACATTTGACAATAATCTACGATAATCATTGAAATCCATAACATAATAAGATATGATTTTCATTGAACAAAATATTAAGGCTGAGAAAAAATTTAGAGGGAAAGCTTATTTTGTGCTGATTGTGATATTAAAAGTCAGAGAAAGTACATGACAAAGAAAGTCTGCCCTAAAATTTCAGAGCTGTAAGAGCAAAAAACATTTCAGATCTAGTCATATAAGACATTGCAGCAATAAGGTATATTTTCTTCCACTCACATAATACCAATTAACAAAATTTGGCATGTTTTATTAGCAGAGCACTATGCTACTTCTTCCAAATAACAAACACAGATACCATAAAAAGACATATTTAGAAATATAAGTTGTAGGAATCAGTTTGTTTAAAGAATTGCTGATCAACAAAAAAATGTGATTACTACTCATTTAAAAAAAATTCATCACTCACTAAACCACCAGCATCGTTATGTGTGAAGTCGTAGAGCAACTTCAGGGTTCCAACACGGCTGAAAAGCCCAGAGAATTCCTGAAGATAAAATGATAAAACAATTTTAGATATCTCCTGAGCAAAATAACACCCACCCTCTCCCCAGATATAGGAAGTGAAAAAAAAAATTATTTTCATTTCTATTGTAAAGTTACACAAATTAAACAAAAAGAGTCTTATACTGCTCTTGATTGTATAAAGATCGAATTGGAAAGGTACATATTTAAAATCCCAAAAATTCTGCATTTGTAATTAGCAATCGATATTAAGGGTTTTTGCTCAGAGATGTATGGAGAATGCAAGAAGAGAGTCAATGTATCATCAAAGGAAAAAGAACAACTAAGAAATCTTTGTGAAAAATTGGTGAACCCGGAACAGCAGTTTCATCCTAGTTTCCAAGATGATAAAAAATTGTAAAAGGACCATTTGTCAAAAATCAAGGGTTAAAGTGCTGTTTTGATTCACCTATTTTCGACAAAGACTTCTTTGTCACGATAGGCATTTGACAATACATCTACTCTGTTCTTGAATCCTGAGTACATGGCTGAGCAAAAAGTACCTCCTGCCTTGGACCCAACCGAATATCTCACTCAAGTAAAAGGTCAGACATGATCAAAGAATTGAACTGAATAAAGGCCCTAGAATGTCACAAAGACGTACCTCTCCAAGTCTTCTGTATTCACCCTGCATCTCGGATGATGTAGGTACAGGAAGGGCAGCCAGGCTCGCATAGTAATCACTGATAGTTTTGATGTACTTTGGTAGATCCTTAACAAACAGTACTCGGTTCAGGGAGGAGTCCTGGATGAGAGATCATGACAAACAGAAAGATAATAATTACGAAATGAAAAAAAATTAATCACATTATCATGAACATGTTCTCTCCTTCATTCTTTTTTACTACAGAAATATGGCAAGTATACACACAACTGTCGCTCTATATGTTTTATTGACCACAGATGATAGAAAAGTCATTATCATTAAACCGAGTCTACATATCAGATATCATAAGAAAATAAATAAGAATTAAAAGGACTCATAATATCACAATGAGCAAGAAGTATTTTTTTAAATTCTTAACTAATAGTGGACAAAAATTAATTAAACAAATATATGTCTTACCTGGTTCTTTTCTGGTATGATCTTCTTACATGCATTGTCTAGCATGTTAGCCAAGACCGAAACACTTTGATCGGCAGATCTTGATTGACGCATGTCAAAGATGTATCCAGGATGAGTCAGAGTAGTAACCCAGTAATGCTGAGGAAGGCTATAATACAAACAATATTACCAATTATTATTTAGATGTAGGGTTTTTAGAGGCGCAGATATGTTTTGACGTCTGACGAGGTTGTTTCAAAGAGACAAAATATTAAAACTGATTTTTAACGAGCATGCCTATGAAAACCATCCAATATCGAAAATATTGGACGAAATGAATATTTTGCCCCGCCCACAAGATAATCACTGGTTAATAAATGATTGTGCGCATGATGCTATTGTTACGTCACAGTGAAATTGCATTGCGTATTAGTTGTCAGGTGTGGTAAAGGAGCGTCAATTCATTGAATTCAAATAAGCTTGCACTATAATACGCTAGCGCATCTTTCTTTACCTCAGCTCATTACAGAGATTTCTTTTTAAAAAATGACAATACTCAGGCGCCATGTTCATGATTTACAGGGTTGCCATAAATGCTGGTTACTAAAACAATTTTTTTTAAAACTTCATTACTTTGTTTCACTTTTTGGGGGTATCTAAATAATAATAATAATATTGGATGACCAATTTTCGTGGGATGCGTAGAAATATTGTTACTCGCTGAAGAACAATATTGGATTCGTCTCCGACTCATCCAATATTGTTCTTCAGCTCGAACAATATTTCTTTGCATCCCACTCAAGGCCATCCAATATTTCCTAAACATTACTCATACACTGGTTTGTGGAGAAATCAAATACATTCCATAAATGGCAAAATAAAAACTCACATAATATGCATTGAAAATCAAGCACACTTGAACGTTTTGTGGGTTGAGTAGCGTTTACTGTTCAAGGGATGCAGGGAACAATCGGAAGAAACTGAATTCTTAATTTCAGATAATTATAAGCAACTGTACAATTTCATCACAAATGATTAATATCACTAGCTTACTGTAATAATGCTAAATAAATTAAATAGTAGCAATTCAGTGCTTGGAAAGTTGTGAAAATACTAGTACTCATGTGTTGGGAAAGTTGTAATCATGACCATGAATTGAGGTAATGAAAAAGGTAGTGGAACTATTTTCATGCTTTAGAGAGGCTAAAGATTTGGGAGAAAAGAACTGGGTTAATTGTCAACAGCGCTCGGCCTAATTCTGAATCAGAAAACTTTCAAAATTTTCAAATAATGACCCATGTGACCTTCGACCTCATCCAAAAATTCAATCAGGTATTCAATTGCGCCCAAACGCATTCATGATCAAACATTGAGGTTAATCTTCTTGGATAAGAAGTTTTGAACACCTCACCTGTTACTCTTCCAGGCTTCTGAATAGTCTTGAGGGTTATCAGTGCAGTACGTAGAAGCCATTTTATCATAGAAAGCAAAGAGATTCCTAATGGTAACTGGCGTTTGTGCTGGGTCCTCAAATAACGTTTTCAAGAACTCGTTCAGGAATGGCTCAATAGTTTTCTATTATTTGAACAAAAATTGGAACATGATTATTCAATCATCGACATATCTACAAAAGATTACATGTGGACAATTTCTAGCTAATGTGATACTATCATGCAAAGCATGTTTTGATTGTTAAGATCTCTGTTCTGTGTCGCACAAGCTCCTGCAATTCTAAGATAAGATTTCCTCTGTTTTTTGGAAGCCAATGTCCTGTAATTCTTCACAGTATGGATCAGTGCACATGAATATTAAGCTCGTATGAGCTGTTTTGCACAGAAAAGTTCCTTCTCTCAACCCAACATGAAACAGTCCAGGCTGAAGGTTTCAACCAGGTAAATTGTTATTTCCAATTCTTCAAGAATCATTCAATGCCTTTCATCTCATTATTTATATAATAATATTCAAGAATTATTTTATGCATTTCATCTCATTCTTTATATAATGATCTTCAAGAATCATTCAATGCATTTCATCTCATTATTTATATACTAATATTCAAGAATTATTCTATGCATTTTATCTCATTATTTATATAATAATATTCAAGAATTATTCTATGCATTTCATCTCATTATTTATACAATAATTTTCAAGAATTATTCTATGCATTTCATCTCATTATTTATATAATGATCTTCAAGAATTATTCAATGCATTTCATCTCATTATTTATATATGCATCACACTTGAAGAAGAGTTGCAATAAAGATTCAAACCTTTGTCACAAGCAAATGAGGTGCAGAGAACTCCTTGTCGAGTTTGGTCCTGGATGGATTACCATTGGCCTGTAACTGATCTTCTGGGATCTATATTAAAAAAAATAATAATAAATAAACATACATCATATACAAGTATTACTTCTATAAAAATATAGGGGAATAAAAAAAAGACACTTCCTGAAAATATTTCTTATTGCACAATCAGACCTCCAAACTCATGTAACTTGGAAACATGACTGAATTTGCTCATAAACAGGAGAAATAACAATTCCCATAGGATTATGCTGTTAAGATATCGAGAATAATGGAGAAATCATGAAAACAAGCTCAGAATGGGTAAAATTTCAAACTAATTCTTGACGAGAATATTTACCAGATGAGCGATTTGGAAACCTGTTTCTAACTGGGTCTGTACTCTGGTGTAGTCTCTGTTCCTCACATCACTGTTCTCTTTATGATCATCTAAAAATATCAAAGTTATGTAAAGAAATAAAAGAAAGAGAGACAGGCTGATGACAAGACCACTCAAGAATTAATACTATCAATGTACGATATGACAGAAAAAAATAGTAGTTTTAAATAAGCACTCATTCTCAACAGTAACGTAGTCCAGACACAAAAATGCTGTAGAAAACCCTCTCCAGTAGATTTTGAACACGTGACTCGGACCAAGGCCAATGCTGGCAATATGTGGCTTAACGGTTTCCACTACATCCCCAATTCTTAACAAGCCATACATCTTCAGAAATCTGGGGGCGTTGTGGTCTAGTCGTTGTGACACTCGTCTTTCAATCAGAAGGACGTGAGTTCGAATCCCAGCCATGGCGTGTTTTCCTTCAGCAAGAAATTTACCTACATTATGCTGCACTTGACCCAGGTGAGGTAAATGGGTGCCCATTGGGATCTATTCCTTGACGCTTTAGCGCCAATATGGCGGCTCAGCTACAGCCAGGGTAATAATATACCACGCATCAAAGCGCAGTTGAGTGTATGCACATAGTAACAGCACTACATAAATGGACATATTTTCATTATAATCTGTGACCTAGTGGCACAAGATGAAGAATTAATGAATTGAATAAATTCAAACTTTATTATTCCCTTACAGGTAATTGACCTTTCACTGTTGCATTACAAATACAAATGTTTACAAAGGAAAATGAAGTTTACAAATGAGAAGACAAATATATAAATCAACAGGTTCATAAATATAAATAAGTTTGGAAAATTTTGAATGAAATCAGTACTTTTCATTTGGTTGCTATTCTCTTTCGAATATCTCACTGACATGTCTTTATCGACACTAATATACATGTATGATAATCCTGATACATATATTTAACTATCCAAAACTTTAGCCCTAAACTACAATCTGAACCAAAAATGATAAATGCACAAGGACACCAAATATCCCGAGGCTCCAGTCTTTAATAAAGCTGTTTGTAAATTTTGAACGACTTTACGTATGAATGGTGACCCTTTCTTGTGCTGTATCCCAAGTGTAACTGATTTAGCACCTTATAAAATGCTTCAGTCATGCCAAAAGTCATACATAACTGAAGAACAGCTTTACGGAGCACCTGACTAAGCACATTGCTCACGGGTAGACCGTGAATACTATTGGGTATAGTACTTCTTCAAAGTTTAAGGGGTTCCTGAGCAGTACACTGCATGGCTCCCTTGTTTTTTCCCACAGCTTGGAAGAATACAATTTGAATGATTATACATTTTTTTTAAAAATTGCTACTCACAAATGTAAAATGACTTTGATCCAGGTGATACTGGTGTATAGTTTCCTTTGTCTTCTTCAAGGTTGGCAACCTTATTGATCAGTGCCATCCGACAATCACTGGTCACCTGTGTCCATAAGAATAAAGTCAAATGCAATTTGTTGATTAGAATGGGTCAGCAGTATGAATTTAAAGTAGGAAAATTTGTAAGACGTCAACGAATACAACTCTGAATTTTTTCTACACATGTATCGCAAGGCTACAATCAACCATGATCTATTCTGGAATCATAAGCTGAGAAATGCAGCATGATAAGGGAGCACGTCCTTTGTCTTCCTTCTTTTTGAAAGAACTTGCATTTGATAGTGTTTCAATCTTTTTTACACACCATAACAAAATAAAAAATTATAAATGCGGTGCGAACTGAATTCATCCAAAATGCAGTGAATGAGCGTTATTTAACATTGCAGCATCAGCACATCAGCATGCAGATTCCCTATTATCTACATTCTTGATGGTGTTATGTCGCTCATAAATCTCTACCTGCTCATAACAAAAATACAGAAAAATTGCAAATGCTGATTTCCCTTGGATGCGCTTACCCCAACACTCTGGAGCGTATTGACTTGAACGATCACGGATCTATCTCTGGGTGTGTTGTATTCATCCTGATCTCGTAAGATTCTCTGTTCTCCACCAGGATGGTACCACACTGAGGCAAACAAAAAAAAGAAAAATGTTACCAACTCCATCCTTTTTAATTTTTAGTATTGATTTCTAATCATTAACAAAATCTTTTTATAATTCCGGTTTGAGATACTTAAAATTACAAACTGAAAATATATATCTACAACAGTAATCTCTATTGCAACTTATCAACCCCCAAGTTACTACATCTTCCAAAATATGGCAATTCACTGATCCAAATAAAAAAAATGATTGTTTAAAATTGACTTTAAACTCACTTAGATCCAATTCATGGGCTCTACTCTGCTTGACAAAGTGTTGTCTTCTGTAAGCTGCATCCAGTATCTTCTGTTTGGTTTGAGTGATGCAGTCTGTGCTCAAGACCTTCACATAGTACTCATGCTCCCCATTGGCTCCAAGAACAGACAGTGTCTGGGTTAAAATACATAACAAAATCTTTGTTAAATCTTTGTGGGAGAAAAAACTAAAATCCGAAAAAACACCTATGATATAGTGTAACTAACAGTTCACATATCACAATGATTGGATATTTTACAATACAGTCTAATACAAATAATCATTCAGGTTTGTTGAAGCTTAAAAATTATTTAATCTATCATCCCCAACCGTTGAAAGTTGTCTGTGTTAGTCTTATACTACTGAAATGATTATGTTAAATATCATTTTTAATAATAAATAATTCTGTAAATAATAATAATAAAACATGGACTATTGAGCTTTATAAATGCGACATAATGCTCCCTGGATCCTCCTTTCTCACTCCAACACTTCCCAACACATAAAGAGTTCATCAATCGAAGAAAATATAAATTACCATTTCTTCAAACGGAACGTCTTCTTCAAGGAGACGGTCAAAGTTGAGTGAGAAATATGACTGCCCAGTGATGATGTCAATGGGCCCTTTCTCTACTTGGATCTTGATCGACTGGTACAACAGGTACAGTTCCTTAGCAACATTTTTCTAGAATGAAAATACAGAAGAAAATAGAAATCATATGAAAAACCTTGTTACATGTATGTAACAAGGGTGTGGATTTACAGTACAATTTTGACTGAATGAGTATGAAATAGAATCATTATCCACCTTCCACTGTGTGAGTTTACATATATTTTGGACATGATTAACTGCACACAAATCCACATACAAACACTCTCAGCAAGCACCACTAACACCACAAACTACACCCAAACACACTCATGCTATCCCTACACACTCCCCAAAAGCACACACTCGTACCAAGCTCCACAGCTTGCACCCATCCACAGTCATGTATGAACAGGCCTCATAGCTTGCACCGATATCCATCCCCTCAAACAATCGCTTCAAATGCAATACAAGTACACTCATTACAAACCTCACAGCTTGCACCTACACCCACATAGTCATACAATCACCTCACATGCAACAAACACACACATACACACACCCTAAGCCATACAGCTTGCACTTATACCCACACACTCAAACAGTCAGCTCAAATGCAACACAAACACACACTCAATAAATTACCACATGCAATACAAACTCATATGCTAAACAATCATCTCACAATCACCCACAAACCCACACTCATAATAAGCCTTACATACTTAAAATTACTTCATATGTAACACAAACCTATACTAATATCAATCCTCACAGCTTGTACACATTCAAACAATCCCCTTGCAAGCATCCACATACCCACATTCATAAGTAGCCTGAATGCTTGCACCTACACATTCAAACAAAACCCTTGCAAGCATCACCCCGCAAGCACCCACAAACCCACACTCATATAAATAAGCACAACAGCTTGACCTACACCCACACACTCAAACAAAACCCTCGCAAGCACCCACAAACCCATACACATAAGTAGCCTCAATCACCCAGAAACATAGTCAAATAACAATCATGACAGCTTGTAGCTACACACAAACAAACACACCCAAACAGTCACTTCACAATCACCCGCAAATCCACACTAATAAGCCTTACAGCATGCACCTACACCCACATACTCAAACAATACACTAGCAAGCACCCACAAAACCCACTCATATAAACAAGCCTCTCAGCTTGTACCTACACCCACATGTTTACAAAATCACCTCACAATCACCCACAAACCCACACTCATAAGTAGCCTCAATGCTTGCATCTACACCCACACAATCAACCAAAACCCTCGCAAACACAAACAAAAACAACCCTCAAATAAACAAGCATCACAGATCGCACCTACACCCACACACTCAAACAATCACCACAAAATCAGCAACAAATTAATGCCAATCCTCACAGCTTGTACCTACACCCACACATTCAAATAAAACCCTTGCAAGCACCCACAAACCCACACTCATATTTAACAAGCCTTACAAAATGCACCGATGTGCACACATACTCACATAATCGCCCCACAAGCACCCACAAAACCCACACTCATATGAACGAGCCCAACAGCTTGACCTACACCCACACACTCAAACAAAACCCTCGCAAGCACCATAAAACCAACACTCATATAAACAAGCCTCACAGCTTGCATCTACACCCACACACTCAAACAATCCCCTTGCAAGCACCTACAAACCCACACACATAAGTAGCCTCAATGCTTGCATCTACACCCAAACAAGCAAACAAAACCCTTGCAAGCACCCACAAACCCACACTCATATTTAACAAGCCTCACAAAATGCACCTATGCACACACACTCACATAATTGCCCCGCAAGTACCCACAAAACCCACACTTAAATAAACAAGCCTCACAATTGCACATACACCTACACACTCAAACCTTCCCCGTGCAATGACCCACAAACCCACACTTAAATAAACAAGCCTCACAATTGCAACTACACCCACAGACTCAAACCATCCCTTGCAATGACCCACAAACTAACACTCATAACAAGCCTGACAGCTTGCCCCTTCACCTATACACTGAAATCATCTCCTTGCTACCACCCACAAAACCCACACTAACATACACAATCCTAACAGCTTGCCTCTACAACTACCTATATACTGAAATCATTCCCTTGCAAGAGCCCACAAACCCACACTCATATAAACAAGCCTCAGTTTGGATCTGCACCCACACACTCAAACAATCCCCATTCAAGCACCCACAAACCCACACTAATACAAAGAAGCCTTACAGCTTGTAGCTACACACACATGAACACACACAAACAATCACTTCACAATCACCCGCAAACCCACACTAATAAGCCTTACAGCTTGCACTTACACCCACACACTCAAACAATCCCCTTTTAACCACCCACAAACCCACACTCATAACAAGCAAGCCTTACAGCTTGTACCTACTCCCACAGACTCAAACCATCCCTTGCAATGACCCACAAACTAACACTCATAACAAGCCTGACAGCTTGCACCTACAACCAAACTAAAAAAAAACCCTTGCTTCCACCCAAAAAACACAAACTCATATAAACAAGCCTCACAGCTTGCACCTACATGCACACACTCACACAATCACCCACAAACCAACACTCACATAAACAAGCCTTACAGCTTGCCCCTTCACCTATACACTGAAATCATCCCCTTGCTACCACCCACAAAATCCACACTAACATACACAAGCCTAACAGCTTGCCTCTACAACTACCTATATACTGAAATCATCCCCTTGTAAGAGCCCACAAACCCACACTCATATAAACAAGCCTCAGTTTGCATCCCTACCCACACACTCAAACAATCCCCATTCAAGCACCCACAAACCCACACTAATACAAAGAAGCCTTATTGCTTGTAGCTACACACACACAAACACACCCAAACAATCACTTCACAATCACCCGCAAACCCACACTAATAAGCCTTACAGCTTGCACGTTCACTTAAAACAATTACTTAACAAGCACCCACAAAACACACTTATAACAATCCTTACAGCTTGTATCTACACCCACACACTCAAACAATCCCCTTTTAAGCACCCACAAACCCACATTCATAACAAGCAAGCCTCACAGCTTGTATCTACACCCACACACTCAAATAATCACCTCAAAATCACACACAAACCCAGACTAATACCAATCGTCATAGCTTGCACCTACACCCACACAATCAACTCACAAACACACACTCATAACATAACATGCCTTACAGCTTGTACCTACACACACACACACTCAAACAATCACAGGCAAATCCACACTAATAAACCTTACAGCTTGCACACGCTTACATACCTTCAGATAGTGGTACATACAGAGAGACAGCCAATTGGCAAGTAGCTTCTCAACAATTGTTTCAGTCCTGTGACCAAAATATAAAGAAACTATTAACAAAATATTGCCTATTATATGCAAATGCATACCTATGGATGTTTTAAACAGAAATATGGTTCAATACAAATGCTGTGGATCATCATCATCAAATATGTGGTAAATGATAAGTAATTCTTTTATATCTTATATTTCTTTTATATCTTATATCTTTTATATCTTATATCTAGAGCAGCTTAAGGCAACCGCACACCTTACGATTGGTCTGTGACTCAATTTTGGAATAATACGTAGTAGAATTTGATGCGAATATTGAGACTTGAAATATTTTACTAGGTAATGTTCAAAATCATCGTACGAATACCTATATTCAAATCTGTGACTATGCTATCATCCTTCTAAGAATAAAAGCAAATTTAATATCTAGTCGTAATGACATCATAGCAGTCGTACGATTGGCTACGATTTGAAACTAATTTGGCTTTTACTCCAAAATAAAGGCTGGCAATCTTTCAAAATGATTATAATTGTATTATTTCAATTAATATTAACCTCAAATAAAATGATATGTTCCATTCACAGTTGCAGAAAATGAGCAAAATGTGATTTGTTCCAAATCGGATCATGAACAGTCGTAAGGTGTGCGGTAGCCTTTATTAATACAATGAGCTGAGTTCTTGAAATCTAATTACATAAGCCAACACTGAGAAGATGCAATATTGCCTCAACAAAGCACAGATAGGGCCAAAAGCTATTAGTTCCCTGGAAGATTTCTTACTTGGTCAAGTAAAGGCTATCGCACACCTTACGACCTGACTGGTCTGCGACTGAGTGAAGGGAAATGTGATGTCACAGCTCCTGTCAGCTTGAGAGTCGCAGACCCGTCAGAGAGAAATGGCAAGGAAAATCGTAAGGATTTGAGATAAAAAAGTACATGCATGATTCGCAGACCAGTTGGGTCGTAAGGTGTGCGGTGGCCTTTAAATGAACCACTATGAGCACAGGTACAAACAAATTTCACCAGTTTATGTTAACACTATGCATAGGAGGTTTTGCATATAGTAAATAAATATCAAAATCCACAACCTATAAAATTCATCAGTCCAAAAGATGTTTATTAAACCCATCATATACTTTCCCCAACAACTATAAAAATCCTGTAACTGACCAGCCTGTACAGACATGGCTACAATTAACTATTACAAATGAACCAAATTAAATATTTATTTTTCCTTATTGCAACTTTAGTGATAAAAAAGCCCATTGCTGAAATAGAAATAATTCACAATATGATATAACTCTTTATTTTACCTCCGGAAGAGAGACTTAAGTTGTCTGCCAGTATCTGCTGCCTCACTGATCTGGCTTTCTAACAATCTCTTGAGGATCCTTCAAAGGAAAACAATTTACAACAAAATTCAACAAATAGAATGCTCAGCTTTTTCTTTAAACAAGCCAAAGTAACAATACTTTCATATTATCACACTTACATGTAGGTCAAAGTAGATGAGTGAAGAAATCTTTCACTTTCTATTTTTTCAATAATGCTTAAATGTTGAGTACCACTTGAGACACTTGGACTAGGTATCAATGTTTTCATTACAAATGGTTCGAGTGGTGATGGAAGATTTCTTGTAATTTCTGCATCCATTTTTCCTATCTGTTGAATCAGTGGATACCAATAGTGTAGCCATGTTTTATCGAAACCAATGTATACATGAGGGGAAAAATATAAATATGTTTTATTAGCTAGTTCAGCATACAAATGGAATATTGGAGGTGGAATTAAAATTAAGAAAATGGAAGGATGGTACTGCATCTTAATAATTACATGTTTCAGTTAACTGCAATTTTATATTTAACATCATATGAAAAGAAAATTGAGTGCAATGCAATGGTTGTTCATAATATTTAGTTTTGTTTAATGTGTAGCTAAACAAGTAGTAGTAGTGTTCAATACTGTCATAGAATACAGAATAATTTTCATTATCTTAAAAGCTTTCTATTTCACTGAAATTTCACATTGAAATTGGATGCATTGACTGTAAGAGTACTTACATGGTGAAGTAATCAAATTTCCCTTCAGACACCAGAACAACTGTAATCAATGATGCAATGTTGACTCTAAAAATAACAAGAATGTTAACAAATTCATTTAATTTCTATGGTCTATTCTTACTCATTGCTTTATCCCTTATGTGTTTATAGCCCCTTCCGAATTGATTTTAACTGTCTTGAATAAGATATATGGATAGAATAACATATCTGTCAACCAGGGTAATATATTTTAAGAAAGAACTAGTAGTTACTTTTGCTCTGATTCAAGCAATACACATTACATTGATCCCAATATAAACATAGAAAATGTTGTTTTTATCAAAAACATAACAAACGCTTATTCGACAAACAACATAAAACCTCCAATAATTAGATAACCTAGACAACCTACAGTACAGTGTATTCCATTTTCTCCTCTTTGACATAACAGGGCAAACACGAGAACAAGCTAACAAAAATACAGTGTATGCTATTTCAAATACTCTGCTGAAATGTATACATCTAAAGCATCTTCCTTGTAGGAAGCTGACACTTACAAATCAATCAAAATGCATTATTAAATATATGAAAATGAAAGGTTCACAGTTGTGGAATCACTCTAATTAAGTCACTTATACAACTATAGTACATTTATTGAATTTTTAAAGTCCTATTTCGTTAAGCTACACAGCCTCTTTTAGTTATTAGCTAGTGAAAATTTAAATATTATTTACATAGTCACTAAAAAGTTGTATTTAAAAATACCAATATATTGGAAATGAGGTGCATATCTACCTGTCTCTTCTATGCGTTTTCCTCCTTTCTTCTAACTCTTCAATGTATTTGATAAGGAAATCAGGGTTGTTTAGCTGCCTAGAGAATGTGATCATAGCTCGTTCAAGATCTTGATCCATGTACTATATACGTAAAGTAAAGATAATTGTTTGAAGAAATATTTTCATATTTGTACATTTTAAGTCGAACTGTCTTAGTTGTGTCTGCTTTTTTTTCAAATTCCTTGCCTTATTATTGCTGGACTTGTTATTACTATGGGGTTCTTTTTGCTATTTATTGGAACTGAAAAAATAATATTATAATAGAAATAAAAGTTAAATACTGTATAAATCTTTAGACAAAATCATCGAATTCATGACCAAAACATGATATTGAAAAGTTTATCCGGTAGCTTTAACAATATTACTATGACTATTACCTAAGATTTTGCTGAATGGGGTGCTTTCCTGTTAATTTCACACTTCTTCTTATGTAAATGTCTGTATTTATTATACATCAGTGAATGTCACGTTGCCAATATGGGGATAATAAAGTTTCCAATTTCAATTATAATCTTTCTTTTTCTAATAGCCAAAATTTTGGTTCGATAACAAAAAGAAAAGATGATAAACACCCAGACTGACCTCTGGATCAGATGTAGCAGGGAGGATGTCTAGACCAGCGAAAAGCATGTTTCTGGCGTAATCTTGGGTGTTTACAAATGGGATACCAAGATCTCGAACCTGATCTTCAACTTCTGTCATATCAACCTGCAAGTTGTGGTACGCTGAAATATAATTATGACAAAAGAACATTTCAAATTAGTAAAAGAAATTGAGACTCTCTAGACCATGAGCTATGCCAAGCTTAAAATCTGTGCAAACCTTGCATTATTCATGGTACTCGAGACCCTGACATGCTCACAAACAAAAACTCAGTGCGCTACATTACAACTCATGTGTATCTAGTGATAAATGATAAGCAACCACAGCAATTGATCACTTCTTAGGATGTAACTTGATAAAATGAACTTGGAAAATGACTCTTGTAATTTAATTTTGGATAAACTAACTGCTCACTTATGCAAAACCAAAAAGGTCAAAATCATGTTCACCTACAAGTTGGTCAATATGTGTAGAAACATTTTTAAAAAATCCCTCAGAACCTTTTAGATAAAAAGTTATGCCATTTTGATCTTGGGGAACTTAGATTTTTTGTGTAAGTTGAGATAAAAGGCATTCCTAATATCACATTGCCTGAAGCTTACACTACCATTGAGTCACCATGCCCACTTTCCCAGTAAAATTATTGTATATGGGTTGTTCTTAACCTTTTAAATACTGATTTTTTTCCCCCTAATTTCCATTGCCTTGTTACAGATCTTTTGATTTCCATGAAGCGATTGGTTCATAACGCCCACATTGTCCTGATGTGTACTATCATATACTACTTACCTTCTTCTGCACGATTCTGAATCTTTTTCTCAAGAAGTTCCAACTCTTCGACTTGTTCATCAATAGCTTTTTGTCTTCGTTTGACCAAGATCTTTCCAACGACACCCATGACAATGAGGATTAGCACCAGAGACCCAACAGAAACTCCAACTATGATTCCAACTGGGGGTCCGGAACTTGATGCGTATCTTACAAAGCCAGGGTAAAAAATAAGATTCCCATGCTTTACCTGAACGAAAGAAATTAGAATGATGAACATTATAGTTAGGTAACTAATCTTCATTTCAAAGATTCATGATGAAAGAAAAAAGATATTTTAAAAGTGGCAACTAGATGACCAATAAATTTTTTGTTGAGTGAGCAAGATTTGGACATTGAAAATGAAGTTAACTGAAATTATATTTTTATTTTTAAGAATAAGTGAATTCATTAAAATTGTGTTTATTGTCCTTGACAGGGATGCCACTAGGTGTCCTCCAAAAACCCTGAAATTTTTAGCAGGGGACATCGCATGGTACCATATGGTGGACAGTGGAGAGGCAGCAGCGATTCTAACCCGTCCTGAGACCAGACAGATCGCCCGGACAATTGCACTGTTTTCGTTCTTCATTTTTGTTTTTGTTTGTGTGTGTGTTTTTCAAAAGTGGCTTCATACCTCGTTGTGATCAATGAATTTGAAAACAAGGTAGTTGTTGGGTGCTGCTTCTAGCATGCCCGCTTTTCTGATGAACGTCTTTTGTTGCATGTTCACGCAAACACTTTTTTGCCAGCTGAAGCATACTTCAGTTGCTTGTTGCACCAAATACACAAAGCAACACCGGGTTGGTTTATCTTGTGAACATATTCCGACATAAAATCTCCATTGTTATCTTTATCCTCCATCCATGACCAGTTCCATTTCTTCTTAATGAATAGTTCAATGCCTTGATATTGTCCGTCCTCTCTATCACTTTTGTATTCATCTTGGCTGTTTATATCCAGTGCAGTGGCAGAGAATCTTAATCCAAAGACTGGTGATAATGTTCACAAGTATTTTCCCACATACATGTCAAATTCAATGGAAAAGTTTGATGATAGTTCACAAAAAATATCCGGTTAGAAAAATTAGGCCGAGCCCAGTACTCCTTGCGCTTGCAACGTACCAAATACGGTCGCAAGTCACATGGTCAGCACAGCAAGATAGCGCGATGCTGAGCACAGTCTACAACGCTGCCCTCGGTGCGGGGCGGGATGGCAGACGGTGCCGGTCGACGCGTGATGGTTTGGAGAGGTAATTGGTAAGCGCGTGTACGTCCCTTGATCAGCGCGCTCGTGTATACATCTCTCATTCGGTCAATCGACATACAGAGCAATTAATTGAGAGAGAGAGAGAGAAAAAGGGAGATAGAAAGAAGGGATATTCCGAATTTATTTTATACAGAAAACAGGAAAAACAGGAAAAACAGGAAAAGTCAGAAACCTGGAAAATAAGGCCGATAAAGGGAAAAAATCAGAACTCCAACAAAACCAGAAAAGTGGCATCCCTGCATTGAGAAGTTGCATCTACATCATAAAACTATCCATTGCTGCAATGCAAATAAAAATTTCAAAGGGACATGGCAAACTTAATGCTTAATGCAGGGTAAGAAGAGCAAGAATAAAATCTGAATCCCTATGAAAATGTAATAAAAATATCAACGATTTGCCCTATACAAAAAATAGCTACTATTTCTTTATTACCTGTAGTTGTATTATAGTTTGCTGCATGCCACTATATAACAATTAGTATGTGAAATGGGAAAATAAATATGATACCAAAAGGAATGATATCAATGACAATAACAATATAATTATTAAAAAGGACAATACTAGTACTGATACTGCTACTCATAATGACAATAAAAATACTAATAACAAAAATAAGGAGTCATTTCTGCTTTCAATTAGGTCATCACTTATGTAGCTGGTATGTTACATGCCTGCAGAACCACATCAAAATTGTTGGTATATCCTCTTCGAAAGAACACTTATTTCATTGCATCTCAGTTTGTTAGTTATGAGAGGCAAAGTGATGCATCAAGAAGCACAGAGGTGCATCAAAAAATGCA
This sequence comes from Lytechinus pictus, assembly GCF_037042905.1. NCBI lineage: Eukaryota > Metazoa > Echinodermata > Echinoidea > Temnopleuroida > Toxopneustidae > Lytechinus > Lytechinus pictus. The sequence continues at coordinate 13,053,639 of NC_087247.1, read as the reverse complement.
TGACTGAGAAAGGTTGCAGAGAATTGAAGCATCATACACGCTCGGTTTTGGCGACATCCATGAACCCACTTTTTTTAATATTGTTTTATATGACAGACTTAAACTTATATTGTAATTTATATTTCAATCACTCAAAGTCATAATGTAGCCTTTCAAAAAAAAACATGAAATAGCTCCATAGTCAGCAGTTACTCTCAATGGGAAGGTTGCACAAAGAGTCACATTCATACACAACTCATAGAAATCATTCACAAGTCCAAAATCTGGGCTTCTGATTGGTTTAAAATTCAGTTGCATTTGATTTTCAGAGGTGAATTTTTTAATGCCTTTCTTATAATTCAGATTCCTCGAATGTAAAGAACTCTGAATAGCAGAAAACAACTTACTGTTACAGCGGGAAGACTCCTTGCACCTCCGGCACCCAGCGTTCCATTGATGTATCCTGGTTGAGGTTGGGTTTCTGGTAGCTGACAACCCAGGATATCAACCTCAAGAAAATCAACATTGCACTCCCCATCAGGTCCTAAGAAAACTTGCACATCATCTTCTGTACTCGCCAAGTCTAAATTCATGCCCTTTAATGAAAAAAAATATATAACTGTAATTTCTTCTTTTATGAAAATCTTTGAGCTAATGTATGGTACCCAACCTAGAGTTACATCCCCCACCTTAAAAAAAAAAGAAGGAAAAAGTTTTATCCTTAGCATTTTACATCACTGCTTTTGACAGTGTATTCTGATACTTTGCTGTTAATAAACTAATTTATTCAAAATGCTCTCTTATCTAAAAAGCAAGTTATCTTGCTACCGATGAATGTAATCACTGAGGAATAATTATTGAACTCAAATAAGTAAATCTAAATGCCATTCATCAATATAACTACCAAAACCTTTCTCTTTTTGCCCACTGTTCATTACATACTCTAAGGCATCCAAGTTTTACACAATAGAGAGAGTCAATAAAATTATTTAAGTTGTAAAACAATCATAAATGTGCATATGTAAATGAAGATTTAAATTTTCAATCCATGTAAAGCAAAAACACCATATCACAAATGTATGTCATTGGGACTGAAGAAAAGACGTGACACTCACATTAATTTCAAGTCGCTGGTTTTTACTGCTATATACTGCACTGTCTTCACTGAAGCTGTAATACACAGGATCTGGGAAGTATTCTATTGTACCGCCATCGATGATGTAACCATCAAAGTCAAAGGTTAGGCTGGCTGTCATTGAATCTGGTGCTCTTCTCTTTCTGGTCGAACTAGAATCGTTATCAGGAAAACTTGGTGTGGGACATATTAGAATGGTGGCAGTTCCGTTGCACAGCTTTAAGGATAAAGAAAAAAATAATGAAATTTTCATTTTAATGACCACTTGTTTGAACTTAAAAATGTATAACTTCTAAAGATAAGATTAGGGAATTGAAGGGATATTAATATTTGTTTTCATAGGGAATTATAAAACCCCATTTGGATATAAATCACCTAGATTAGAATGAGATTAATGACCAGCTGACATTTTGTAATACCAGTGGAAAATACATTATGGTTAAGTCATCTCACTTTCAATGGCCTGACAGTTGCCCATGCTAAGCAGGCTTGGCCAAAGGATTTCTTGTAGTACATTGAATTCACCGTCCTCCCTCCCCGCCCCACTCAATGTATCTGTTACAAGTAGTCCAAATGCTGATAGAAGTACCCGAAATATCAATGCCTTCATTGCTTTCAGGGAGGAGGCAGGTAACATAAAATGGAAAACAAGAAACATAATAATAGATTATAACCCACTAAAATTACTGATACACATTCATGTATTCATGTTCTCAAATCTTTCATACCTCGCTATTGCTAGCATTGGTAGCAAGAGATGTAACTACTATCAGGGGTTCTTGGATGAGATCAAATCTGTCACCAGTTAGTATGATATCAAGACCTCCTCTGATTGAGAAAAAATAAAATTTACATTCAAAATGATAAAAAAAGATAAGAACATGACAGTAAACTATATGTTTTGTGATTGTTCAGACATTTGATTATGAATACACATAACAAACCATATCAATTAATTGATGTATTACCGCACTTACATGGATTAATACATGTACACCAACTCTCAAATGAATGTGATTTGATCCATAGCTGCAGACAAAAATTCAAGACATTGTATCTCTTTATCATTCTATATGATATCATTATAAATTATATCAAGTTTTTTTTTGCAGCAACACAGTATTGAGACATCTACCAGCTCAGCAACTTTTTTTCAATGCCTTCCAAACCAAATGACTCCCCAGACTAATGTGTAACTGTGGGTCGACAGAAGGGGTGTGTCACATAGATGAATCTTTTTGTATGAAGAGGAGTGAGAAGAAGATACATGTATAGCATGCTCACTTTTTTTAAAATTAATATCAACCCATGATATAGTGTGGAGGGGTGGGCGGATTATACATGTAGATACAATGAAAATAATCCCAAGTCAAACAAATAATTTACACTTTCTATACACATATTATATAAATAAGGCATATATAAATGGCATCATTAGCTCACACATGATATATCCTGCTTATGAAAAACTTCAAATATTTAAAGTGCCACGAGTTTCTCACTCTACATCCTATCATTCTTCAGTTTCCAATGTCATTCTCAATCTTGTTTCCTTCTAATCTGTTTCTTCAATCCAACTTGTCAGGAAAAGGACCTGGGTATGCAAACTGAAAAATATGAAATGCCTTGTACCTTGTAGTCGTTTTCCCCAAAGTCCTCCACCAGAAAGCGTTACTCGGGGCTGACGAGAGTGGTGGTATTATTTATAATTTGAGTTTGGAATTTGGGAGGGCCATTGTAGTTTGCAGATGAATTCCAATTAAGAATCCTGTCATACTTACGCCATGATCGTTGCTGTGGTATCAATGTCATCAATTATCGGATTTGGCATGTAGGTGAACTGGTAACCATTGAATTCTCTTTCTACTCCATCAAACGCCATCGTTAACGTTTCAGAAACTTGGTTATTCTCAGATATTTCACTTGTCATGCAGATTGCAGAAGTCCCTTTGACATTGCTGAAAAAGAAAATTCACAAGGCATATTACATATTTTTTCTGTGACCTAAGTTCTTAACATGTCTTATATTTTTTGCACTCTCTTATGCTTGCTCTCTCTTTCTCTCTCTCTCTCTCTCCCTCCAATATTCTTCTCCTCTTTCTGTCTGTTGTCTTTCCTTTGCTCTTATTCTCTCCCACTCTCTCCCCTATTTCTCTATCTCTTTCTCTCATTCATTATCTTTTTTTGGTATTACATATATGTATGTACATCTTTTTAAAAAAGAAATTGAAAGACTCATTTAAACAAACTTTATTATTATTATAATATTTCACCCATAAGAAACCCACGCACTATCCTCTATTCCTGCTCTAAAGAGGCAGGCACAAACATTTAACATTTGAAAACATTCTGCATCCCCTCATCGTTTCAAAAATATTTTTGTCCAAAACTATAAACTGTGATTGATGACTCATTTCTTTTAAGTCCTGCCTCTTTTGAGTACTTAGGGTTATTGAAAACTTTGAAAACCTGAAGTAAATGAAGATCCTTAAGTGATAGAATTTGTACTGTTCAAATTTAATCAAATTCGTCTGACAGGCTCTCATAAGGGACAGATTATAACATGGAAGTTAAAAAGTATCTCTGACATTTCTGTACGACTTCATTACCCCATGATTTGTGACTTTACTCTCCCTTTAATATTTCTTTATCCAAAATTAAAATAGCATTTGAAGTTGATTTATGCAGACTTTAACAACTAATGAGTATAAGGTAGATTTAATAACGGAATGAAACACCCTCTTTAAAAATGATTTACTTACATTACTTTGCAATCTGCATCACCGAATCTTGCAGTAATATCCCTTCCAGTGTCCAAGTTCTCCCCACTTATTGTGACTTCTGTACCCCCTGCCACTGGACCTTCAATAGGGTAAAACCCTGTTAACGCAGGATCCTTAAAACAGCAACCATACGATATGATATTGTAGAGTTTTGATTAGTTAATTAAGAAAAAATAATATGTTTACATACATCATGTAAATGCATCTCTTGACACAATGACTTCTTATATTCTTTTCTGAAGCGTCGTGGTGTAGCGTCAATCCACAATTTGCCACTCTCCATCCAGGTGTTAAATGGGTACCCAGATGCGAAAACCTATATGTAGTATGCCTAGCAATTGATTCTTGGAACTCTTGTTGGAATGCTCCCAGGGAATGGAGAAGGTGCATACAATTTTTTGTATGCGGGCATGGAAGGATCTGATGACCGGGGTAATAATATATCTGTAAAGCGCTTAGAGACGTTATTCCAAAGTATTAAGCGCTATATAAATGAGGAATATTATTATTATTTATTTTAAAAATATTCATGACAGACATCCCTGTCTACTATGAATAAGTAATTCACCCATGAGAAGTATTCCTCGGAAGATTAGTTAAAAGTATCCACCATACATGTAGATCGTTCTGCATTACATGAACATCAGATTTACTAATATACATGTAATAAGTTAATAAAGCTGTATTTAGAGCATAAAAGAGGTTTTGCTTTTGATGTTTCATATAAAGTGATAATAGAAGATGGAATAGCAACATCGGCAATGCATCCAGAAATACGAATGCCATGTATGTGTATATTCTGTCTACAATTTTTACATTTCATTGTCATTAAGCGGCTGTATACTAAATTAAATCTCCCTTGAATATTAGGGTTACACAAAAATAAGAAGAAATCCAACTTACCCTATACTGAAAATCTTGAGTACTTTGCCCGGTCTTATTTCCATTACCTGACATCACAGTGATTCCAATGGGTCCTGATAATACTTTAGTCGATATACTTGTCATGCAACTTACACTAAAAAAGTAAAAAGAATAACATAGAACATGGAGGTGCATGTGTATACATTTTAAGGACAAAGAGGCAAATACAACCCTCTATCATCAAAAAGTGACTTTTAAAACCACTAAAAGATTCTTTCTTGTCATTTAAAAAGCTTGATAAGTGAAAATAGCAAATAAAGAAATATACAACAGATAAGGACTTCAACACAGGGTGGCCTGAAATGCCACTGTTTCCAAGAAATAAATTCAATGTGTTGCAGTTGGTATTTTGTCTCATTACTGTGACCTAACCCCCCCCCCCTTCACTCACCAATTTCTATTTAAAAAAATCACATTTCCATCACTATCATTGCTGGTTTGTTCAGCTGTAGCCAATTATTTGTATTCATCCAGTTGACAATAAAAAATGCATTAGAAGCAAGTTTCAAGTGAACAGAAAAGATGTTACAAAGGAAAATACAATAAAATGCATGGTTAGACAAAGAAAACAGTGAGCTGAAAATGGGTCACTGACATTTGCTCCGATTGAAGAAATACATGTTAAGCCAAACATAATACCTAACCTCCAAAACTAAATAAACCCTAATCTTTATCTATACATTATTTTAACCCCAAAATTCTATGACAATCCTAACTCTAATCCTACGCCCTCTGAGACATAAATACAAGAGCAATTGTCGCAGGAGCACATGTCGTGCCACCACTCAACACACCCATATTAATGGCCTAAAAATTGTTTGTATCATGAAGAGATTTACCTCTGTCCTGCCTGGTAATATCCATCCATGCCAGTCTTATTACATTCCAAGTCTTGAATATGAATTCGAAGAACGTCCTCAAATACCACACCTATATCAGTTCCGATGACTTCTAACCTGGTACGCCCACCAATTGGACCTGACATTGGATTGAACTTGAAGGAAATAAAATAAATATGATGTTCTTATATTTTGTTTTATCTTATCCTCATCATAGAGTTGAAAAACATGATTAAAAACAGAGAAGATAGTTTGTAAAGTGTCAAAATGATGTATTCTCTATGTGAGTCTATGAAGATGACAATTAAATACCAGGCATCTCTACTGGGTATCACCAGTAAGCCATTTTCTATTCATCTAAAATTTTGTATAAAGGAAATTCTCTTACTTCAGTTATAACTGGCGCTGAACATTGCTGCGTCTCATTCTGATATAGAAACACATTATTCCGGCAAACTTCACTCTGAATGACATTGCAGTCATCACTGCACCAACCACAGTTCAAGACAGATGGAGTAGCTTCTTGGGAAAGACATCGACTGCAACTTCCACCATTAACAGAACACTTATAAAGGGTGACTGCAAACAAAAGAAATTAACAAGAACACTGAAATCTATCATAGATCTTTCTTCAGACAAAGAGTTTTTTTTTTAAAAAATAAATGCCACATAAAAATGGATTCCAGGGTACAGTCATCTGCAATTCTCTTTTATCACAACGTAACAAATATGTATACATATAGTAGCATTTACACAGTTGAGAGTAATAAAATGAGCCCTACCTGCATCACTTTTTCCCCCATTTTAAAAATAAGTTGGACGGAAATCGAATGTTGCTTCATGCACATTGAATGTCTTTCATTTTTCAGTAATGAATAATAAACTGTGAAATGATTATTTCAAATTGTTACTTTTGTTATAAAAATAAATCATTTATGCTAAAAGCACAAAAATGGTGTATCCTATTGCTGGAAATTTGAAACAGCAGGTAAAGTTCTCAAAGGCTCAAGGGAGTCATTCACGAAGGGGAGGGGTTCTGAATAGAGATGAAATATGGACTATTATAAGCATTGTTATCTAATATCCCATTCTGGTCGCAATGCGAAGGGAGGCTTCTCATCAACACCAAGAGGGTGGCTTCCAAAATATCAAAGAATTAAACCTCATCTTGTGTTGTTGAAAATCCTTATGCATTCTGGAAGCCATTGGAATGGGAGATGAGGTGACCATATCAATCTGATGACCCTATTCCATCTGTATCCAGCGCCCCTGGTGGGTGTTTCATAAAACTGTTCATAAGTTACGAGCGACTTTACGAATGACTGGTGATCCTTACATGCAAAACATCAATGAAAATTTGGTGCATGTATCATTCACCACAAGAAAGGATCACCAGTCGATTTCGCAAGTCGCTTGTAACTTACAAACAGCTTTATGAAACACCCACCTGGTGGGCGTACATGTGCACACCTATCATAGCTTACCATATGAATATGAATGGTCATCTATCATGTTTTGACCGTTCCACTGTACAGAGACACTGATGTTCTTCTGGAGAGTATTTTCATTGTACATGTACTGAAAATGAACATTAAAACACAAAAACAAATTCTTAAAAATTGAAACATAATAACTGAATTTTACAATATTTCACATAATGCAAACAAGTACAATTCTTGAAAGTTGGAATATAATAATTAAATTTTACAATATATCATATTATCAAAACAAGTACAAGGCCCAGGCTGATAAATTGTTCCTAAGCAAATAAAGACTTCACATAATTCATATTATTATATTTAAAAATACTCTACTTAAATCAGAATGGCCTCAAATTTTGAATACTTTTTACTAGAAATATAAGGTTGCTTTTGACGAAGAATTGCAATGTCCTCTATTCTGTGCCCTTCAGATTAAAAACCCAAACCTCATGAATACTCTTTGAAATATATCACACACATAATCATTTTCTCCTTTTTCTATTATTCCATGGCTTGTGTAATAAAATTACATTTTGCCATAATGAAACATTTACAGTTAAACACCACATTACTTAACCATGCTGGAGATGCTAAGGCCAGGGTAATTATGCTGCATTACTGTATATAGAACACTTAGAGACTGCTGATAATATAAGTGTAATATAAGCCAATATATAAGCAAGTATAATTATGCTTATCATTATTTTCTAGTCTAAAACATATTCTAAATCTGTGGTTTGACTATGGATCTAATGTCATTTTGACATCCAATATTTCAGTTCATTCCTGAACAGCAGAACATCTTTGTTGGCCATTACATCAACACACGTACATGTACATGTACATCATATTTCAGCTACAACATCTACAAGGAATATATAGCATTAAACAAGTGCTTCCAATCCAAACTCTTTAGATTCTATATTCTCAAGTTTTATGAACTAGATCCATAAACTTTAAAAGTTACGATGGTAGTTCAACAAATACCCCCAACATGGCCAAAGTTCATTGACCCTAAATTACCTTTGACCTTGGTCATGTGACCTGGAATTTGCACAGGATGCTCAGTGATACTTGATTACTCTTATGTCCAAGTTTTATGAACTAGCTATAAACATTAAAAGTTATGATGGAAATTCAACAAATACCCAAAATATGCCCAAAGTTCATTGACCCTAAATGACCTTTGACCTTAATCATGTGACCTGAAACTCAAGCAGGATGTTCAGTAATACTTCATTACCTATATGTGTAAGTTTCATGAACTAGGTCCATATAATTTCTAAGTTATGATGACATTTCAAAAACTTAACCTTAGGTTAAGATTTCGACATTGATTCCCCCAACATGGTCTAAAGTCATTGACCCTAAATGACCTTTGACCTAAGTCTTTTAACCTGAAACCATAGCAGAATGTTCAGTAATACTTGATTACCCTTGTGTCCAAGTTTCATGAACTAGGTGCATATACTTTCTAAGTTATAATAACATTTCAAAAACTTGACCTTAGGTTAAGATTTTATGTTGACGAGGCGGCCGGCGCCTTCGGAAAAGTGGTGCCTATAGTCTTGCTCTGCTATGCAGGCGAGACAAAAAACAAAGTTTAGATATTTAATGGCTGCCAAAAAACACTATTAAAGCCTGTCTTTCCCTTGATAAATTTCCTCAAAGGCAACTAACAGTGTTTTAATTTGTTTTTTATCTATGTGATTGTGCTACTATGGAGGTGGAACAAAATGAAAAACTGCTTTATGCTTAAGACAAGCTTTAAAGGTAAGTTCAATCAGAGCTGAGAATATAACAACCATCACAGTGAATGAAGACTGATGTTCTATTTCATCTTGAGTTATGATCATATCTATGACAATGCCAAGTTTAAGCGAAGAGATTTTACCTCCCTATCATTGCAAAGAATGTAGGTTTCATTAAATTCAGCACTGGCAACCCTCGCTTCTTCTCCTTCAATGTCAAGGATGCACTCATATCTTTGTAGGCCCTGGAAAAATGAAATTGACAATATGTCATTGAACATGATAAGTATATCCAATTCAATTCAATTCAATTAATTTCATTAAATCATTTAAAAATCAATACATATATACAAATCATACATGAATGCACAATTATAGAATATATAGTTTAAACGATTAGGGTGCTCCTAAAAGCAGAAGCCTGATGAGTGGGACACCCAATAAATAATAAATAAATTACATATAAGTGAAAATTACACACACACAAATCCAATTTACATTTGAGCCAAGGACACATAGCAATACGTGTCAATAGGAAACTGGTCAACCTAGGATCATAATGACAATTAACTTTACAACCGAGGACATCTGATCTAGTGGTCTAGTTGTTACGAATCTCGTCTTTCAATGAGAGGGACGTGGGTTCGAATCTCAGCCACGGCGTGTTTTCTTTCAGCAAGAAATTCATACGCTTTTGGCTGCACTCAGCCCAGGTGAGGTGAATGGTTACCTGGCAGGATTGATTCCTTGGATGCACCAAGCACCTTTAGCAGCTGGAGCTACAGCCGGAGCTACAGCCAGAACTACAGCCAGGGTAATATATAGTCGCCATTCAATAGGAAACTAGATAAATCAGCGACTCATAAATGCTATATTATTTATAATATGGAAGCATGCCATTTGCAATTGTGTGTGTATTCAGGATGTCTTTGTTGTGTGCTTTATGTCCTTGGCTCAAATGTAAATTAGATTTGTGTGTGTGTCCTCATTTTCCAACATGGGTAGGTGCAGACATGCATACACACACACACACAACCATGCATCTAAACATGCGCAAATGCATATTATCTCTATTCCAGGGCCGGTATTCAATTGAAAGCATTTTAAAAACTATCATAAAAAAATATTTTAAAAACTACACCCATTACAAATGCAAGAGGATATTTACATCAAAATATAAGAATGCACAAAAAAGTAAACTACAACCTAATAATTTGGGTAAAAACAGATCAATTACATGTACATTCTTTTTTAAATTATCAATAATATTTCTTAAAGAAGACCATTCAGAATCAAAATGCACACACAGAAAATAAGACTCACCATTCTCAACTGTGCACATTCTCTTTTTTTTTGCATTCAGTAGAGTGAAGAATATACAGATTTCCATTAACCCAAACTAAATGACATGTTTCTGTCTTGGCTTGAATATTAATGATCTATGCATCTCACGTACATGTACATGCAAAATACCCTAGTAGTTTTTTGCTGCGAGAAAATATATTTTCCCCTATTTTCTCTCTATTTTTTGACTATTTTTAGTAAAAAGGGACTATTTTTTTACTATTTTTACAGATCGAATAGAAAAAAAAAGGCTATTTTATTTCTATTTTTAACGCGCATGCTATATTTTTGCTATTTTTACAGGTGAAATAGAAAAAAATAGGATGAATTAGTTCTATTTTTAATGCGCATACTATTTTTCTGCTATTTTTTCAACCTTCCACGTTGGCAAGGCTATTTTTTATCTATTTTATTCTAATCAAACAAGTTTGTATCTAGTTTTAAGCTATTTTCTTACTTCGTGTCAAAAAGGCCAGGCTATTTTTTACCTATTTTATTATTTTTAATCTATTTTTCATACTTTGTGTCATGATGGCAGACTATTTTACATCTATTTTTCATATAAAAAATTCGCATCTATTTCTAAACTATTTTTCTTACTTATCATGATGCCAGGCTATTTTGTACCTATTTTTTTCAAACGGTAAGAACTATATTTTTGTAATTATTTTTCTTAATTGGTGTCATGATGTCAGGTGATTTTTTTTCTATATAATTTTTTTAAAGAACTTTGTATCCAACTTCAATATTAATTTTTCTTTTTCGAAAATTTGTAAGTTTGTATATATTTCCAATCTATTTTCCTTGCTTAAATTAAGTGTCACAATGTCAGGTTATTTTTTATTACCTATTTTTCTAAAGATTGTAGGTCCTATATTTATTTTCAAACTATTTTCCTTACTTGAAGTGTCACGATGTCGGTCAGGTTTTTTTTTAACCAGTAATATTTTTCAATGTTTGTATCTCTTTCAGAAGTGAACAAGTATTGGTCATTTCTTTAAAAAATGAAATAACTTTTTGCTTGTCTTGCTCACCCACCGCCTATCAAAATTCCCCACCCCCGCGGCACTACCCCTGATTTCATCTAAGTTTTTAATATTTTCTTTTACTCTAATTATATTCATGTGAAAGTTATAAAGGGTAAAGGGACTTTACAAAAAAGAAAGAAAAAAAAGGATCGCCACGGCTGCGCGGAACTTTTAAGCACCTTCACGGTCGCTACGCCAGACCAGTAAATAAAAATAAAATAAATAAGATATAAATAGATACATGTAAATAAATAAAAATGGGCAAGCACGCACGCGCATGAGATGAAGCAGCTAGATACGCATAGCGCATGCGCACTTCGACCGCCATGAAATATTTGAAAAAGCGATCTCTCGTATAAATTGATCGCCGTTTCTACGTCTACGAGAAGTTGAAGATAGCCGTAAAGAATTCTCTAACAACTAACAGAATACGGGTCAGATTCGGACAACGAATTTGCAGACATTCGCAGTAGGCTAAACAGTAAGTTAGATAAACATTTTATATGATTTTCTTCTTGTAGTTTGTTAAATCGACGGCATTCTGATTTCTTCGTACTGCCTCTGGCTCTGCCGCCCGGCCCGGACTCCCCATCCCCTTGTTCCTAACCCGCTCACCGGCCGTGCACCGCGCCTGCGGCCCGTGGACTGCTGGCTATGCCTGGCATCGGGGCTGAGGCGAGCACTAACGCTAACCAGCCGTGCAGCACCTCGCACATATCGAGTGATAATTTTATTTTTAGCCATGCATACTAGTATTAATGTTTTATGAAGATCTTTGAATATGAATGATTTTTTAATGCTGCTGGTAATATTTCATATATTTGTAGGCCTAGATTCTAGGCCCTAATTTTTTTATAATATTCTGATGATAAAAAAAATTTGCTGAAAAAAAAACCAGTCATGCCAAGCATACGATAATATGCACTGTGACTTGCATAAAAAAATGGCATGGAATTCGAAGTATAATTCAGATGAAACATGCAAATTTATCTTATCTGAACTAAGCTGAATGAAATTACATTTCCTGAATTTTTCCTGAAAATCGTAAGGACTTGAGATGGCTTTTTTATCTTTGAAATTAGACCTCTATTTGGTTCTCTGAGTCTGACAATTTTTTTAAATCTCGATCTGATTCAAAAGTGAGATCGTTCACGGCCGTGGTACAGTAGCCTATTCTCTGTAGTGATTATTCTCCTTTCCATTGTTTTTTCTTTTAAATCTTCAGATACATCGCATCTACCAGCAAAGGACAAGTGCCATGTCAGAAGTACAGAGAATGAAGGTACCGTCACAGGCCAACTCTCTAGAGGCAGTGATCGAGGGCCCCAAGATCTCAATTGCGTGAAAACATACAGTAGAATAATTAGTTAAAAACCTATACTCTATCACTCCTTCAAAAAAAACTTAATAGGTCTAGATCTATATATTTATTTTTTTAATACAAAATAATAGATACGGTATGCTAACAGTTTTCACATGTACATGTACAGTACAAACAAAAGGGGCCCAGGTGTGAAACAAAAAGGAATTGAACTAAGATTAAGATTAATATGGATTAACTGTAAAACCCTCCAGGTTATCGACAGTATTTTACAAGTATGCCAAAAATTGAGCCAAATATAATTATGATTTTCTTGGAAAACCCGGGTTAGGGTTTACACAGGGGAGGGGGGATTAGAGAGGCTTGATTTCGAGACCATAACATGAAATGCCTAAAATTCAATATTATTTCAACATTTTGACTGATTTTTTAAATGAATATTTATGGAGTATAGGTGTAAAGTTTGTGGGTTTGTGGTCATTGCATGTATTCTTCCTCTAGCTGCACTGACTTAAGGCACCTACCCATAAAGGAAATTTAAATTCTTACAATGATTTTGTTATGATATTTTGTCTAAATCACTCCCCATTTTAAGTACATGCATTTTCTTCTTTTTTTTTCCCCCTCTGTCTGAATATTTCTTTATAGATCTCTTTGGATCATTTTACATTGTAAAATAAATGTTTATATAACCGGTTGTCTCACTCATTTGGTTGATGGACCTGGTATTGATCCTTAAAGGGATGGTCCGGGCTGAAAATATTTATATCTTAATACATCTAATCTAATGCACTAAATCAGTTGTCAATCAAATTTTTCTAGTTCTTGGAGGAAAAAAATTGAATAAACTTAATTTCACATAATAAAATACAAAAGAACAAGTGGAGATGTGACATCATCAGCCCACCTAATGAATATTCATGATGACTGTTTTCACAAAATATTGCTAAACTTTAAAATTCAATAACTTTGTTATTTGTTATCCGATTTTGATGAAATTTTCAGCATTTGCTCAGTGAATTCTACTCTATTTATTAAGCTATACATACTTTCAGCCCGGACCATCCCTTTAAGGGTACTCTAAGACTGAAAGTTATGTGATTTGAACATACATGTATTGAGTACATCAGACCCCCCAAAAAAAAAAAAAAAAAAAAAACACTGAAAATTTCATCAAAATTGAACGAGGAATAACAAAGTTATGACAATTCAAAAGTTTTCCCTTTATTGGTGAAATAGTTTAGTGCTTATCCTCATGAATGTTCGTTTTTGTTGCATTGCATTGCATTATATTAAAATTTCAATTTTTATCCCCCAAGCTAGCTTGTAAAAATTTGATTGACTACCTACTTACTGTGTAAGATAATCGTTGACACATAAGACAAGTATAATACACAGCTTGTTATGCCTCGAACATAGTTTGTAACAATTTTAATTCATTAAATTCCTTGTATTAAATACAATACAAAATTTATATGTTTTTGCACTCTCTGATGTTATTTTTTTTAAACAGATTTCAAAAGGCTGAGAGACTGATTTTCTAGGGCAAGTTTTGTCAATTCCTGTTGTATAGTGCATGTGGCAATTAACAACAATGTTTCAATACAATGATGCAATTTTCCTTGAGTCTTCAATCCTATGTGCAAGGATAATTACTTCACATGTGTGTGTGTGCAAGGAAAACAAAAGAAGTGATACGAGAAGAGTGAAAGATCAGGAACGTATCCATATGACTTGACACAACAAAAATAGAGGAAAAATAGGGAACAAATATGTATTTCAGGTTATATTTTTAAAACTATTAGAAAATAGTGAAAAAATAGCTGTGCAACTAAGAATTATATTTTTTATATATTTTGCAAAATATAAAAAAAAAAAAATTTGCAGATGGTCTCTATTTTTTGTTCCAAATTAAATAACCTAAAAACATATTTTTCCCCTATTTTTTTTCTATTTTAGTCCTATTTCCAACATATTTTTTGTCTAATTTCCGGAGAAAAAAATAGCTGTAAAATTTTTTTTTTCTATTTTTATTGTATTTCTTTGATAATTTTTACATATTTTTACACTATTTTGTTTGGGGAAAAAATAGCATAAAAATATATTTTTTGGCTATTTTTTCTATTTAATTTCTATATAATTACCTGAGACGGATCTGTAGGAAGATTCTTTGCAGACAGTGAGAAACCAGTAGGAATGTTAACTGGGATCAGAAAGGATTTAGTTGCTCCAAGCAGCTGGGGACAAAATTCCTGTCCTTGATTTCCAGTACCAACAGGATTCTACGCAAATACAAATAACAAATGGAAATAATGAAGAAAAAAAGAAATTTAGTGAAATGTTGGCCATGGATGTGTGTGATAAAAAAGACCTTGATATCATTAAATGTGAGAGAACATGTAGTAATGGAACAAGAAATAACAAAACAACATGGTCAATAACTTTTTTTGAGTAGGTTAAAAGCTTCCAAAGACTATCTGCACTAAGCGGAATGGTCCGAATTTGAGAAGAAATTACACACAAGATTCTAGTCAAAGAAATACAATTCATCATATTTTTTGCAATATTCAAACTGGCATATACTTACTGGTAGGTTTGCAGGATTTTTTTTTGGCTCCTGGTGCAAAATTTCATGGTAAGTTTACATGTAGATGACATTCATCTCTTAAATTATGTTTTCAGAGCAACTGATATACCTACAACTTAATTTCCTCAAGAGAAATCATAAGAGTTCACGATCATCCAACCTAACCGATCTTCTCCTTGTAATATTACCGTAAATAATAAATACAGGATTTTGCTTCTAACTTGTATCCATGTAGGGAGTGCTTACATTGTCTCCAATGATGACTGTATCTCCTGTCTGACATTCTGAGCTGCTATCATCTGTACATTTGTTGTCATACACACACCAGTCACATGGAAATTCAACTCTGACACAGGCTGAACATCTGCAAGTTTGTGAAAATTTAATATGGTGTGAATAAGCATCAGTTAAAAATGTCAAAATATTTTCTCCTTCATATTATTAGAAGAAATGAAAATAATTAATGCTAGTTACGGTATTTGATCTTTAGATATTTTCTTTGGATGTGGCATTCCCTGTTGCATCCTTTTTTTACTATGCTATAGATTAAAACATATCTATGAGGCGCCGAATGTACCAATATTATATAGAACAATTATTTGTTATATAATCATTATTTATTAAATAATAACTATTATTTATATATAATTTACATTTTATTTGTAAATAACTACTATTATATAAAATATCATTTCTAATTATTTATATAAAATTCCAAGTAATACTTCATTATTTGTAAATAATAATAGTTCGACATTCCATTATTTATAAATAATGATTATTTGTTTTTCATTATTTATAAATAATGATTATTTGTTTTTCATTATTTACAAATAATGATCATTTGTTTTTCATTATTTATAAATAATGATAATTTGTTTTTCATTATTTATAAATAATGATTATTTGTTTTTCATTATTTACAAATAATGATTATTTGTTTTTCATTATTTATAAATAATGATTTTTTGTTTTTCATTATTTATAAATAATGATTATTTGTTTTTCATTATTTATAAATAATGATAATTTGTTTTTCATTATTTACAAATAATGATTATTTGTTTTTCATTATTTATAAATAATGATTATTTGTTTTTCATTATTTATAAATAATTTGTTGAGTTTTCCATTATTTATAAATAATGATTATTTGTTAAATAATGAAAACGTCTACTTCATTATTTATAAATAATTTTTTCGAGTGCACCATTATTCTCATTATTTATAAATAATCATTATTTAATGTTCGAGTTTTCCATTATTTATAAATAAAGATTATTTGTTAAATAATGAAATATCTACTTCATTATTTATAAATAATAATTTTGTTTCAATATCCCATTATTTATAAATAATCATTATTTATAAACAATTTTTACAGTTTGCCATTATATACAAATAATCATTATTTATATATAAATAACCATTATTTATTAAATAATGCCATTATTTATTAAATAATGCCATTATTTATTAAATAATGCCATTATTTATTAAATAATGGAAAACTCGCTATAACATGCAAATGTGGGACCGCCCATGATATGAATATTCATGATGCGATTTCCTTTTTCGTGATTTTTCTTCACAAATTTTTGTCCATTTCCTCTTCATAATGACATTTCTTGAAGCAATTTTCTAGGGATATGGTCTGATTGTAATATTCTTCATTTTCTATATAACTTCGTCTTCGTAGAAATATCAAAAAGTGTAATTTTATACGATTTTTCCTACAGTTCACAATCCCCATAGGCGCGCGTGTACGGTAGGGACAACCGGTGAATCGACGGAGTGCTCTTCATCGAAATACTACGTTGGTTGGTCCCCGGAAGTGGCGGGCGGAATTTAGCCCGAATCCTCGATGGAAGTCGATCAAGTGCATATAATTATGAGCTGAGAGAGTGAAATATCAGTGTACTTGTACAGGCCCTTCTACTTTTTATAAATATTTCTTGTTGCTTTTTTTGTTAAGTTAATTTTTCCTGGTGTAGAGATAAGTTTCAGTTCTAATAATGCACTTCAAATACATTTTGGAGTGTCTGTTTGAGGCGTTTGGGGCGATTTCACCCTGGCCCCAAAATGCTCGCAACGACAATACGGGGGCATGATGACCCCTAATTTTTTAAAAACTTATTTTTCTATTGAAAATTATCACAAAATTCACCAAAAGTGTGCACGAAAGCCTTCGTATTTCACTTTTAAAACTCCAAAAAGTGCCCAAATGACAAGCTTGGTCGCTTCGCTGTGTCGCTTTCAACTTGAGAACGTTTACGCGTCTGCTTCCCCCCCCCCCTCCTCCGAAAGAAATTCTGTATACGGCCATGCTCTAAAGAGCCTGGCACATTGATTTATGTATACTTTCATTTTCATTATTTTTATCTCATTATCAATATGGCCTTACGCAGAATTTTTTCCAGGGGGGCCGGGGCCGGAGCATGACGCGCGTAAACTTTCTCAAAAATATCTTGAAAGCGAGACAGCCACGGGACCAAGCCCAAATGACAAGCTTAATTGGTCGCTTCGCTGTCTCGCTTTCAACTTGAGAACGTTTACGCGCGTCTGCCCCCACCCCCCGAAAGAAATTCTGTGAACGGCCATGCTCAAAAGAGCATATGGCACATTGATTTATGTATACTTCATTTTCATTATTTTTATCTCATTATCATCATGGCCTTACGCAGAATTTTTTCCGGGGGGGGGGGGGGTGGGGGGAGCAGGACGCGCGTAAACTTTCTCATAAAAATCTTGAAAAAGCGAAGCGACCAAGCTTGTCATTTGAGCTTGGTCGCGTCGCTGTCTCGCTTTCAAGATTTTTTTGAGAAACTTTACGCGCGTCCTAGCTGCTCCCCCCCCCCCCCCGATAAAAATTCTGTGTAAGGCCATGATGATAATGTGATAAAAATAATGAAAATGAAAAGTACATATAAATCAATGTGCCATATGCTCTTTTGAGCATGGCCGTTCACAGAATTTCTTTCGGGGGGTGGGGGCAGACGCGCGTAAACGTTCTCAAGTTGAAAGCGATCGAGACAGCGAAGCGACCAATTAAGCTTGTCATTTGGGCTTGGTCCCGTGGCTGTCTCGCTTTCAAGATTTTTTTGAGAAAGTTTACGCGCGTCATATGCTCCGGCCCCGGCCCCCCTGGAAAAAATTCTGCGTAAGGCCATATTGATAATGAGAAAAAAATAATGAAAATGAAAGTATACATAAATCAATGTGCCAGGCTCTTTAGAGCATGGCCGTATACAGAATTTCTTTCGGAGGAGGGGGGGGGGGGGGGGGAAGCAGACGCGTAAACGTTCTCAAGTTGAAAGCGACACAGCGAAGCGACCAAGCTTGTCATTTGGGCACTTTTTGGAGTTTTAAAAGTGAAATACGAAGGCTTTCGTGCACACTTTTGGTGAATTTTGTGATAATTTTCAATAGAAAAATAAGTTTTTAAAAATTTAGGGGTCATCATGCCCCCGTATTGTCGTTGCGAGCATTTTGGGGCCAGGGTGAAATCGCCCCAAACGCCTCAAACAGACACTCCAAAATGTATTTGAAGTGCATTAAATATTAGAACTGAAACTTATCTCTACACCAGGAAAAATTAACTTAACAAAAAAAGCAACAAGAAATATTTATAAAAAGTAGAAGGGCCTGTACAAGTACACTGATATTTCACTCTCTCAGCTCATATGCACTTGATCGACTTCCATCGAGGATTCGGGCTAAATTCCGCCCGCCACTTCCGGGGACCAACCAATGTAGTATTTCGATGAAGAGCACTCCGTCGATTCACCGGTTGTCCCTACCGTACACGCGCGCCTATGGGGATTGTGAACTGTAGGAAAAATCGTATAAAATTTACACTTTTTGATATTTCTACGAAGACGAAGTTATATAGAAAATGAAGAATATTACAATCAGACCATATCCCTAGAAAATTGCTTCAAGAAATGTCATTATGAAGAGGAAATGGACAAAAATTTGTGAAGAAAAATCACGAAAAAGGAAATCGCATCATGAATATTCATATCATGGGCGGTCCCACATTTGCATGTTATAGCGAGTTTTCCATTATTTAATAAATAATGGCATTATTTAATAAATAATGGCATTATTTAATAAATAATGGCATTATTTAATAAATAATGGCATTATTTAATAAATAATGGTTATTTATATATAAATAATGATTATTTGTATATAATGGCAAACTGTAAAAATTGTTTATAAATAATGATTATTTATAAATAATGGGATATTGAAACAAAATTATTATTTATAAATAATGAAGTAGATATTTCATTATTTAACAAATAATCTTTATTTATAAATAATGGAAAACTCGAACATTAAATAATGATTATTTATAAATAATGAGAATAATGGTGCACTCGAAAAAATTATTTATAAATAATGAAGTAGACGTTTTCATTATTTAACAAATAATCATTATTTATAAATAATGGAAAACTCAACAAATTATTTATAAATAATGAAAAACAAATAATCATTATTTATAAATAATGAAAAACAAATAATCATTATTTGTAAATAATGAAAAACAAATTATCATTATTTATAAATAATGAAAAACAAATAATCATTATTTATAAATAATGAAAAACAAATAATCATTATTTATAAATAATGAAAAACAAATAATCATTATTTATAAATAATGAAAAACAAATTATCATTATTTATAAATAATGAAAAACAAATAATCATTATTTGTAAATAATGAAAAACAAATAATCATTATTTATAAATAATGAAAAACAAATAATCATTATTTATAAATAATGGAATGTCGAACTATTATTATTTACAAATAATGAAGTATTACTTGGAATTATATATAAATAATTGGAAATGATATTTTATATAACAGTAGTTATTTACAAATAAAATGTAAATTATATATAAATAATAGTTATTATTTAATAAATAATGATTATATAACAAATAATTGTTCTATATAATATTGGTACATTCGGCGCCTCATACATATCTACATATTTTTTCACTTCTAAAGAACAATTGTAAAGCATGCATAGTTTGCTTTAATTAGTAATAATAATGATAACAATAATAATAATAGTAATAATAATAATAACAATAATAATAATGATGATAATAATAATATGCATTTATACTGTGTCATCTATCTATAAATTATCTATTCCAGGGCATACTATTATTATTAATACCCCGGCTGTAGCTCAAGCTGCCTTCCAGCACTCAGTGCATTTCAAAGAATTAATCATGCTGGGTACCCTTTCACCTCACCTGGGTTGAGTGCAGCACAATGTGGGTAAATTTCTTGCTAAAGGAAAACACACCATGGCTGGGAGTTGAACCCATGTCCCTCTGATTGAGAGATGAGAGTCGTAAACACTAGACCACAACACCCCCACATCATTAGTCATGAATAAAGTACATTGAATCAAGGTTGATCTTGGCTATATTGTTTGGTTTCTTTTTATGACCATGGTAAAAATTTTCATCTGAATACAGGAGTGATGACAATTTCCCAAAAGAGGGGCCAGTTTAATACATAAAAAGTTACAACTATGATAATATTGCAATTATGGTAAATACCATGGTAACAGGGCTCAGCAGCCAATCACAATCAAGGTTTCCATGGCAGATATGATAATAGCAAAGCAACAATAGTTGTAAGTCTGTATGAAACAGGTCCCTGGTAACTAGTTGTACTTTAACTCTAAGGATTATTAATACATTTTTGCCAAGTCATGCAATAAGAACTAGACTCATCACGTTGATTGTAAAGTATGACAAGCCAAAAGAACTTACGATCTGATGTGACTGCAGTCAAAAAAGGAGAATTCTGTGGTCACAAATTTGGCTTTCGTTTCAGTTGACACAATTGATAGATCCACTGACACAAAGTATACTGGCAAGAATGAAAGGTAACATTGCAATCAATTTAGTAAAAGCAAATATCCTGCATCAAATATATTATCTTATGACTTTTCTTGGCACTTACAACATTGACCAGTCACAGGAATTTAAAGTAACAAGTGGGGGAGGGGGAGGAACTGTGTGATTTTCTATTGCACATGTTGACAATAACAAGCATGTACTTTACAGCAAATAACTTCCTGTAGATTTCAGGACAGTGATTGACAGGTACAAGTCATACATCATTTTTCATTCATAATGGTCAATTGGTCATTTATGCATGAAATCAGAATTTTGCTCAAAATCAAGAAGTGAAGGCCTAAATATGATCATCATGATTTTTTTGCTTTAACACTAACACTGGCCTTCTTGGCAAACTGACTATGACAAGAATTACTTTTGAGATCAAAATAAATTCCGTATTTTGATTTGTGTTAATTTACTATTTATATTTTTATTTAGTACTGACTTAGCTCGGAGTTACACCCCCCTGCCACTCCAATCATATCAGAGAGCTATCATTGAAACAAGATGTCACAGTTCAAGATAACACTACTTTATTTTATAATACCAACCCTACATTATATTATAACTCAAACAATTTCAAAATCAATGGTTTAATTTCCACACATTTCAGTCTATCCCCTTAATCCCAGATGCTTTTAAAACAGCTGCAAAGATATTCAAAATGGATTCACAATTAAGACAATAAATGTGTCAGAACACTTGTTAAAACAGGAATGTTGATTCACATTCACACATGTACATTAAAATGACATATCAAAAGAACTACAGTCAGACTACTTGTACTTACATCCAACAGGAATTGTAGGTACTTCGTTTTCAGGAGGAGATGTGCAGGTGAGAGTATCACCAGATGTAGCAGCATCGACCTCATAGGTACCAAAGGCACACTTGTATTGGAAGGGGTCCTGAAGATCTGGGAGCTGTTGTACTGTAATGGTAATCTTAACAATTAAACAAAAAAAGAAAACCAAGTGAATATTTCTCAGCAAAAGTGCAACATTTTATATGTACAGGAATTAATCAAACACAATCTTCACCAAGTCCACAAATCTTCATTTTCAAATATACTGCATGCAAACATATCAAAGTAAACTGCACAAGTTTACTCAGATTACAATAATCTAAAGAATCCAATCCTGTTTATGTACTAGAAGTGCAATGTATGACCAAAAATATCTTGTTTATTATGTGATTGAAAATGTTACATGTCTTTTGCTTTGTCAAATGCTCACTGGCCCGTATTCTGAAGTCGGGTTTAAATTAAACTCAGGTTTAAAGTTGTGGTTTAAGTATGGAAAGCCAATTGTTACATAAATCACTAACGGTAGAGATATCATATTTCAGCTCATTTGGCTCTCAAATCATTCATAATTGTGTAGGAAGTATAAATAGATAATTGTCTTCACAATCAATGAACCAGGAAAGAGCACAGCAAACATAAGAAACATACAACTTAATAAAAATTTTGACACTTTTGGCTTCCCATAATTTTAGCACAGAGTTAGACCGTGGTCTATTAAAGTTATACCTGACTTCAGAATACGGGCCACTGTCTCAACAATACCCCCTCCTCCATGTAGATTATCACCAATTCAGTCATATGAAAACTTCAAAAAGCATGTTAGAATTGCACAAATTTGTGCGATCTGAAACATGTTTGAGCCAGAAACACACACATGTATCAGCATGAGAGTTTAAAACCGAGCAAAGCTGATTTTAAATGTATTTTGCCTTCAATCACTTCCACATGTTTCCGGTGTTGGGGAAAGTTTGTGCACCCAAACGTCCACAAGCAAGAAGAAAATAGTGCACATCTTACATGACCCCTCCTCATTGGGTCAAATGGCACTAACCTTGCATTGTCGAGGCCTTTGTTCTGACTGTGCAATGAGCAGAAATGCCACGTTTAAAGACAATGGCCCGTATTCTGAAGTCAGGTTTAACTTAGACCATGGTCTAACTCTGTGCTAAAATTATGGGAAGCCAAAAGTGTCGTTTTTTAAATTAAGTTGTATGTTTCTTATGTTTTCCTGTGCTCTTTCCTGATTCATCGATGGTGAAGACAATCATCAATTTATGCTTCCTAGACAATTATGAATGATTTGAGAGCCGAATGAGCTGAAATATGATATCTCTACTGTTAGTGGTTATGTAACAATTGGCTGACCATACTTAAACCACAACTTTAAACCTGAGTTTAAGTTAAACCCGACTTCAGAATACGGGCCAATGTGTGAGATTTTCTGTGTATTAGTGTGAGATCGCAGGGATAATGTGAATTGCTTATGGGGATATGCTGTGATACACGCATGAGAAAGAAATTTCAGTGGATGAGCAAGACCCTGATGTGGGAGTCTCAAACGCATAATGCCTGGGACTTGCCCTATGTCTGAATGAGATTTAAAAAAGGCAGTTTAAGAAATGTGTTTGCAAAGGCCTTGGGAAAGCACTGTGATAAAGTTGGTACATGTATCTATAGACAAATATTTATAATTGGAGGAGTTGATAGACAGAGTCAAGTTCATCCTAATATTCTGTGCAATCGGATGAGAAAAAAAAAGAAAAATACCTGCTGGTCCGTTCGATTATAAGGAAGATTATCTGGCTGTACAGAGATGGAAACACACTGTAAAGCATTGTATGATAACCATCGTGATGGTTGCTCAGGCATATCGCATGCCTCATATCTTGTGCACCTTGAGAACGAAAACAAAGAATATCAATTATTTTCCATAAAACTTGCTGTGAGAGAAATAGTTTACAGTTTATATGAACCGTACACTGGGTATATCCTGAAACATTTTGAGCTTTGTCTTTCCTGTATATTTTGTTTTTTCTAAGGGATATGACAAGATCAATATTCTGGTGGATGTCATAACTTTTGTCATAACTAGATCTACTTGTCTTGTCTTGCTCTAACTTGCTTTTATTACCCTTTTACATGAAAAAAAAATTAAGACAGGAAGTATTAGTCAAAATTTTGTGTTATCTTTTAGTAGCATAACATCCTGTTGCCATGGCGACTTTAAGTAGAGCATAAAAAGATATTATTTAGATTGTATTGTTATTAGTTTCCCTCATCATCGATAACTAGTTAAAAAATGTTCTTTCATGTCACATTAAGTTAGGCCCCACATTTTGATTCATGAAATTTTCTCTCAATCTTAATTTCCTCTTTTTTTTTCTCTTGCAATAACCATTTAAGTAAGCTCTTTGTCTCTCTGAACAATTAAGCCCACTTATCTAAGTACAGTAGCGCAATGCCAGCAATGCGTATTGAGAAATTCTTCCTCGAATATCATTGGGCCTATTGGTTAAAAACAAAGGTTTTCTTCACTGGGAATCAAATTTTGATTGGCTTTCTGTGAAAAGAAGGGAGGGTACTAAGACAGATATGATAGAGGAAAGACAATATTCAGAATACCCAATTATGACAATCATAGCAGTCTCTTACACCTCACAGAGTAAATAAAGATGTTAAAAGCTGACAGAGTTAATACATTTTAAGCTGCCATTAAACATTTCTAAAGGCAAAACATGGTACATACAATTAAATTTGGTAGACAACTATTTTATTCATTCAATCATATAAATAATGTATTGTGGGATGCAGTCAAAAACAGGGGGATATCTTTCAATGGCCTCACAGTAATTCTACGAGATTAAACAATGAGTAATAAACTCTACATAAAGTATATTAGGCAGCTCATACATGTATATGTATGAACTTTGTAAAGTATACTGCACTACACGTTGTTGTAACATAGTACAATGTAAATAAATACTGATAAACAGAATGACCTTTGTTATTTTTTGTACTTCCTCAAACATTAATTCTCATAAGTTTCTATTAATATCCAAAGTCCAATAGAAGGAAAGCATTTAGCCATGAATGTGAAAAATACAACAAATAAATGGTACTTAGTTATCATTTCCTGCATTTTTGTACAAAAGATCTGCTACATGTATATGTATCCCTATAAGAAGATGAATGAGTTTTTTTTTCAAAATACATACAGTATGCATGGATGGATGCCTACATGTAGGCCTTACAGAGTACCGATGTGTGACGTCATCAATTTTTTATTTTTGCATTTCAGCGCTTTTTATACCATATTTGGGTAGAGCATTATGAAAAAAAACCCACAACCCAAATTTGGTGAAAATCGATCCATGGGGCCCAAAGATGTGACCTCATGAAAACATAATTAGCCCCATTGAAGTCAATGTATTCATGAGGTCATATCTCAGGCCCCCATGGACCAATTTCTCTCCAAATTTTGGAAGTGGGTATTTTTTCATCAAGCGCTACCAAAATATGGTATTAAAAAAAAATGATGGAATGCAAAAAAAGTTTTTTTGTGCCATCATCACTTCGGTACTCTATAGGGTTGAACTCATCAGGTAGCGTCAGGGAATTTGATGGGGGGGGGGGGGTGAGGGCAAGAAGACATTTTTTCTGAATGAATTAAAGGAATATAAAATTACTGGAACAAGAAGGACATTTGATCTCTTCTTTGCATCCTATTTTTGTTGCAAATGCATGATCAACAACTAAGATCTTAGCAGGGCTGAATCACCCCTTGCCGGGTGGGGGGGGGGGGGGACCAATAGCCCAATCTTTTTAGGGTTAAGGGAATTTACAATTTAATTCGATCAACAAACCTCGAACCTTTTTTCTAAAGTACACCATCCACAGTAAGGGTCTCCATCGTTTCCTCCTTTGCCACCAATGCACTCATCACAGGTTTGGTATTCGCCACAGTTTGTCAAATTCAATTTAAGAACCTGTATAACATAATGATCAATTGAAACAATATATTTTATTTAACCAAAGCTCTTTCTAACTTCTTTCCTTTTGGGCAAATGAAACTTTAAACATAGGCAGACATGATAATTGTTTCTTTCAACATAAAGTGATTCCCAAGTGCTACAAGTGAAAAAAATTTACAACAGAAGTATCAAGTAAAGCAAAAGAAAAGGTTTAAATATTAAGCAAAGGTAAAATGTAATATACAAATTTATCATTTTTTTGCTCTCAATATGCATTGTAACATCTAAAGTAATGTATACTACTGTACATATATTAAATCAAAAGTTTTTACATGCATAACAAAATCATAATAAGAAAAAGATTCTGAGCTTTTTGTAAATGGGTCAGTTTTATATATATATATATATATATAAAAGGGGAATCTTGAAATTATTTTGTACGACTATAAAGACAACTCCTGTAAATGTACCATCCATTTCTTTATATGTATCTTATTCGTTTGTTTCTTTGTTTTGTTTCTTTGTTCATGTTTTGCTATTATTATACCCATGGAAAGCAAATTTATTTGTGATTAAATTGCAAAGACAAATAAAAAATCTTGTATCTTGTATTGTATCTTATTTTCACAACAGTGAATCAGCTTTGCAATATATCTTTATTTACTTAAAAATAACAATTATGTGGAAATATAAAAAATATGTCCTGAAGTTGTCTGTTTCATTTTTGTTAACTATTTCACGCATTGCAATCTTGCATCAATTGCATGTATTTGTTTTTTTATTTATATACTCACCTGTGAGCCTTGATCTGAAGTTGTGGCTAATGTTATCTGCTCTGTAGATTCATCAAGAAACAGCTCTTGTAAAACAGACCCACTTCCAAGAGGAACTGTCTCATAGACATAGCCAAATGTGCTGTTAACAATATTCACCTGATAAAACAAACCATGATATGATAACATCAATCAATTTCATATTTTACATACTGTGTGTGTAAGGAACACTTGAAATGTGCCCAAATATGTGCTGGCAAGCCAGAATCCGTTGATGTGGGTAATATTGTACTGGGACATTGTGGTCTGGTGGTTTTGACTCATCTTTCAATCTGAGGGTCATGGGTTCAAATCCCAGCCATATCCTTTGACCTTTGACAAGGAATTTACCCACCTTCTGCTGCATGCAACCAAGGTGAGGTGAATGAGTACCTGCCGTCTAGATTAATTCATTGAATGCACAGAATAGTAAATAGCAGCTCAAGCTAAAGCCAGGGTAATAATTACAGAAAAGAATTACAGAAAAGATTTCTAGATAGATAACGCAAGAATAAATGCATATTATTATCATCATATCTGCAAAGCACTAATAGAGCCATCATTCCACTGCATTAAGTACTCCATAAAATTACATGAAGTATTGTCATTGTTATGATACCAATTACGTGATTAAATTGAAGTCCATTCTGATGGCAAGTTGGTTAAATGAAAGCAAGAAATATGTGAGAAACATTCTCAATGAATATTGACAAAAATCCATCAAAAAACCAACAACAGAGGCAGGATAAGAGTTGTTACTTCTTATCTTGCTTTTCTGATGTGATACATGGAAGAGCATCTCATCCATTTATTAATAATCAAATATGTTTCCACAAATATGTATCTTTCAAAGAAAGATTCTGAAACAGTGTGTCTGAGGACTATTGATTGCCAAATAAAAGCTGTATAAAAAAAGGACTTCATAGACTTTTAATATGGCAGAGCTGCTCTAATGTGATGTAACAAATGAAAATATTGAAAATATATGATCACTGTTTTATTCTCCGATGTAGTTTCACCAACCTTTATTGACATGGTTTCTTATATTCTATTTTTATTCAAACCAACTTGATATTAGGAGGGTTTCTCCCTTTCAGCATCACTTTTCTGCTGGATAAAATTTCTGACAGACATTTATCACCTAAATTTAAACATGGAGTGAATAAACCTCACTAAAAATAAAACAAAAATAGAGGCAAAAAAAATAACATATCAATGAGGCAGGTGCTCTAAACCCTTTTCACTAGATTTGCTGTAAATGGTAAAATTGCATGCAATATTGTATACACATACAAAGAGTCCATTTATGTCCAGATATTACAGTAATATTTTGTCCGAGATATTTATACTCCTTGTTGTCACTTCAACATGAACAAAACCCCTATTCAAGTTGTTCCATGAGATGTGGATTTTTATCATCTTATTTTTAAAAGGTAGAAAATGCATACTCACATCAACTTATACTTATATTTTCAATTTTTTTGTTATATGATTTCTAATTTCACTTTTGTTTGTATATTTTGTATGTTCTACATTGTAAAGCACTTGATATGGATTTCATGAAAAGCACTATATAAGACTAAGTTGTTATTATTATTATAATCATATCAGTAAAGCATTTAAGCAATCTGTTTTATTCAGACAATAAACATTGTTCTAAGCTGTTCCCCCCCCCCCAATCAAATTTTCTTGAATAAAAACAATCAATTGGTCTATAAATAAACTTGCCATTTTTGCACTGTACAAGAAATTATCCTTTCACTTTATCCGAGCACTAACCTTTTGAAGGTTTCCTTGCGTATCTCCTATGAATGCAACAGTATGATGTCTCTCTATGGTTGTTACAATGGAGGTGGGAGATGCAGCACCAAGAGGGATGGTGAGAGATGCAGAGCTATCATTTACTCCACTGGCATACTGGTAGTACAGATACGCAGCACCATCATCTTTATTTAAAGCTGTACATAGAACTGAATCGGGTGGTTCTATGTTAATCTGCCAAGAAAGAAAAAAATGTGATCACATTATGAAGGCAGACGCATATTCTGAAGTACATGTATATATTCTTGGATCTCTCTCATAAATACTATGGGATGATTACGTATACAGTCTCTTAATGAATGTGATAACGGATATAGGAGTAATAACAACAACAATGGGAATGGTGAGTCAATCAGAGGGGCCATTACTCCAATGGCATAGTACCAGTAGTACTGAGACTAAAAACCTTAAACTTAAACTACTTAAAAAGCTGTACACAGAATGGAATGGGTGTCTCTGAATTAAACTGAAGAGAAAAAGTAATAAAAACAGGCACCAGCACTAAAACCAAATGGAGGCTACTACAGTATACATCAAGCAACTAGCTGACACATTCTTGTACACTCTGTATCACTTGCTATTCAGATGATCACTTGAAAATATGTTATTATATACTGTAGTCAGACTTTGTGAGACAGCCTCAGATTTCCTCCTGAGGCACTGTGGTAGTAAAAAACTTCATTTCATATCTTTTTTTCATCAAGCTAGACAAGAATCAGGTGAAATATAGATGAAAAGTGGTAGAAAATGCTCAAACATTTTTTGGAGGAACTCATGCAATTTTTTCCGATAAACAGAAAGGAAAATTGACAATATAGGCCTACAGTTGAAGCCAAAAGTTTACATGCACCCATGGAATTCAGTTAAATTTGTTTGCTTGCCAAACATCGTAAAATTTAAGATATCATCAGAAATATAAATACTATCATGACGATTTTGGTATCAAATGAAAGAGCGCATTAAGCTCGTTCACATGAATGGGAAGCTGTTGAGATTAAAGTTTATTTTAGGTGGAATTTTCTTTAAAGACAAAAAAGTCATATTCATGCCAAATGTATTTATTGTTTGTTATTATATTTTCAAACATCGTTTCATAGAAATATATAAATGTCAAATCTATGATTTATATTACATTTTCTATAATGATACGTCACCACAGAACAAAAAAGTGTAATCTGAAATGTTTGTGTTGAGAAGTAACTAGCATAAATATGAAATGTTTTTATCAAGTTTTTATTTTAAATTTGTCTAAAAAATTAAGATATTTGGAGAAAAAAATGACACCTAAATATTTTCCAGCACCTGATGACAAAGCAATGTGATGAAGGGGCATGACATATTCATTTGTTTAAAATCAAATTCGTCATGATAGCACAAATATTTTATAAGATATAGTAAATTTTATGATTTCCTGGGTGTATGTAAACTTTTGCTTCAACTGTAGCTGGGTACGACAAGAAACCCCAGATGAGTTATCAAGATAGAGAAGAGACCACTCCACTTGCAGTGCAGCAAACAATGTTATTACTATCCGTTCATGTACTTGAATATAATCTGTCAACTGGCTGATTGGATATTTGCTCATGAGGATGCTGCTTTAAAATAAATAAGGTTGCAGGCTGTGTAATTTTTGCTTTGAGAATGTAAGGATTAAGAATTTAGTCAATTTATCACAATGAATGATGCAATTAAAACTATTATTCCAATGGAATATGAAATATTCCAATTAAATAGGAGAAGTACGGCAGGTTAATTGTGATGCATTTCTGTAAACTCCAGATTAGTTCATACTTCAATGCACATAATTATACTGAGCTACAGATCTTTGCAGAGAGAAGAATCTTGCCATTTGTTGGAAAACGTTATGTATCCGTTGTGTACTCTTTGCATAAGTGTTTTATACGCTCTATATCCATCAAGCATCCGTCCACGGTGATTTCATTGTTCGCCCATTTTGTCCATTGTCTGGAGCAGATGAAAACGATGGAGCCACCCCAAAATTTTGCTTGTCTGCTGTATCTGTAATGAGTACGTTTTGTGTCCAGTGGAACCAGGCCTTAAGATATACACTGCACTTGTAATTTAAAATTCCCTAACTAGATTCTTCTGTTTGGCTATATCTAGGGATCGTGGAAAACGGATGGAATTCACAGAATTGGCCTTTTGAAACAGAAAGTGGCTTTTCAAACATGAAATCACGGAAAACATATTTTTTCTCAAAATGCACAGAATAGCAATGGAAATTACTCCCAAATCCTCAACGAAATACGAATATCAACTGGAAAAAACATAATCTCACTTCACTACAACAATCATGACAATCCACACATCGTGACTGCACTCGAGCCCCTCCATCACTCGGTCGTATCAAACTTAGTTCACACTCACATCCGCATAAAGGCACGGCTGTGTGTTGCTGCCCTCTGCGTTCGGTCATAATATCATGATCGCGGTATTCAACAAATCCAAAATGGCGGATAGGCGAAAGTCATCAACTGCTCAAAACGATCTCCAAAATGTCCCCAAACAGTGATACAATCTCATTTAACCATAAAATAATGCTAATAATGTGAAAGGTGAGGATGCATTCACGTTGATTAAAATGTTTCTTTAAATAGTTTTTTAGATACTCTTTGAAAATTGATTTTAAAGCGTTGTTAGTACAGTGGTAGATACAAAGTTTGACCAGCGTGAGCACTTTAACATTGCAACCCAGTGTGTATTGATTTTCTAATGTAACGGAATTGTCACTTTTTCATGTACACAAAGTCTATGGGGAAACAGAATTTCAGTTTTCAGACATGCTAAAACGGAATTTAAGATTTTCTGAAACGGAAAAGGCAATTTTTAGAAACGGAAAATCACTGTCCCTACACATGATAACTTAAAACCATGTTTTATTCTTCAAGTAAGAGATTAAAATAGGAGAACTGTGCCAAATTAGGATACATTATTAAAACTCATTTAAAGCTTTATATTTCATTGCACTTACTGTGCTACAAACACTGCCTGAAAGATAGTTGTTGTTATATTCAGTAGGGTCATCCGTCTGCATACATCCCTTCACAGCATCGTAAAAGCTCTGCTCTACATCACTCATCTTATAGATGCATAGAGCGGATGATCCATCTCTACCAAATACAGCATACAGAAGATCATCAGTACTCTCCATGCTGAAGGAATCAGCTAGCTGGGATCCTGCTGCTCCTATATGACCTGACTGGATCTCATTGTGAGATCCACACTGTAGTTGTATCTCTGTGTAGGATGCAAATTCCGAGTCTAGTGAATTACGACACAACCGTCCTAAGTATGCACTGTTCTGATTGTTTCTTCCCCGAGACATGAAATAGTAGAGGTTTTCCATGAAGGGGATCAAATGTTTGAAAATGTTTTGCGGGGAAGAGGATTGAGGTCCTAATACCTGTTGGCCTTTACTGAAGTCAATAAGATTGTGCTTTGAGATAGATGGTAAATTTGCCACTGCATCACTGATCCCAGTAAATAAGTACAATCCACCATCTGCAGTACTAACTCCATCTTCTTGATAGTCTGCACCCAATACTACAGCTCCAACATCAGGTGCATCTGATGTGGTCACCACTTCCTGAGTATCAGTAGAGTCATATCTCTCTACATCATGTGATATATTAGTCAAGTTTCTTGTCTCACAGAAACCGTCACACCCACCGCATGTGATGAGCATATCCTCAGGTGACGGAGCTACCACCAGAAGTCTATTATTATTGGTATTATCTTCATTTGGAGAACGACACGATCCGGTATCTACTGTGTGTTTGAGAGTAAGGTCTGAGTTGAGTTGATAGAGTCTCTCCTGTGCTCCGATATAAACATCTCCGGTGATGTTGTTGATGGTGATGTGGTTGAATGGTAGGTCGGAGTCAGCATCAGGATGAGTAAAGGATGATACCAGGTACGAGGAGAGTGGAGCTGAGTAGATGGTCTGGGTCAGAAAGATGAGAAAAGTAAGAACAGGCAGCATCCAATTCATCCTGAAGAAATGTATCTGAGCCATTGCTGAAGGATGAAACCAGAATGAATGGATCTGTTGAAAATAACAAAAAAAACATACCAATAAGGATATTTATTACATGTAGTAGAAGAAGTAGAGTAGTACTAGTAGTAGAAGTACATGTAATAGTAGTAGTAGTAGTAGCAGCAGCAACGACAATAATAATAATAATAATAATAATAATGTGCGCTTTGAAACACCAGTATAAAGTGCCATACAAATGTTATTATTATTATTATTATAATGATAATAATAACAACAATAACACCAACAACAACAACAACAATAATAGTGGCTACTATTGCAGAAATGCATCTTTTGGTGCTAATGGCATATATGTATTAAGTTGAAAGTTCACCTTTCACTACAGATGAAAGGTCAAAAGTGTTATATCATTTCAACACATCTATACATTTTTTAAAGACGATACTAGATACAGCCTGTAAAATAACGATATGGGAATGAAACTCAATGCAGTACTTAGTGAATAGAATTGGAACATTACCAATTTGGAATAATTTACACTCCACAATCATATTTACAAACAGTAATAATAATCAATAATAATGATAATAATAATAATAAAAATAATAATAATAATGATAATAACAACAATATCAATAATACCAGTATCATACATACCCAGGGCCCTGGGGAGTCCCTTTATAAAACAATCATATCACTACGTGTACTTTTGATAATAGATCACATTACATATGCTTTTTATAGTGCTACTATTGGCCAAGCAGGCTAGTTGTCTAGTTGTCTCCTGACCATAGAATCTACCCCTACCCCAAAATAAATGAATGAATAAATAAATAAATGAATAAATAAAACAAATAAAAATATATATACATGTAAAACAAATAAATAAAAATATAAATAAATATATAAATAAGTAAATAAATAAATATATAAATAAATTTATGAATAAACAAATGAATAAGTAAATGTAAATAGATAAATGAATACATACGTATATGTAAATAAATTTTAAAGGAAATGAATAAATAAATAAAAGAATACATGAAAAATGAATGATGGAATGAATGACTAAATAAATGAATAAGCAAACTAACAAACAAATTAATAAACAAATAAATAGACAAATAAAAATATAAGCATTCTAATGTGCATATACATGTACAGTATATGGCACCAAACATGCCCTCAAGGAACAGATTTTTTTTTTAGAGTAAAATATAGTTTGCCATTATTACCTTCAAATAAATAAGGGCAGTACTACGTGTATGAACAATATTACAACTCACCTATATGATTTCAATCGCTTTCTATGAATCCCATGTATGTTACAAGTCACCTGGAGAAGAAATGACAGGAAAAAAAGTGGATATATTTCAGAATATTCTCCATTCAACAACTTTATATTAACTTCATTGATTACATGAATAACAAGTTATACATGCAACAACTCCAGGAAATGAATAATTGCAATATTAAACACTGCTGATCATGGAGAGCAAACAAGTCATAGGTACAACATGTAGAGTAAATATACAATACCAACTCTGATCAAAGAAATTTCTGAATCGATATAATTATGATACGCATGATATCACAATGATTGCCCAAATAGAGAAAGAGGAACTACTCAAATTAAATCAGTCGGGATATACAGGTATGTTTTATGAAGCACAGGTACAGGTACAATGTACATTAGCTGAACTTCCTTTTTCAATGCAAATTTTATTAGCGGTCTATTGCACAGGGTCACTGGTGGAAAAGTGGTTCAGGATGTTCGATCTTGATGAACTAAATATAGTTCAGATAATCACATTCAATTTATTATATCAAATTTCATTCAGTTTTCCTATTTAATATACTTGTACACTGTATATTCCCCTTTTTAAAACAATATTGATATCAGAGTTAGTTACCCGGTACATAAAATATTTTAACAATTTGGAAGACACACCTGTAGATACTTTGGAAAATCGAACTTTTTCAAAGTTACAGTACTGTCTCTCACTCTATTACTCATTACAACTGTGAGCCACATACAAATAGATTGGGTTCACTGAATATATTATTCTATGCTTTTATATATATCGGTGAGTCACAGATTACCAAACAATACCGTATTCTGTAGAATTCAAATACAATTGAAAATTGACCAAACCAATGTTCACTAAAAAATAAAGTTTGGTAACTTAACAGTCAATTATTCAGATTTTTTTCCCATTTCCCTTTTTTTCTTATTATCAACTATACCTCGTGAAACATATAAGTTTAATTCTTTCCAGCCTTTTTAGTATAGTGGGCCATTTTCCCTTTCACATATCTGCCATGGACTCGCTGCAAGCTGTGCTTTATAGAGTTGTCACCTCCAGTACATTGTAACTTCATGTAATAAAAATTTGATGTGTTGAATGCCTCAGAAATAAATGTTGACTCATTAAAAACATATCCTATAGCGATAATTTTAACTAGTTTCATAGAGACTCTACAGACAAAAAGAATGTAAATGACGCTTTTGTGACAGTTGTCAGCACAGTTATTATAGTAACAGGCAGACTGCTCTTCAGCCAAGCAAAACAATTGTTGACAAAATATGACCCTGAAGGTTTCTATAAGTCCCATCAGGCCAATAAGATGGTTTATTTCCAATTCGTCTAATGCCAATTTGTCCAATTGCAAACTTGTCTACTATCATTTGGTCTACCGTCAGTTTGTCCACTCACCTCATAGTCTGTACCTTCATTTAGTCTAATGCCATTCCATCTAAAAACCAGTTGGTCCAATAGCCATTTGGTCCATATACCATTTCGTCTAATTGAACAATGTGTTTTATTGTGCAAAATGAATGAAAATGAAACGGATATTACACCAACTGGTTATGAGATGAAATGGTCATAGACAAAATGGTGATTAGACAAAGTGATAATTGCACCAACCAAATAGTTGTTAGACGAAATGTTGATGGATGAAATAGACTAAAAATGAAAGTAGACCATGTGGTAAGGGGACGTGTTTGCAGTAGACAAATTGGCAATTTACCAATTAGATCTATATTAAAGAGGTTTCTATTGGACCACATAAAAATCCTAAAGGTTTCTGCGAGACTTCTTATGAATTATAAACAAAAATTATAACAATGTATAAAGAAGTAAGTGTTTTACAATGATATTATAAATTTCTCATTTTACTACAAATTTTGATGGAATTTTCAGTGATATGCTGTTTTTATTTTTGTTATTCAACTCAAATCATTAATTGTTGGGGTGGACTTGAACTTCACACTGCTCAATATTTAATAACAGTTTGATCATTTAATTTTAAAATTTTAATAATTTATAAAGTAGTAAGTGCTTTACAATGACACTTACTATAAACTTCTCATTTTATTTCTAATTTTCATGGAACTTTCAGTGATATGAAAAATGCTGTTTTTATTATTTTAATCAAATCAAATCATTGTTGGGGTGGACTTGAACTTCACACTGCCCGATATTTAATACCAGTTTGATCATTTAGTTTGAAACAGTTAAAGGAGAATGAAACTCTTGGAGCAAGTTAGCTTTTGTGAAAGCAGAAAAATCAAAGAATAAGATCAACAAAAGTTTGAGTAAAATAGGAGTAGCAATAGAAGAGTTATGAGCATTTGAATGTCGAGATCACTAATGCTATGGAGATCCTCCCATTGGCAATGCGACCAAGATCTATGATGTCACAGATGAACAACTCTCCCCTTTTGGACGATGAAAATATACCCCAAAACATCTCTTTTTGCTCATTCTAATCATATGACAAACGATTCATCAATGATATAATGTTGTGAGTCCTCTGTACTTGTCCTCTCATAAAGAGAACACCTCACCTTGTGATAGACTATAAAAATGAGAATATAAGTGAAATAAGTACTAAAGTAATGAGGGAGTTGTACGTGTGTGACATCACAGATCTTGGTCGCATCGCCAATGGGAGGATCTACATGGCATTAGTGATCTCGACATTCAAATGCTCATAACTTTCTTATTATTAATTCAATCTTCCTCAAACTTTCAACAATATGTTTCTTTGATTTTTCTCTTTGATATGGATTCAGCTGGTTTCAAGGGTTTCATTCTCCTTTAATATTTTCACCTACATGTACATGTAGGGCTGGTCAGACTTGTGCTGTTCTCTAAAATATTTTTCTATTCGTGTGATTTACAATTTGAACCATATGGACAGATAAATGGTCACACTTTATTTTATGTGATGTAATGTGATTCCTCTTTCATCTCAGTAATACTCATTGGATGTTTTTTTTTAAGTTTAATCTCACAAAATCTGCAGAAAATAATAGAACAGAATCAATGATTGCATATTACAGTACTCTAATGAGAAATCAATGCTCATACATTATTCTATTACCTGAACGTTTTACTAAAACTTTCTTCTGATTTCACATCATATTTTGATGAACTTTCAATTTTTGACCTCTTCAATTTTTCTCTTTTATTTTGTTGTTGTTGGGATGAAGTTGACATTTAATTATAATCAAATGTCAACTTCATCCCAGCGCTCTACAGGGACACTGTTTTATATGTGCTCATCGATCAAAATATCCTCCTTAATAGTTCCATATAGAACTATATGGATCAATTAAAGTACTTTAATTTCATTAGTATAATTTGGAATTGAAACTAATTGAAACCAATACAGGAAAACCCCATAACACCTCTACAACATTGTGGACTCACTTGATTTGTTTACAGATTTTAGGAACTACTCGAGGAAAACAACAGGAATTAACTAAATCATCACTCTTTTCCATGGATCATAATGGTGTACAGAAGGAGGGGGGGGGGGGCTTGGGGGCCATGAACCGACAAAATTTTCACAACGAAGGAAAAATATGAGAAAAAAGAAAAATAATGGTGAAACATAGGACATACATGTGTACTCTTTTTCTGAATATTATTATGATTTTTATCATTATTACGATTTTCATGAACATGTATGTATACATGTGTTTCAACAGGACATAAATGAAAAACAGCCTTGCTGAATCAAATGTTTCTTAAGATTCCTGTACAAATATGCTGAATAAATAAAATAAAAATAAATAGGAACTGTAAGTATTAAAAAGCTTATTACAATTATAAACTCATCTGGAGTTGCTGCTCTATTAATTGAACTGATTCAACACTACATGAATTGCAATTAACCAATGAGGATCTTGGGTGCCCACATCTCAACTGCCTTGCTGACCTTGAAATTCCCTTTTTTTTAAGTGGGTACAATGCCATTTTTATTTTTAAAAAAAGGTCCTTGCCCTCCTGAGTGAAGGCTGACACACTTCCTACACCTAGATCTAGACTCGAGAGTGAAATATATTGGTTGTATTCCCCATTTACTCAGCAAATCCAACATTGGCTGCAATATGAATGGTATTGGGGGTAGATGAACTGAATGTATGTCGAACACTGGAAAAGTAATCTTGAATCATTATACTGCTTGTTGTATCCACCTGGCCTATAAACTGTGAACTACAGGCAAATTGCTACATTCACAGGCATGGGTGATCAGTAGCATGAGCAGGATTTTTGAAGGGGGGTTCATGGTGAATGAAATGTTGAAAAAAAGGGTCTTCACCACAAAATTCACATCGTTTTGTACTTCTACAAAAATTTACAAGCAAAAAGACACACAAAAAAGTCTTCAACAATTTTTTTTTTTTTTGGGGGTTGGGTATCAAAAAAATTTAAGGGGGGGTTAACCCCTGTAACCTCCCCCCCCCCCCTGCGTACGCTACTGTGGGTGATATTTCTGGGTGAACCTGTCACATCCTCCTGGTCTAACACAATTCTACAAGCAACTATG
Source organism: Lytechinus pictus (assembly GCF_037042905.1). NCBI lineage: Eukaryota > Metazoa > Echinodermata > Echinoidea > Temnopleuroida > Toxopneustidae > Lytechinus > Lytechinus pictus. The sequence continues at coordinate 13,015,253 of NC_087247.1, read as the reverse complement.
ATTATTTTGGTCATTGGGGGACTATACAAATTATTATAATCACAATCATGAGATTAAAAAAATTATTAGTATTTTCAGAATTTTGTTTTTGTCTATATACACAAAAACTAAATTGAAATTAAGAATAAGTGAACAAAATATTTGTCAATATGAAAGAATTATTGTGAAAAATGAACAATTTCAACAATTTCTTTTTCAATGTTTATGACCTTGTTTTTTTTTATATTTACATGACAATGACATTGCCAAACTTATTTTTAGATCAATTAACAGCAAAGAGGAATGTTCTAGCTTTAATATGATACCAAATTTGTAGTTGGAAGTCAAGTTTTCACACAAATATTAATGTTTTACCCAAAATAGCACAAAATATTGAAAATCACCATTGACTTTGTACAGGTGGCACCACTTCAGGCGGCACCGCTTCTGACACCACCCCTGTAACTCAAGTTCTATTTATCCTAGAGCAATGAAACTTTCTACATTATACAATCAAAAGATATCAACTAACATATGTATATAGAGAAGGGGAAAAAAGTTCATTTAGCTGCTGAAATAATTTATAAAAAAGGTCTCCTACATAAAAATGTATGTTAAAAAACAAAAATGCATGAATATGATATATTAACTACAAAGCAAGTGTACAATCAAGTCCAAATGTTTGGTCCCAGGGCACAAGCTTCAATTCATATTCACTATTTAAAGGTCAAGTCCATCCCAGGAAAATGCTGACTTGAATAAATAGAGGAAAATCAAACTAGCATAGTGCTGAAAATTTCATCAAAATCGGATGTAAAATAAGAAAGTTATGACATATAAAGTTTCGCTATTTTTCACAAAACAGTGATATGCACAACTAGGTGACTTGGTCGATGATGTCCATCACACACTATTTCTTTTGTTTTTTATTGTTTGAATTATACAATATTTCCTTTTTTATATATTTGACAATAAGGACCAACTTGACTGAACTATATAGTATTAAACAATGCTAATTCCACATGTTCAGGGAGGAATTAATCGTTGTATCACTTGACAATGAGGAGAAAATTAAAATATTTCATATAATAAAATACAAAAGAAATAGTGAGCGGATGACGTCATAGTCTCCTCATTTGCATACCAGCCAGGATGTGCATATAACTGTTTTGTGAAATTAAGCGAAACTTTAAAATGTCATAACTTTCTTATTTTAAATCCGATTTTGATGAAATTTTCAGTGTTATGCTTGTTGGATTTTTCTCTTTTTATTCAAATCAACTTTTTGTTGGGGTGGACTTGTCCTTTAATGGCTCACTCCAAGATTCTCATCAAATAAATTGCTTTCATTTGATACTCACAATTATGTGTGATCCACTTTAATTACCAACAATTACTAATATATATTACACCATAGTCACCACCATCTTTCTTCTAGAAATAAAAACGACATCTGGGGAGTGTTTCATCAACATTTTCATCCGACAAGTTGTCAGATCTGACATCTTTCCTTGATTCTGAGTGGCTGAGAGGCAATGTTACTATGGTAACTGTCGGATAAAATGGTACTTGTCAGATAAAACGTCCGACAAATCCTTTCATGAAACGCTACCCTGATATCGGCATCATGGAAAACAAGATAGACTTTCCTAAATTGAGCTGAAAATGTTTATTCCATGAAATAAGTATCAAACACCTCTCCCATGCAAATAACTAATAAAAACTGATGATTGCATTCCAATGTTCTTTTCTTCTATTTTGCAATTGGTAATGTACAGTGTACAACACTCCCGGCCCAGTAACCCAGGGAGCCCAGGGGCTTACCGTGTATTTGACCATACTCACGGGACTAGGGTGATTTATGGTCTAAATATTTCTCCAAATGAATTGTGAAAACAGAAATTATGCACTTACCACGATTATATGGATGAAGGTCTAACGAGTGGCAGTTTCCTGACATCTGGGCACAAACTGGAACCTAACAAAAATGGCCGATCGAGACGGGGGTAGAAGGAGAGAACTTTTCGTTTTTTGAGGTTCCAGTCTGTGCCCAGATGTCAGGAAACTGCCACTCGTTAGACCTTCATCCATATAATCGTGGTAAGTGCATAATTTCTGTTTTCACAATTCATTTGGAGAAATATTTAGACCATAAATCACCCTAGTCCCGTGAGTATGGTCAAATACAAGGTAAGCCCCTGGGCTCCCGCCACTAGCGTACCTAAGGGGGGGGGCAGGGGGGGCACTCTGCCCCCCCTGACGAGCCACAACCCATACAAAAGACATATACCTGCCCCCCTGACGAGCTTAAAAGACCTTTTTTGCCCCCCCTGACGAGCTTGAACTTTATTGCCCCCCCTGATGAGCCTGAAGACCTTTTTTTTTTTTTTTTTTTTTTTGCTTGTCAAATTTTTTGGCGGCCGATTTTGCCCCCCCTGTGGAAAATCCTAGGTACGCCACTGGCTCCCTGGGTTACCAGCCCAGCTGACTTACTGAGTACAGATCAAACAAGTTCCATGTTTGTTCAATGAAATTGGAAAGATCAAACAAGTAAAAAAATAATGCCAGTAAATTCAGTTCAAAACTTCAATGTAAATTAAGTGACTTATTGCAAACAACTACAGTACATGTACTCCTGTATCAAAACGTCAGTCTCTGAGACTATTTCAATTCTGTTCGGGCGGCTGCCCCAGTGAGCTGGCGGCGCACAGTGGGCCAGAATGAACCCAAAGTGCGCCAAAACCCATTATTCACACATTTGTATGATTAAATTTGGTAGACAGGGGTAATTTCACCCGTAGAATTCAATAAAAGTATTTTCAAATATTGATGACGTCGTTAAAATACTGTTTTCTGATTGGCTGTTAACATTTGAGCAGAAATTACATGTTTCTAATTCTACAATATGTTTCAAATTTTCAGAAACTAGTTTTAGATAAATTTCAGCAATAATTAAGCATATTAGCAAACAGCAAACACACAAACAGGCAACCAAACCAGAAAAGTCTGTGCTCGGGGTACAAATAATTCATTTGGTGACTTGAGTATCGCTTAAAGAGGGCGTCCTACCATGAATCCGGAATTGTAAAATTCAAAGTGAAATTGTAAAAAAAAAATGAAAAGGAGTATTTTTATTCCCTGTGTACAATGATTAACCACACCTACATGAATTTAAATGGATTGATACCAGAAGTGGACAGTGAAATCTTTAAAATAATGATTCCAGTGATTAGAGGCCGAGTCCATTGCAGGTTAATCAGTACAAGGCCTACCAAGAACGGCGTATACAAAGTTATTCCGAATCAGAGTCTCTCTCTACTATCTCAACAACTATTATGTCTTTGGTGAGAGGATCTTTTAGCGTACTTTGAACATCAGGGGGAAGAGGCTGTGATTGTTGTACTCTTAAAAACTTGCTACAAATCACCATGTCACCTGTTACCATTTCTGTGGAATACATATAAAGTCAATGAGAATCATAAACTAAACAATCATTGAAATGATAATATACACTTCCTTCTTGATCGATACCAACAATTATAGCAAATTTAGAATGAGCCAAGAGATAAACGAATTCATACGTGTATGTGAAGTTACAAACCCTTTTGGGGGATAAATACTAATAATGATAATGCAATTTATACATGTAATAGAGCCCACGTATATCCCATCTCTGTCCTATACACATTTTCATATTTTGTCAGAAAACTGCGAGAGACCTATCACATCCCTAGTCATGTGTGTTATAGCGATATACAGTAGCCTCTACTTGGTTTATGAACAACAAACCAAATATATAATCTTACCCGGGAATCTTACCTTAAGAATTAATCTTCTCAGTATGACAGCATATCAGATATGGAACACGGGATGGAACAGTTTGGCATCAAAATGAAGTTGCGTTACATGTCTTATTATATAGTTAGTGGAATTATAAATGAAAGCTTGCCTTTACGTATGTTTAACGAAAATATTTTAAAGGGGAATCCAACCCAAATAAAAACTTGTTTTTATGAGAAAAAGAAAAATCAGACAAGTTGATAGGTGAAAGTTTGAACAGTATTGGACAGACAACAAGAAAGTTATGAATTTTTAAAAGTTGTAGATATTGGTAATCACTATACTCTTGGCGACTTCAAATTGGCCGCATATGGAATGTCATAGTGATGTAAGGCAAGGACTACTCTTCCATGTGCTCCAATACATATTATGGCTAAAATGTCATTTTCCCCAAAAGTTTTATTTCAAATTATATTTTTCTTTCATGAGGACATTAAACAAAATACTACCTGGGTTATATTTAGATTACTGCCCCAGGGGAATGGGTACTTAGGAGAAAACCACAAATCCCTGATAATAAAGTACATGGCCTATGGAAAAGTTGTCCTTGCCCCTTGTCATAATTTACTTACCCAGTTGCCAATTTGAAATCTACATACTATTAGTGATCTTAATTTTAAAGCAGCTATAACTTTCTTATTGCTTGTCCGATTTCTTTCAAACTTTCACCATCCTGTTTAATTTATTTTTCTCCTTCCCAACACAATATTTTATGGCAAAGGTTGGATTCCCCTTTAAAGGCAGACACCAGTCAAAAGAGCCACACACTTGAGCCAGACACCCCCCCCCCCCTCTCTCTCTCTCTTTCTCCCAGAACGCGACGGGGAGTTTGATGTTTAATGTCACCCGCAACGTTCGGCATGCACGCGCATAATAGGACAGTAACTTGGACCGATTTTTGTGATAAATACGGCGAACATGTGGTTGGAAAATTGGTTATATCTCCAGAAAATGCACGTATATGCAGCTAAATTTGGTATCAGTGTAAAGCATGAACTATACCAAAGACCGCAATGGTATTTACAGCGCAGCAATCGGCAGCAATTTGTAAAAGAAATGCTCATGAAAAAAAAAATCCTAAAACACCCCCATTGTCAAATGGTTTCGTCCAAAATTGCCTCTGAAGGGATTTTCATTTTATCTTGAAAATCTTTGATCACTTGAAACAATTATTCATCAAAAAGCACAGTGAATTAGAAATAAATTAAGCAATCCGTTTTGTTAAAACAGTGAAATATCTAAAACGTGTCAGGTCATTTACACATGCGGTAGCCGTAAAGAGTCATTTTCCGGTAACATTGAATAAAAATGGGCAACTAATATTCAATTTAATGGAGAAATATTGTACGGAGGCATTCTACAGGTTCTTATCTTTGCTTAGAACATGAAAAAAACAAAATTTGTTTCATGACCAAAAACCAGTTTTGGCGCACTTTTGCTCTCTCCTAGCTCCTGGCCCACTGTGCGGCGGAGCAACCAGCTTACTAAAGGCCCCAACCAACCCAATGCATTCCGCTGCAAAACTCCAAAAGACATTGCAAGATCGAACGAGAACAAATGAAAGAATTGTCGTTCATTTATTTTAAAATAATGTCTAACATACCTATTCAAATTTGGGCCTCTGGAAGTTCCGAAAATGCATCTATTCACCAAGACTATGCCTACCGTTAATAAGATTTAGGCATTTTGTAGAGTTCAAAACTTTGACTTCGTCTTTGCGGAAGTACGGAAGGACGAGAAAATGCACTGCATTGTCGCAACCAAACTGGTAGTAAAAAAAGGGGGTTTCCCCGCATGAGAGATATTACCTGTATAGGCCCTATTATAGGCTAGATTTTATACACAGTTTGCCTTTTCGTTTAGGGGCAGTCGTCTTAAAATGCTGCCCGGGTGCTCCGACTTGGAAATGTGTATTGAAGACTTCTAAAAGACTCTTAAGATATGTTGTTAGTATTTTGATGGGCCTGACTCAAGTGTTGTTTTCGAATTTTGGACTTCTCGTGTCACGACCAAATTAAAAGTTTAAATCAGGGTCTGTGCATAAAGAATAGTCGTAAGTGAGGGGCGTTCATAAGTAATCGATGGCGTATGGAACAAAAATGAACAATTCAATTCAATCCAATTTCTTTCAGCATTTATTTCCAAATTCATTAAAAAGAACACAATGAGAACAAAATTATATATACACAAAGAAAATATAACTTACATAAAACGAAGCAAAGATATCAACAGAACATAACTTAAAACAATAGTGGTAATGATGAAATAAAGTTTGGCACATACTTATTGAAATATAGATGAACAAATAAATATGGCATGCACAAAAAAGCCATAAAAAGGCTTGTTAAAACGCACTTACAAAGTAAATCCCACCCCAGAAAAATGTTGATTTGAATAGATAAAGAAAAATCAAACTGGCATAATGCTGGCATAACATTTCTTATTTTTCACAAAATAGTGACATGCAAATTGCGACAGTCGATGATGTCCCTAACTCACTATTTCTTTTGTCTTTTATTGTTTGCATTATACAATATATCATTTTTTACAGATTTGACAAGAAGGACCAACTTGACTGAACTATATAGTATTAAACAATGCTAATTTCACGTGTTCAGAGAGGAATTAATCGTTTCATTTGTCAATGAGGAGACATTTTGAATATTTCATATAATAAAATACAAAAGAAATAGTGAGTGGATGATGTCATCAGTCTCCTCATTTGCATATTGACCAGGATGTGCATATACCTGTTTAGTGAAATTAAGCAAAACTTTAAAATCTCATAACTTCCTTATTTGACATCCGATTTTGATGAAATTTTCAGTGTTATGCTTGTTGGATTTTCTCTTTTCATTCAAATCAACTCTTTGTTGGGAGTGGACTTGTCCTTTAAGAGCGGATTAACATCCCAGCGTTGGTGTCCAGATTGTTGGGACTGGGGGACCATGGGCGGATCTAGCTTTTTTCCCCAAGGAGGGGGGGGGGGAGATTAACAAGCAAAAAAAAGCTTCACTACAAAATGAAGGTCATGCTGGTAATGAGAAATTTTGTTAAAAGCGGTGAAGCAAAAAAAAAAAGGTTTACTATAAGGTAATTTTGGGTTTGCTCCAAAAGGTAGGTCATTATTTTCTTTACCTGGCAGCCCAAGGGAAAAGGGTTAAACCCCTAACCCCTCCCATAGATCCACCACTGCTATACTCCTTTCATAAAATGACAATTAATGTTTTTGTTTTTTAAGCCAGATATGACTGAATAAAGATCTTAATACTAAAGGAAGGATGAGAGTTTCTAAACGAATGATTTTCAGAGAAACGTGTAAATCACGATTCGGAGCCGATCGAGGTTATTATAACATAATAATGTCAGTTATGGTTGGAAATCTATCCGGATATGACTTGTATGGGCCTATTACTGATAAATTCTAGGTGATCAATTTACTCACAATGACGGTCAATAGCCGATACACAGCTAGGCCTACGACCAAAACAAACATCACGAATCAGAAATATAACCGAAACCGTGACAAACAGTGTTGTTTACTCCGTGAACTTTTTTTTTGTCAAGCCTGAAAAGTACAGGAGTCTCGCACAGTAAAAAAAGGGGGAAAAATAACACATTGTTTAAGCCTGTCACTCTAACATAGGCGGATCCAAGTGGGGGCCCGAGGGGCCTGCCCCCCCCCCTTTATTGGCGGAGCAAAAAAAAAGGGGAAAAAAGTAAAGAAAGAAAAAAGGAAGGAAAAGAAAAGAGAAAAAAGGAGAGGAGGAAGACGAGTGAATAAAATAAGATGAGAGGAAGACTTGGAATAAAAAATGTCATGTCACTATATAACATTTTCGCTTGCGCTTCGCGCTCGCATTGCCTGTTAGGTGATTCACATATCTTGTTCAACATGGAACTTAAATATCAAGTTTGGAAGTCAATATACAAAACATATTTCTCCTCGTAAATCGAACTTTCATTAATTTGTGTGATTTACAAATTGTTTTTAAAAAAGTGCTCTGTAAAAATGTTAGTTTTACGGTCGGAATATTAACATTTTCCGCTCGCGCTGCGCGCTCGCGAATTTTTATTTATCAGGCACCTATTATTTTCATGTATTCCATAAAGTTTTCAAAATATCCCTTTTCAGGTCTGATTGTCAAAACGTATCAGCTAGCGCTGCCATGCTTGCATTTTGATTGGCGGGTTATGTATGTCTCAATATTGATTATATAACAAACTACTTAAAATCCCCTTTTCATGACAGTTTATCAAAAATTTCGGCTCGCGATTTGCGCTCGCATTAATGGTTAAAAATATACACAACAAAAAAAGTAAGTCCCCCCTAAATCAAATTGCTGTAACTTTTGAACGGAATTATTTTGAGATATGATATTTCGTAGGTGGTTTTCTATATTAAGCAACCCCTGGTGAAAAATGAGATCGATCGGTTGAGTCATGCATGAATAATTAAAGATTGGATTAAAAATGACAATTTTTGAAAGTCACAAGAGTCGTTTTTCAGATTGTGCAAATAAAAAGTTGGGCAAAAGTTGTTTTTAGGTGAATTTTATGGTGTTATGCTGTTTTACTATCCATCATTTAGCCACTCCACACACAATTTTACGATTGTGATTTTTTGCATGGTCAGCCCCCCCCCCCCCCCCCCACTTTGAAAACCGTTCCGCGGCCCCTGTATTGTGACGTATCATAATAGGGGTTTATGGTAGTATCCTCTACAACTTGTTAGATCATGTTAAAATTTGAAAATGTTGGTGTCTCCCCCGATTATAGGCCCCTCCCCCATTTTAAAATTCTGGATCCACCACTGATTTGTCCATAAATTAAACTGATCATGAGAAATTGTTAGGAAAAGAATACATTTATGCAGTATAAAGAGTATTCATTCCTAAGTTTTCGAATGTGCTCGCTCAACCATGAAAATGTTTAAAGTTCGGAAAGTGTGTGGTGATAGAAATGATGGATGATAAAAACAATAGCAATTAAAGTCACATTTGAAACCGAATTTGCCCCCAATATTCACTTTATTACCCTTTAAAATGAGTCTGTGACATTGAAAATACAAATTTTCCCACTTTTTTTTTCAATTTTCAATTTATTTTATTTCATTTTCAACAGAACAAAGTAATGTGGTCAAAATAATTACAGTGAACTTATATAGACAAAATAAATTCAGGCATGTTCAGTATATGATATCTATCTATAAGTTAAAGTAAAACAAAACAGAGTATTATATACAAGCAAAATATCATAACCATTATAAAATAAAATTCTGAGAAAATGGAGGGATCCACTAAAAAGCAGTGCTTGTATTGTGTGGACCCCTCTAAATACTTTGATGCGTGCTCACTCATCCATGAATAAACAAATCGATTTCATTTTTGCACAGAATTCTGCCCATAGATTGATAAACATTACTGCCAAATGACATTGTTAAAGACAGCCTTGAAAAAAAGTTCCACCATATTGAATAAGGGGTTACTTATTCTTAAACATATATATGCACCGCCATAATGTACACAAGTCTATGAGAGAAGAAGTCAAAATTTTAACAAATATGAAATGGGGGTTTGTTTAATGAAACTTCGCACATGGCTCCAGAGTAACACTATCCAAAAGGCGCGCACACCAAAATAACCATTCGATACGGCACAGAGTGGGGCCAAGGCATTGAACTTTCTTCTCATTTGCATAATTTTCGAATATTGTGTGCTCACTGATGCATTAAACATCGGGATTTTCATAAAAATCCAATCAAATGAACTATGCAAGGAGGTTTTTGACAGATATCCATAGTTACAAATTGCATTTTTTCCAATAACGTAAAAAAAGAGCTAATCACATTCCACATGTTCATTCAAGCGTGAATGTTTAATTAAACGCCTTTGAATCATTGAAGCATGTTAATTGGTCATGAAAATAACGAAAAAGTTGAGAAAAGATCATTTTCAGTTACCAAAATGTAATAATACATGCCTATGATATTTGAAAATCGTATTTTTTGTTTTCAATAAATGTTCATTGAACCGTAAAACGATGAATATTGTTGTAGATACTCTTCCCAAAAATAACTGTCATCATATTCTATCATTTTTATTGCTAGAAATGTGTAAAAAATCAAATTATAGCAAATTTGGACTTGTGTCTATTCAACCGTGAAATTTAGCCAAAAAAGTTGTATTGTCTTTTAGAAAGTACCTTTTACAAGCCTTCTGACTATTTTTCATGATCAGAATGTGGAATTAGTTCCAATAAAATGGAATCAAAGTAATGATATTTGGCTTGTGACTTTTGAAAAGTGACATTTTTGCCTTTTGACGATGCTCACTGAAGCATGACGTAAAATACGTCCATAACATTCACTCAGAGGATAGCTTATAAAATTACTTACACGCTCATGTAAAAATATATTAAAAACTCGCATTGGTTCGGAAATTATTGATGTTTGTTTAAGGGGGGGACTTACTTTTGTTGTTGTGTATATATCAACTGATTACTGATGCATCCTATTCATAATAAAAAAAGTGCTTGAAATGTACAGTGTTCAGGCCATAATATCATCAGATTCCGCGCCCTCATTATGCATTAATAAATAAGATATCAATTTGATAATTAAATTGTTCCTTTTGTTTAATCTCGCGCTTAGCAAGATGAATAGGAAGATATATAGTCATCATATTTATAATGATAGCCCGTCCTAAGGATGTCACGGTCCTATGTCTCAAACTCAAAGTAATAATGAAAAATATCAGCCTTTTATCAAGTGCGATTTATATTCACTTTACAATTTTCCTACAAAGTGTTTGAAATATAAAGTTGAAATTGACCCCCTTTTTCAGATCGGAATATCAAATATTTTAAGTTCGCGCTTCGCGCTTGCTTTTATTTTCATGATAAAAGATGTATTTAGAATGCCTAGATTCTAAGTCTCAATTTGGAACACGAGCGCGCATGTTCATTCAGTTATCCAGTTTCAGATCACAATATCAAAAATTTTCTGCTCGCCCTTTGTGCTCGAATTATAATTGTAGGAAGATCCTCCCTTTCTCATCCCTTTCATGATTTACAAAACATGAATAGAGTGTCCCTTTCTAGGTCTAAAACTAGAATTTTTCGCATCAATTGGTTAGTTATAAAGCTATCCTGTTCATGATTACAAAGATTGATTAAAATTTTCCATTCTTTATGTAGAAATGTCAAAATTTTTCAGCTCGCTTCGCGCTCGCATTATTTGATTGTTGAAATATGTAACGTTTTCATGGCTAACTGCACGCAGTCTTTAACAGGTAGGCCTACCTTTCCAATCAGTTCAAAACGTGTATAAAAAAAATCTGCTCGCTCTTCGCGTTCGTAGTAATTATTGCAGGCACATTTTTTTTTTCAGAATGTTCAAATTTTAGGAAAAAATACATTCAATTTCAAATTTTTTTTTTATAAAATAAGGATTTGATATTATATATTTATGTTGATTTAAAGAATAAAGCTAAGAAGTGACTTATAGGACTACCCCCTTCAAAGAAACAAACAAAAAATCATCTTCGAGCGGCCGATCGGGGAAAATATGGATGGAAAAAAATTCCGGGCCCCCCTATTGGCGAAGGCTGGATCCGCCCCTGCTCTAACAACAAGTTGTTTAAACTTTTTTTTGTTATTGTTTAAAATTTTTAAACAACTTGTTTAAAAAGTTTAAACAGTTGTTTAAACAGTTTGAACAGTTGTTTAAAAGTTTAAACAATTGTTTAATAAGTTTAAACAATAGTTGTTAGAGTGACGTTCTTAAACAACATGCTTAAAATTTTAAGCAGCGTTCTTACAGTGCGATCACCGTCGAACTCGTTGTATTTCTCTTTTTTTCCTTCATCCATTTTTTTTTCTCTATCGTGTATATAGCTTAACTATTGCCTCCAATAATTAAGCTATACACGACCGAGATAAAATGTGGACTCCCCCGATAAAATATATGTAATAAGTGTTGCAATATGGGTAGAGAACCTGACTAGATATTGAGTATTTGAGGACTTGAAGTGGGGCTATATTTAGGCTGCTGGTTGCCGATGCCCTCTAAATGTGGTTTAATTCTGCCAAGAAAGCGCTTTTATATAATGTAATAAAACAAAACATTTCAATTGCAAAAATAACCCTTTATTTCTAACATTATCTGTGAGTGCATAAATTAAATAGCTAAATTTACTCCAAGATCAGAGAGAGAAGACGATTTTATTGTCTTTGTCCCTTTATAGATTCCAAATTATTTTTCAATCAGAATTTAACTCAAATGTTTTTTTGTTGGTCTTTATTTATTCACCCATTAACTCCTCCCTTCCCGCTTTAACCCCTCTTTTTTTGTCCCGGTCTCCTTTTGCACCATTCTAACACTATATAGCACCCGGGGTCAGTGGCGACGTAGCTAGGATTTTTTTCCGGGGGGGGGGACACTGGGGGTCCTTGCTTTTTAATGGGGGGCAATTTGTTTTTCTGTGTATGTGACAGGTTCGGATGCAGCTTTCACCAACAGGGGAGGGGGCCCAAAATAATATTCACCCATATCTTCCTCGATCGGCCGCTCAAAGTTTTTTGTTTGTTTCTTTGAAGGGATAGTCCTCACAGTCACTTCTTAGCTTTATCGTTATAAAACAACATAAATATGAAATAAGCCCAATTTTTTTTGGTTGAAATTTCATGTATTTTGTCTTGAAAATTTAACATTATGTGCAATAATTTGTGATCCAGAACAAGATGCGTATATGTTCAACTAGATAATTATTGCGAGCGCCGAGCGCCAATTAGGAACCTATTAAGGATGACTGTTAGCAGTAACCATGAAGACGATACATATTTTAGCAATTAAGCTGAAAAATCTTGACATTTCGACCTAAAAATTGCGATTCTAAGCACTTTTTGTAATCATGAAAGGAAAGGTATATAACTGAACAATAATGAGAGCGCAAATCGCGAGCGGAAGAAAATTGAGATTTTAGACCTAAAAAATGGGACACTCTATGAATAGAATGGGTAATTTGAGTACCTTCCTACATTAATAATACGAGCGTGAAGCACGAGCAGAAAAGTGTTGATATTCATGAATTTCATGAATTCCTATAACTAAATGTTTCACCGCTTAGGAATAATAGGAAGATAGTCATCATTTTCATATGGTGACAAAATGTCCTTATTGTCCCGGTCTTAGGTTAAAATAATAAATACCACGCTATCATTAAACATATTAATGAATTAGAAAAAAAAATCAAAATGTTATTTTCTTATTCATTAATCTCATATGTTTAATGATAGCGTAGAATTTGTTGATATTAAGGCATGAACACTGGACATATTTTTACATGTTTTAAGCATTTTTTTCGCGAATGTTTTTTTATAAACTGTAATGAAAAGGGAATTTTAAGTAGCTTGTTATAGAGTTAATATAGCTGATAGACCTACATTTGATAATCACGCCTGAGAAGAGATAATTTAAGAACTTTATGGAATACACGAAGACAATAGGACCGGCTCGCGCGAGCGGCTCCTCGGGCCTTGGATCCGCTTATGTGATTTTCCTGTTTCAAATCTGTGCTCTCATTGTCAAAGAAATATGTATAACACTTAAGCAAGAAATGTAAATGATGCTGTAACTTTATTATAGGCCCTACCATTTTTTTTTTCCAGCAGCAGAATATTTGTTCAGGGGGGGGGGGCACCTGGGGGGGGGGGGTTGGGACATCAAACCTCTGGGGGCACTTGCCGCCAGCCCCCGCCCCCCCCCCCCCCCCCCGTAGCTACACTCCTGCACTGGGTACATATACCGTACCCTACATTCATATCTTTATTAAAAAATGATCGAAGTATAAGGGCAGATGTTTTGATGTGTAGAAGAATAAAGTACTTTCTGAATCGGCGGTGATTAGCATAAATAAAGTAGCAAGTGTTATATCCAATATAGGTACCACATAAGACCATAGGAACTATTAAAATGGAAAACAATTGAACTCACCTACAATTGTTCATTGCATGTTGCTTTAATATTTCAATAAGAGAACAAAAACATTTTCAATCTCGTCATGAAATCCTACATAAATCCAAAATGTGAAGTTTAAATCAGGACACCGAGTTTGAAAGTATATCCTCCTAGCTATGGCACTCCTACTTCCCTGGTATAATCATGGGCGTGCGGGAAATATAATATTAATTCGAAAGCTCTTATATTGAGTGAATGGAGTGTGCGTGTAGTATATTTAGTTAGAACTTTGTTTATCTATCGAACGCTTTCTTACTTCCTCCTTCCTTCAGGTTATTTCTTTAACCCTTCTGCTGTTCCTTTACTCGCCTTTCTTGTGACCTCCTTTAAAGTTAACTCTCTTCTTCGTTCTTATCAGCAATGAATATAAATTTATGAAGTATATATATATTTTTTAATGTTAATAAGCAGACCAATTTATGGTTATTTTTGTAATTTGAAATCAAATTTAATTGCTCAATAGATTAATTCAACTTGGTACTGGATTTTAGAGAAAGCACCATCAATGCCCCCCCCCCTTAGCTTGACATGCATTTCTGCCGTTTCTCACCTATTACCACCCCTCCCCCTCTCTCTTTCTGAGTAACAACACTTCCTTCGTGATTCTTTCGTGCCCTATTATATTGGTTTATATTTTTTTTAGTCACTCTTTATCAGATTCAATTTTCCACATATTTTTTTCAAAAATTATCTTTTGTTCTCGTCCCCCTCTCTCACACACTCCCACACCTGCAATCTTGTTCAAATTGAATTTCCTTCATATATGTATAAACATATTTAAAAAAAATCCCTTTATCATCCTCTTCACTTCCTTATAATTCTCTCTCCCGTCCCTCTCTCTTGCACACACACACACACACCCACTCTTATTTTGAATCATAGGCCTTTACACAGCTGTAAAAACGCTGTTAACTTTTGAACAATTGTTTAAAATTTCTAAAACAACTTGTTTAAAAGTTTAAACAATAGTTGTTAGTGTGATAGGCTTAAACAATGTTGCTTAAAAATTTTAAGTGTATTTCAAAATTCCCTTTCCCTTCTTTTTTCTCTCTCTACCCACCCATCCCCCCTCTCTCTCTCTCTCTCTCGCACACACACACAGAGTATTTATTGTAACCTAACACACCCTCACTCATTCTTGTTCTCTCCATGTACATATATATATTTCAGATTGCAAAGTGTTATGCGATTTTTATACAACTAGATGGCTATTTTCATCCAATTCAATGTGGATGAGATTATTTCCTTCATTGGCAAACATAAATAAAGTTATATAGAAGATATGAATAAAATATTTTGATTTCCTTATGTCTCTTTATTATGTAATAATAATATCTTGTAATCTTGTATATTTGTAGATGTATGTATTTTGATTGTACTGATTTTGTATGTTTTTTACTCGATATGTGGAAAATAAATTGAATTGAATTGAAAACAAGTCTCACACAATATATAGTTTAAATCCTGAAAATTTAATTCTGACATAGTTTGGTCCAAATACCAACTGATATAACACGATGATAAAATTCCAGAATTACATTCCCGCCTCTCTGTATTTTAAATAAAGTTCTAAGAATGAATGAGAAAGACACAAAATGTTCTCATATACCAGTGATCAAAATTTTTATTTTGGGAGGACTTTAAGCCATCACTGAAAAGCCATTTTTTTAAACCAAACAGTTTATCACTATTAGCACGATACACGTTTCATATCAAGTTATTAATCAAACCATAAATCAAGAAATGCTATGACAATAAAGCATACAATAACTGTCCACAAGCAATTGTTTTATAAATTGGGAAAGCCTGACAATTGAGATTTCTGACTTTGCGACTATGAACGCAAAAGGCGCCACTCTCGATGCCTGGGAAGTGCGAGCTAGCAACATCATCATATCAATAGAGAACCTACAGAGATATTCATTTGAGTCCATACCTGATATGAATTATGAAATGTCAAAGGTCAATCCAAGTGTCACAAGCACTTTCCAACCAGAAATGTATGAGTATATAACTGCATATAATTATTATCTGTCTTTTTGCCGTTTTGATCTTATTTGCAGAAGGAACACATTTCTCATTAGGACCATGCCCCCCCCCCTAATGCAACAGGAAAACATTGGGAGAAAATAAAGTATTCATAGAAGAATTTTTACACCATCTATCTATATTCATATCACTATTTTATCTATACTATCTTCATGCTTCACAAATCAGATGATGGAAAAGTGTACCTCCGACATGCCTAGTTTCTACATTAATTACATTTCTTTCATAGGGGACAAAGTACATGCATTCTCTTAATCTATGGACATAATACCTTTACTAAATATTCGAATATGTTCTTTTCAACTAATTCAAACTTCAAAGATCTTTAAATAAAAACATTTTAAAATGGTGACATGATACAGACAAAATTGCATACATAACTCAAACTCATAAATTTTGTGTTTTTACTCAATCTGAAGAAGCTTTAATATGCCATTTCATCTTGGACCATTTATATACCTTTTTCCAACAATTGAAATCAGAAAGCTGAATTGCAAAATGAACCTCATCTTAAATACTGTGTTCATTTCATTTGAATAAACCTGTAATTATTGCCAAGTTGGCACACAAATTTTTAAATATCACAAGTATATCTAATCTTTATTTAGAAATATTTCATTCCCACTCCCCAGGCACTGTACTTGAGATCTTCATAACTTTATAATTAGACTATAATTCAGTCACGCAGGTACCCAACATGTTTTGCATTTAAATTGTAAGGTAGCTTCACAAAAGCCAAGACCATCGTCTTTCAGCAACACATGCTATCCTATTTAAAAGAATAGAGATGATTAAGCAGGAAAAGACGCTGAAGGGGACTCCGGCTCTTGGCTCGACTTTTGTTAAGATGTCTAAAACCATTTTACCTTTTTGCCCAACTGAAAAAGGTACAATGAGTACAAAGTTTCAGACTATGCTACATGTATTGTGTTTCTATATAGGCTCATGAACTAATCTAAACTATGACGACACTTTATTTTAAGGAAGATCATTATGACTGAATATTCTTTTTTGTAGCGAATGCTGCATACCATACAAGGCCAGCTATTCCTGTAGCAATGATCTCTGTACTAACCCAAGGTCCTGTTGAAACACCCTGGTAAATAAAGAGACAAAAATAAATCAATTAATCCACTCCAATAGTAATTTGCTATAGCATCTTTCCTTTTGGTTACAAAGTACTACACACACACACACACACACACACTACTCCATGTTTGGGCCATTAAAAATAATAATACAACACTTCAGAATGATCAACTTAGTCAATGCAATCCATTGTCCGCTAATAGTAAAATAAATAGGATTTCATGACTTTCTTGAACTCAACATTACCATGAAATTACAGCATCTAATTTGTAAGAGAATATAAACTGTGTTGCATTCTCTCATTTGCTTGAATTCTAGATGTATTCTAATTTCATGACAACATGTGCATCACTATTTTTCTCAATTATGACAAAGATAATAATTCACATCATGACATTACAAATAGCATGTGAATTACGACAACATGAAATTGACAGCTGCACAACAAGAATACTCCAATTATGTAGTGCACAGACATTTTTTAGGAGTCTCTCACCCTGGACTATTTAAATAAAAAAAATAAGTTCTTACAAAACTATTAAAAGAATTTGAAAAGCTCATGGTATTTTTTTTAAAACCTGGATTTACACATTTTGAAAATCATTTCAAATGATTTCATTCTAAGGTCACAACCCCCTAAATTAGCCTGCTCGGCGACAGGGCAGCAAGTTTTGAGTCAATTTCGCCCGGGCACCATCAAATTTTTTGGAATTGCAGCTCAAGATTAAAGTGCAGAGTTAAAATTCTAGCGGCGCCTGCTCACTTTTCACTCGCCGCCCTAAATAGGCTCGGAGCCTGGGTGGTCGCCGTCCAGGCGCCTTCGAACAGTTTAGGTAAAAATTGAACTTGTTGGATCAAAGGCTGTCGAGCGGTCATCAGCTAGTCGCTAGCCGCTGAGAGATCGCAACAAATTCGAGATCGGCCGAGCGATTACTTAAAACTAATCTTAACTAATCGGTCGGTTGCAGCTCTGAGTTGTGACTGAAGCCTAATATACACAATAAATCTTGACATCAATTCCAGGGAAATGTTTCATAAAGCATCTTGTCTGTGATTTTCAATGACAAATTTGCTCTGAGCCAATCAGATGCAAGGTTTTCAATAGCTTGTAACAATTAGGCAGTGAAAATCACTGACAATTTGTGTCATGAGAACGCATACTGCGAGCTGTGTATCAAAGTAATTCTATATGAATTTCTCATAGCGATTGTTTCTATTTCTGTTAGTTATTATTAACATATAAAATATATAAATCAATTCATTGCTAACACCCTACACTCTGAGCATTCTCAGTATTCCCTATTCAAATATGCCTATCATTCACTCATCTTCTTCAAATATTAGTACACAAAGATGTTTTCTCTTAACTCTACAGTATATTATTAAAAGCAATTCACTCATATGCTGATGATGTTTGTGCTCACTCGTATGCTATTATGTGCCACAACTCCTAACTTTATTTCCTGGATATATTTGCATGTATATTTGTCATTAATAAACTCAAGTAATCCTTCATCAATTGATGCTAAGTGTCTTCTAACCACTTCACCAGGTACATTGTAAGTATAAATGATCTCACAACCACTTCAAGTGTCTGCTAGACAAGACATTGAGACCCAAACAAAGTTTATCAATAATTGCTGATTGTAAACAGGAGTTCTTTGCCAAGTAACAGATACAGAAATAATCACTATTTGAATAGAATAGAAACTCCTTAATAATACAAGGCTTGCAGTAGGCCTGTGGGTGTTTCATAAAGCAGTTTGTAAGTTACAAGCAACTTTACGAATGACTGGTGATCCTTTCATAGAACTGAATCAATACCTGTGAAATTTTGGTGCACATGATTTACCACAAGATAGTATCACCAGTTTTTCACAAAGTCGCTCATAACATTTGAACAGCTTTGTGTTCCGGTTCCATGACATTTGCTCCAGTGACAGTTGGAAAATCTGCACATTAAGCCAAACATTAAACCTAACCTCCAAAACTAAATAAATCCTAATCATTATCTTTACATTATTCTGAACAAAAAAACTATGCAATCCTAACTCTAACCCTATGCCCTCTGAATATTGCAGGAGCAAATGACGTGTCACCTTGTGAAAAATCCCACCTGGAATTGATATTAAGATCAACTGTGTCTGAACTCTGAAGGAACTGATAGTCTAGCTTCACTAATTTTTACAAAGCAAACATCAATAATTAAGATATTGGTTAAATCACAGAGAGGCTATAGCCCATCACATCAATGGGTTTCAGAATCCAAAGCCACAAAATGGCAAAAGAAAGACCAATGAAAAGGAGATGGTATTAAACAAACTTCCCATTTTTCACGAATGTCCTTCATAACGATTGGCTTGTTCACAAAGAAGCTAAATGAAGTATACATCAAAGTATTAAATGACTGGAGAAATCATACAGCCACACTAGTCTGCTGGGCAAACCCTTCGCTCGAGTTAAGGGTCTGAATGTGCAGCCTACTCATGCCTTGTGTACTGAAGGCTCTCTCGTTTTGTATGTGCTAGTCTTTGCGTGGAGGCACACTTGTTGATCAAAGTTCCAATGAGGGTCTGTGCCTGCAGACTACAGCCACACATAGATCCTTGGGTGATAACCCGGTAAACTGGGGATAATCTGAACATGGTGTTATCTGTGTGTGGCTGAGTGAGATACACACAGACACACACCATGTTCAGATTATCCCCCGCTTGCCGGGACATTCCCAGTGGGGTTTGTGTGTGGCTGTGTGACTGGTCCAGTCATTTCAAATCTTGATGTTAATTTTCTGTAGCTTCTTTGTGATTGAGCCAATCATTTCAACATGCATATGAAGGTCATGTCTAATGAGCTGGGAATCTTGTTTAATCCCATCACATTTTCATTAATCATTCTCTTGCCATTTCGCAACTTTGGATTCTGACACCAATTGATGTGAGGGGCTATAGCCTCTCTGTGATTGAACCAATCTCTTATTATTGACATGTGCTTCGCAAAGATTATTGAAGCTAGATTGTGTAAAAAAAATTGATCATTTAGACTGAGTGGAATTTGTGCAGTGCCCTTGTAAAGTTTTATCATTTTCTTTTGGAACAAAAGGAGAAATGATACTCATCTACGAAAAAAAATGCATATTCAAATAAATGTAAAGTGCCTGGAATGTTGATGTAATTCATTTTTTTTACTTACTGGATGATCAATGGGAATAGTTATCAAAGGTTTCACTTTAGATTCTTCTCCTGCTCTCAGGGCCTGAAATAATAAGAAAAGATAATAAAGTAAGAGCATATGGTAATGGTATAACATATACATCTTGATTGATAATGCCACCATCTTTTTTACCAGGGGTATGACTGACATCAAATCAAAAGTTGCAAAAGCTCCACAAAAAGCTGACAATTAAAAGTATAACAAAACTGACATCAGCTAAAAAGCTGATCTCTCCCACCTATATAAAAACAACCTCCCACTATATAAAAACAACAAAAGAAACACCACATCCTTTAAAATCAAAATTGAACAAAAACTAATTTGGACACACCCTCCTAATCCTGATGATCATTGAATAAACACGGTAATTATCTTTCTGTCCATTTAACAAATAAATCATTTTACCATGTACATGTACACCTTCATGTACATACATGTAGTTTTGTGATGGTAAGCAAAATGTACATCAAAATGGTGTGTGATATGACTTGTCAACATCATCATTCATCAAATGTTACTGGAAAACTAGAACATTCAACATGCTGATGTATATAAATGTATCTGACTGAATTCCAAGGAAGGAAATCTTCAAACCTCAACTCAAAGGCCATAGGCCTATTTGAAACCAAATAGCATGTAAACATGAGCAGCATTATCCTTCTAACGAATACTTGATCACAATTATTCGTCGCTACCTTGTTGTAAAAAGAGAAGTAA
Organism: Lytechinus pictus; assembly: GCF_037042905.1. Lineage (NCBI taxonomy): Eukaryota > Metazoa > Echinodermata > Echinoidea > Temnopleuroida > Toxopneustidae > Lytechinus > Lytechinus pictus. The sequence continues at coordinate 12,994,351 of NC_087247.1, read as the reverse complement.
CTAGAGAGTCTTGTAAAATATTTCCCTGTTTCGATATATTTTCATCTCTTTTCTCAAGCCTTGTTATTGCCATTCATCACTTTGGTTTCACTTTCATGTTTAAAACTCGCTACACAAAATAAAACATTTTTTCAAATTGACTAACTTTTGAGGAAATAATTGAAATTGCCAGCTCAACTTACATGTTATTTTGAATATTAGCTGAACAAACATAATGGCATATTTTTAGCTCAAAGGTACCATTGATGCATACCAACACAACTCTCATTCTAAAACAGAATGGTGGGGAATGATCAAACTTGAATGAGAAATGATAATAGGTAACAGGATGTGCACCTTTGATGACTCACCTTTTTTCTTCGAATTTGTTTTTTCATTCTACTTAACGAAAAATATCTATTATGATTTTTTTTGCACATGAGTATGCTTATGACTTGTATCCTTTTCTATCAAAATTATCCTTTACAAATTCCCACCTACATGTAAATCAAACCTGAACATTCACAGAGCTGCGAAAAAATTGTGAATTTGAGTATGCACTCACAATGGTGTGACATTTTGCCCCCCCCCCCCCATGGCAAATAATTGTTAACGCTCAATTGTATAAAAAAAATTAAGCTCCTCCTTCTGCAAGAATTAGAAAAAACATTTTGTGTTCAAGAGGACTACACTTTTTGACTAACTTCAGAGTAAAGATTATAACTTGATCCTTTTGGTCACGTATGAATGAGCACCCACCGGCTGCAAACGATTTTCAATTTTAAGTCACAAGTGTACAGGAACAGGGGCCTGTTTCATAAAGGACTTGCAACTGTTGTAACTTTGCCAACTACCATGGTAACCTTGATTATGATTGGCTGCTGAGTCATGTTACCATGGTAGTTGCCATTATGGCAAGGTTACAACAGTTGCAAGTCCTTTATGAAACAGGACCCAGATCCTAGGGAGGAGAAAATGGGCATCAGCCCCCCCCCCCTTCCCAACATTGAGTTAGCTGCAAATAAGTAAATTAGAACATTGGGGGGGGGGGGGGGGGCTACATGAATGCCCGAGCGAGAGAAGATCATTTGTCAAATAGAATTCCACATGAAAATGCTCTCTGTGAAATATTTTGATTTTTGTTGTTGTTGGCTTTTTACAAATACAAACATCTTTATTCTTTTTTAAAAGCCCCCCCCCCCTCACCTTTTTGGGATACACTTGATCATACATGTAAATACTCATTCAATTGTTCTTACCTTTCGGAGTGCACTAAAACCTTCTTCATCATAGATACCAACATTGTAAAGGCCTGCTGGGGCGTCCTTATGATCTGCTTTCCAGCTCACCTAATCAAGAAAACACACAAACAAAATATTGAGTGACAACTGATTAAAAAATTTACTTTAAAATTTTTACTACTGAAAAACGGTCATTATTGAATAATTTGTTTCAGGAATGAAATATGTAAGAAAAGTAAAATGGTATATGAGAACTGTTTGTTTTTAAGTTTTCCTATTTTTTTCCTATCTCTACTTTTAGTTTTTGCTTTGAAAAAACACAAAATGAAATTCAACTAATTTCCTCTTTCCAATTTTTTTCCTCGCTTAGACGAAAAAAAAAAATTGAATGCGTCTTGTTTCCTTGTACTGTTTCGAAATCAGAAAAACAAATTATCTAACAGTACCTTGATCTTATACATATTGAAATTTTCTTAATTGTGTTCCAATTTTCTCAAGATCAGACATACCTGTACAGTTTGGGAAATAATTTATTAGGCCCCTTTCCTACTATACCCCCATTTGGTATGGTCTGATAATTATTGCCCAATCTGTATTTACCAGCACGTGTTGCAAGTTTAACATTAAATTACAAATAGAAAACGAGAAAATGCAATACATTTGAACACGTTCTACATGACATTTGAATTTCAGAAGAAAATAAAATCATAAAAGCAAGGGCCGGCTTATATGCAGGAATGCCAGAATACAGTATCCACTTTTATAAAACACAAGCCCCTAAACAGTCTATGACGCAACTGCTTACTATGACCAAGTAAGCCATTTTTATATTTGTTTGTATATTGATGTTGATTTTGTACATGACGTAAAAGACGCTGAATAATTCACTGTATACTTCAATGGAAGCTTTAACGTGCCATTGACTTGCAGAGATGACGAGAATCATTCAATTGGTTCCATTCAATTGTTCTTAATTTCTTATCCCTGCCCTCCAACTGGTATGTTTGGGGCGTATCTCAGTCAGGAGATGTATCACATCTGCAGGTGCACACTGCTACAACTTTGAAATATGTTATGTCTCAGAAAAAAAAAAGCCATATCATGGCATGTGGTGTCTTACATTTGTTTGAACCCCAGATGCAGACAGTGCACATATGATTTCTTCAAAATATCTTTAAAATCCTTATTAGTTGGGCGCTATCGGTCGGCAGCTTCAACGCAAAAATATCTCACCAAGTTGATACACAAATTTTTTATATGTCGACTTGGTGTATCTTGCCAAGTTGACATAAACACCTTTTTGTATGATGCCAAGTTGACATACACCATTTTTGTTATGTCCTCTTGGAAAGATAACATCCATGTATCACGCCAAGTTAAACATACAACTTTCTCTATCTTGCCAAGTTGACATAAACACCTTTTTCAATTTTGTATGTTGCCAAGTTGACATGCACCATTTTGTTATGTCGTCTTGGAGAGATAACATACATGTATCACGCCAAGGTAACATACAACTTTCTGTATCTCACCATCTCTACAAGTTGATGGCACTTTTAAGCTCTCATAATTTTCCATGTTAATATCAATTTAATTTTTAATAAAGGGATTGAAAATATTACCTGGTATTGATTATCTCCTGAACGTGACACTGGGATCTGCTTTCCGTCCACTTCAGCATTCAAGAAAATATTCTGGAATAAGAAATTCAGAGAAAAGGAGATGCTAACTTCAGGGCAAACTAGTTTCTGAGGCATAATTAATAATTGAACACTTTAACATTATGCCTTCCAAATCTATCTGCAACTTTGCTCTTAAAAAGTCACTATCAAAATATAGAATTGGCATTTTCATATTAGATGTGATTTGAAATGGTACATTACTACATTTAATTTTATTATCAATTACTGCCAAAAATCAAAATAGATTTATGTCCCAGTTCCACACAGTGACACAATATATGTGGCGATAACTTCATAGATATATGTACATATGATGTTACTTTTCCCCCTTCCATTTTAAAGCTAAAGCATAAGAACATTTAGGTGGATGAAAAAATAAGTTCAATTTCATTTTAACAAGAAGAGTACATAATGTACATTTACCATGCATGTTTGAGTCCATAAAGTAAAAGTAAAAATAATTTTCAGAAATATCTTATGGAGCTTTCATCCATTCCCATGTACAGATTTTCATGGTGACACAATATTGCTCCGCAACGATTGCTCTGGGCTTAGTTTCGTCTAAGATGTAGGGCTTGGGTTAGAGTTGCAATAGGTTTTTTTTAATGTTGATTTAGGGTTAGGTTTAGGTTAGGGTATAAAGTTTCTAAACCTAGGGTTGAAGTTGGTCATTCGATTAGTGGGTGGAATTTAGAGCAATTGTTACTGGAGCCAATGTCATGGAAATATTTTAATCAACCCGGCATTGGGACAGCAACCGTGAGAAAATAAGACAACAGCATGCAAAATTGAGCTACCATCTGATGTGACTTGCAATAATTCCTGATTGATGATAAAAGCAATATTGATGGTCTTCGGCTAGCCCTGACCTATAACATCACTGCTTTAACAACAATAATTTGTACTCACTGCGATTTTATTCTTGCAAGACAGCTGAAATTCTACAAGAAACACGGTCTCTGTTGATAGGGCCCCATCTGTGGTCGTGTATACTTTGCTTGTGAAACTTGCACCAATGCAGCTCTCAGCTGACAGAACAAAAGAAAATTAATTCAAAATGACAGGCATAAGAAAGAATTCATGTTTTTATGATCACATTTTCTCAACATGCTTGTAACATGCAAACACTACTGGTATCTAAAATAGTATTTCATTTATTCAGCAACTTTGCAAGCTTGGTAATGTACATTGACCCCTCATGTATAGATATACTGTAGCCTGGAATTCAGCTCATACATGTACGCAGTTAGAATACTATACCAGCAAACTGACTGGGTAATATTAATTGTTGCTACTGCTAGGTTATTACAACTTTTGAAAGCATCTCAAAAGTTATAACGTTTGAGATCAGCTCAGAAAAAGCTCAAGATTAAAGTTATGATTTTAAGCAGGTACCATCTTTTGCCTTGAAATAGATCTCTGCAGAACTTTAGAAGACCGTTTTCAGACAATACTAAATCAGGCCTGACTAAATATGAAGTTGCGACCATTGCCATATTCTGAGCTGGCCTTAAATTTTAACAGCACAGCGATAAAATATAGCTTGCTGATATCTAGTTGATTAATAAAGCATGCTCATGTTCTTTGTACTGATGTAAAAGAAAATCTTGCCAATTGCAACAGGTCTGCTCTGTAAATGGATTTGTCCAGAACCGTATATGTACATGTATGACAAGTAGATACATGTATGATGTACAGTATGTGATGTTTTATTATCATTATTATTATTATTATGATAATTCATTCATTCATAGTTGAATGGGAAGAAAGTATTGTCACAATGTGACACTACTACATTGTAGGTACTCTTGTACATAGAGCAATTCCATCCAAACAAAGAGCTCATTTGAATAGAGAAAAATCAAACGAGCATTAGCACTGCAATTTAAATATCATCAAACTTGGATGTAAAATGTTACCAATTATTATTTTTTTTCTTCATACATATCTAGTAATTTATAGCTATGCCTATGCAACTGAGGGAGTTGATATCTTTCATAATTTATCATTTTATTATGACATTATTTACTCTGAATGATATAAGACTCAGTTTTATGCCTCATATTCATTTTTTTTTGGTGATCAATGAAGAGGTAATATATCATCAAATTTTATAATATACGATTTCACTGTTGGCTGCATTCATCTCTAGGCTAGAGTCCTAATTTCTTTAGAATAAAAGAGATATTGGCATTTCGATCTAGTTCATGTCAGATGCAATTTCGTTGAAGAAGAGCTAGACCCAGGGAAAAAGAGAGTATGCATGCACTGCATGAGAAATTCAGTGCTAATGCATGCAACCATGCCCCAAAAACCCTCCACACACACAGGATCGACACATGCAACTCGCTTCTCGCACCCACCACGTACACAAGTCAAGTTCACACGGCAATTCAGCATCACCAGTCCTTCACGTTTATAATTTCGTGGAGCTCAATAAATCGCTCTCCTTATTTTTTCAAGCTCAATTGAGCTCCTCATAATCGCTCTCCTTGAGGAGCTCAAAATGTGCTAAATTGTAGATTTTTCTTAAAATTGTAAATGCAATAAGCTGTGTATCTATTATTTAATCTGTGGTGAAACTAGGCCTGGGTCATTACGCTTACAAAATATAGCGCTCCTGCTTTAAAAAAAAAAAAAAAAACTTTACAAAAAATTGCTAAATAGTAAAAGCACCAGAACCTAGTGTGGTAAAATGTACCACAGTCTGGGGCACGCGCGACTGCTCCCTACATACATGTACTACTGTGGGATGGGTTGGAGCAACTACCTCCTTGGTTGGAGCATAGAATACACATGTACTATGGGCTAGAGGCTGTGTGTACACAACAATAGACCCAAACCCCCAAGCCCTGTGCATTCATCCATGCTTGGGTGCACAACTCAGGTCTCAGCATAGCTGCATAGTCAGGCCAGCCAAGGGATCTGATCATCACTTGATAGTCGACCGGTGCGAGACGAGGACGTCTGTGTTTACACAAATCTACCTTTGCTTCGCCCTTTCGCCCTTCGAGTTCCAACTAGCTGCGGCAACTATACATCACACCAATAGCCATCTACAGCAAGAATACTTCACACCAGTAATATCTACAAGTTACTTTGGGCCTGCTTTTTGGTTATCTTTATTTTCACCGTGCCTTGCACCAACTTTCGTCTGGTGAGTATCTCTAAAGTTTCCTTCTGTTAACCCCACTTTCCCCCTTTTCCCTCACAGGATACTATTACCCCTAATTTTACCACAGTGGCGCTTGCGAACCTTACTTTGCGCGAATTGGTATCCCATTGGATTTCAATTCATTTTCATTTTGATTTATTTTGAGTGTGTTTTGGGAGTGTTCTGCTTCCTTCATAAATTTTTGGAAGGGGGTAGATATTGGATATATTTTGAGTGTTTAAAAGATCAAAAATACATTGTGCTTTTGATTAAATTGTATTGCTTGTGATATGATAGTGATATTCTGATTATATTTCTGAATGCTTGTGTTGCATGGGAGCGAGACTCCACAAATAAATTTGTATTTTTGAAATTTTGCGAAGCATTATTTTTACATTGGCTTTGAACGTGGTGTCTTGTGTTGAGTTAGATGGTCAGTCAGTCTTTAACAGCATTTGTACAACACGCCCCAAGTCAATCCTTGTCTTTTATATGCAATTTGTTTTTGGTCTTTGGATTAAAAACCTGAATTAATTTTACCGTCCAACTTTAGAGAGATCATAAATATCAAATCTATTTCTGGATATCAATCTTGTAATATTTCCCAAATTGCGCAAAATTGCGATTTTCAGAATAGATTTTCTAGTCTCTTTCCCATGTTTTGTTTGTGTCATTTTTGAGTGATTCAGAGTGCTGAATTTTCATGCTCTTTGCTGTGTTTTGTTTGTGAATTTTTGCCTTGGGCGTGGCTCAGTTAGTGAATGGACCAAGCTGAATTGTGCTTGTTTTCTTTCACTTGTCTAGCTGAGCATTAATTCAATAGTTTGGTGATTGTTATATTTTATGTATAGTCAATTAGTCACCACATTTTCCAATTTGAAATTATTCTGTTTTCTGGTTTAAAATAAAATAGGTGGATACTTATTTTCAACCATTTTCCAAAGAAGTTCCTTATTAAAAAAAAGATAGGCTAACTGTTTGGATACTTTGCTTGATCTTAGGAATTGAAATCAGGATAGACTATGATAGTTTGATTTTCTTTGGTAAATTGCCTTGCTATCAAATTTCAAGGTGGAATTAGGAATTTTATTATCTGCTTTGAATTCCATATTATTAGTAAATTCCCACATAGAATTGCAAATTGTTCTGCACTGAATGCAATAAAGTATAGGAAGGTATTTTCGGCCTGGAATTTTATATTCTACCTATATTCCTTCACTGTGATTGGTTTAAGTTTTAGGACTAGGCGAATTTGCTGTTAGGTCAAATTGGTTTTTATGTTTTTGAAATATGGCTGTTTGAAATACTTTTGATCAAACTGTGGAGATACCACATGTACTTTAGAAGTAATTTGCAATCCTCATCATCTTGGTTTACTGGTCAGAGAAGTTCAAAACCATCAACTTCACTTATTTATGATGGCGTTAATGGAAGCTGGAAGGTTTTCTTTCAACAATTTTCTCGCGATGCAGATAAGGCAGGCTGGACCGCCAAGCAGCGAATTAATAATTTATATTTGTGTTTGCGGGGGCAAGCTGCTGAATTTTGTGCAGCTATTTTTGAAAGCGACCCCAAAATTGATTACTTTGATTTAGTTTTTGAATTGGGACAAAGGTTTGGACGTGATCCACCTGATACATTCCCTCAAAATGTTCAAACCCATCAAAGAGGGCATAGTTTTTTTGCTAGCCAGTTTTCTTCTCCATATTATTTTTCAAGTCCCATCACACAATCTCCTGTTCCTAATGTTTCGCAGGATTGTACCCCATTTATTTCTAACTCTTGTAATCATCCAAGACACCCTGATGAAGGTAAGGATTCTAACGAAGATCGTGCCACAGAGATGGCATCAATCAATAATAAATTGTTAGACAATATTCTTCATACCCTTTCTGAACTTGAGTCAAACCATAGACCACAACCTGTGGCAAAACGTTTAATAAACTCAGTTCATACATGTCCCAAAACTCCCCTCTCTGATAATCACCCAAACTGGGAAGGGTTGAAGATAGAGGCCGACCTTCAACCCCAATAAAAGAAGGCCAAGTGTCCATATTAAGCAAAAAGAAATTAGATCCACCAAAATCTGGTAGTCTGATCTCTGGCAACGGGGAGGGCTTTGACCCAACTGTTGAAATAGATGTGGCTTTGACCACATCTCTTGAAACTGAGGGCTCCCAATCCAGTGGGGAGGGTTTTGACCCGAAAGTCGAATCAGATGTGGCTTTGACCACATCTCTTGAAAATAAGGGCTTTGACCCTAAAGTTGAATCAGATGTGGCTTTGACCACATCTCTTGAAACTGAGGGCTCCCAATCCATACCTGACTAGGGACTGACTTCAACCGTAAGGGTGAAGCTTGATTTGAGCAACAAATTAGATGAAGGTGTTTCCTTATTTTCTAGTGGGGGTCCATCCTTTTTAGTTAATACTCCTATTATTTCTGAATCTGCAAAGGAGCAGTGTAAAAATATTATTTCTGACCCTTTAAGTCCTGAAGTGGTAGAAATTGAAGCCACACCACGTAATTCAGAATTGTCAGATCCCTTATTTCATGAGACCCCTAAAGTTGTAGAAATAGTCACTTTAGCTAAATCAGAAGTGACATCTGACTTTGTAAATAATAAGACTGTCAACTCTGATGTTTCTGATAGTTCCGAAATTACCATTCAATCTGATTTGTTTTATGTAGATACTTGTAAGATTGAGTTGAATCTGTTGACAGGATTGAATCCTAACATGCAGAACCGTACAATCCATGCCAATGGTGCTGCAGTTACTCAGCGTCCAGGTGTCTGTTGCAATGACCTGCAAATGCATCATAGGTTTGCGCGAGATCACCGTTGCTATCCCTTTAGGTTGTACGGTACCACCTTGGTACCACCGTGGAATTGCGTAGATTTATTTTGCCCGCATACTTTCAAGAAAATGTATTTTGGCATTGATGATTTTTCTTTACTATAAAAGTATAATTTGAAAATACCTTGTTATTAATTTGCTCAAAGTTGATAAGGTATTCACTGAAGAGAATTCTCGTAACATTGTGTATTTATTACTCAGAGACAACTTGTCTTGTATTCTTTGATTTTGATCAATTTTTGACTTGGGAATATACACCATTGCTTGGTATTCATATTTTGTACCAAAATTGATTTAAATTTAAAAGCATGGTGTTCTAAATATCCAAACCTGAAGAATGACTTCCAGTTGTGATTAGGAATCAAGAGCTGAGAAGCAGAGAAAAGTATTTCTTTTGCTCAATGACTCTAACCCTAATCATGATTTGATTTTAACTTTAGAAAAAGATTTCAAAGGAAAATATCCTGAAGTGTTTTATTTTCATTTTTTGCATCTAGAATGACCATTCAATCTTTTTATGGTGCACTAAAACAAGTGAGTGAAAACCATTGCTCTGATATTTTATTATTCACAGCATATTTTTCTGGGAATATTACCCCTGAATCCTCAAAAATAAAAAGGAGGGGGTAGGGAATAATGAAAATTTCATTAAATATTATTTAGTGATTTTATTAATTTAAAGTAAACCTGTCTGTGAACATTGTTACTTTATCCCTTTAAAGTTTAAATGATTATATTGAGGAATGCTTTTAAAGTTAAGTTTCTTCCATCCAAGCTTAACATGCGCATATAACATACAGCACACCCTTTAGGTTTTATCAAAAGGGGTAAAAGGCTTTTGAATTCAAAATGATTCAAAGTTATTTCCATTGATAATGTTTGTAAGCAGATTCCTCAGGTAATTGTGTTCAAAGCTTTTATACAAAACTACTCCCCTTTTAATTAAGCAGATGCTAGATAATTTCATTCAGTGCTTTCTGTAGAAAGTTATTCCATTGATCTACAGGTACTTCATTCAATTGGAAGATCTGCAGAAATCATCCCAAAATAAGCTATTGATCAATTTTCATCAAATAATACAAATGTATTTCTTTTGTTTCTTAAGCAGACCCTCTGAATATTTGAGAGCAGACTTGAGAAACATCCAAATTTATTGTCTTCAACCCTGGTATTTCTTCCATTTAATTGCAGAACATATTAAATAGGTTGGAATTGCTATTGTCTATAGAAATGTAGGGCAATATAATTGTTTAAGGGTGATCCCAACTTTTCAGACTAAAGGTGAAAACACTGTAAATGGCTCACCTTTGGAGCAATTCCGCTTCCAGGGCAATGAGTTATGTAATTTGCATTCTTTTTCTTAAAATCTTCCAGGGCTACAGTAGATCATGGACCTATTAACATGAGTAGACACAATAGTTCATAGGAAGCCAAGTCTATCCGAATTAATTTTAATTGTTAATCAGGGGTGTTACGAGGGAGTTCCAATTCAGTTGGTTTATTCAGCACATATTTATTTTGAGAGTACTTGTTATTTTCCATGTGCTTGTCCATGGTCAAAATACATGTAGTTACCTCAGAATATTTTTGTGCTGACGAACTAACAATGTCTTTGTTAGAGTAGCTGCAAAATTGACATTCATTTTCTAAAATCTGACATTTTTACTATCACTCAGAATGTCATTGACATCATTGAATACAATTCTTCTTTAACATTGACATAAGTCACTTTATGATGGGACACATTTTTTATCATTATGCTATAAATCATTAACTTGAAAAGCTGACACTGTTTTAACATTTTTTGTAATTGGAGACAGGAATTACATGAATGTAAACACTTGTCAATAATCTCTTTTTGATAGATGGGGGTTTTATTTGTGGTCTTTTATTGAATTAGTTAATGAATAGAACTTATACCTTGAGCAAATGAGTTTCCAATCCATTGCTTCCAAAATGTTTGAGTAATTTACAAATCGGGTGAAAAATATTATGCTACATTTGGGCGCAATATTCCTGGGATTATTTCATGTAGGTTAGTGTGTATAAGGTCTTGAATTTTATGACTTCAGACTTCATCATTTTGCAGGGTTATTCATTTTTAAGCTTCACGACCAGAATGTCTTTTTCTTTATTCTGGTTATAACCTCCTTGGGAATCTGTTAACTTATGGATTTCTGCAAGGATGATATAAGAATCGTTAAAACTAAGCAAATTGATAGAGTTCAATGAGGTTCTCTTTTTACTGGATAGATGACAAATATCAACAGATTCTCCTGAATCTGATTGTTCGTCTCTTGGCAATGAGGGCGGAGATCCATCGAAGGAATCCAGACCCAATCCTGGCCCAGGACAAGCCTCAGAAATTGGGATTTGTATTTATTCAGTACTATTAATCAAGCCCCAAATCCTTACAAGTCTAAGAATTTATCTTTATGGAAGGGATTAAGAGTAAAACAAATTTTATAGAAATTTTGTCAGACCTTTGGGTCAACTATTTTGCTGGCTGCTGCAAGCATGCGTTCATATGGACATTACAAATTTTAGACATTCCAGTATTCCTGGGATGAGGTTAAGCTTGTCAAGTGAAGTGTTTAACAATCAAAGGATCCTTTCATAAATTCATATTGATAAGCTACCCCATTAACTGTCTGCTCAAAAGGCTTAAACTTTTTCATAAGAATTATTTTTCTGGTTTAAAATGAAATGTACACATCGGCTTTTGTAAACAATTGTTAGGGTGTCTTTCCCTTACAGGAGTAAAGATTTCTAGATCTTGACTTGTGTGGGGTGATAACATGCCAACAAAGTCATTCTCCCTAGATTTCTTATTTACATTGGTCAAGTTCTTTACAATTGACCACGTTTTCATCTATGAATATGAGATATCATCTCCTGGGATTTCCTCTTGGAAGTCAAGTTCCAATAATGATGGGATTAAGACTTGCAACAATTGTTGTAGCATATCCAGTCGTTTGGCTAGAACTTGCAGCGAAGGTCAAGTCTAGAACTTGCAGAGAAACTCGTGGTCTAGAACTTGCAGGGAAAGTCAGGTCTAGAACTTGCAGAGAAACTCGTGGTATAGAACTTGCAGGGAAAGTCAGGTCTAGAACTTGCAGAGAAACTCGTGGTCTAGAACTTGCAGCGAAGTCAAGTCTAGCAGTGCAATCAGTTGCAGACAATCTAGTACAGAACTAGAGTCAAGACACAGCTATGACTTGTGCTAGACTTCAAATCTCGTACTACATTGTGTTTTTTTTATCTGGTCAGTTTCTGACCTGTCGCAATACTTCGGCAGCAACATCTGTATTTGACGCAATTGCGTGGAAGCATTAAGTAAGTCTTCCCAAGCATTTTAGAAAATATGCATTCATGTATTCTTTTTATCCCTTGCGGGCGTAAGGCTTGACCTTCGCTCTTTTGGCATATATATATATATATATATATATATATATTTGCAAAACTTTAGAAATGCCCTTGTAGTCTCGGTATTAGCATCAAGTTTATCATGTGGCAGCGTTTGTTTGATTAAAATACTTGTATCCAAAAGTCACATTGATAAGTCTCCCCTTGACCTTTTACCTGAGAAGTTGGATAGTTGTTTTATTTAAAATAAATTTGGGCATATAAATATACCGACTAAATGGCATGTTCATCCTCTGACCCTTGCGACTCCAGACAGTTTCTTACAAACCTCTGAGAGCGGCAGTGGATTAACATTTATCGTTCCTTCCTTTCACTGAGGACTGCTTAGATCCACATGTGTACATATGACATATGGCCGGACGGCAACAGTCCAAAAATAGAGGAAGTAACGATGTCCTAAAGTTGGGGGGAGTGTGGTAAAATGTACCACAGTCTGGGGCACGCGCGACTGCTCCCTACATACATGTACTACTGTGGGATGGGTTGGAGCAACTACCTCCTTGGTTGGAGCATAGAATACACATGTACTATGGGCTAGAGGCTGTGTGTACACAACAATAGACCCAAACCCCCAAGCCCTGTGCATTCATCCATGCTTGGGTGCACAACTCAGGTCTCAGCATAGCTGCATAGTCAGGCCAGCCAAGGGATCTGATCATCACTTGATAGTCGACCGGTGCGAGACGAGGACGTCTGTGTTTACACAAATCTACCTTTGCTTCGCCCTTTCGCCCTTCGAGTTCCAACTAGCTGCGGCAACTATACATCACACCAATAGCCATCTACAGCAAGAATACTTCACACCAGTAATATCTACAAGTTACTTTGGGCCTGCTTTTTGGTTATCTTTATTTTCACCGTGCCTTGCACCAACTTTCGTCTGGTGAGTATCTCTAAAGTTTCCTTCTGTTAACCCCACTTTCCCCCTTTTCCCTCACAGGATACTATTACCCCTAATTTTACCACACTAAGAAGTACTAGCGTCGATAAAAGCAACACAACACTAGTAGTAGTACTAGTAGTACAGGAAATAGGAATACCAGGCTGAAGTGAATACATCTCTCGAGCTCTCCCATCCATTCTCAATCAAACTTCAAAGTTGCATTTCAAAGACCCAAACTTCCAAAGCCAAATGCACTTTTGAATTTCCTTCACAAACAGCTTGACAATCGACACCGAAATTTCGAAAATTTCATGAAAAAAAAAAAAATCTGCACTGCAGTGTCTTCATGGTGAAACTAAAAAGGTAGGCATTCTTAACTTTCGTCTTCTTCTCTTTTTAAAGTAACTAAACTTGAACTTCAAGTAAAATTAAACTGTTTTAGGGCCTACTAAAGTTAGTTTTTCGCCCAACAAGGCCAAGCCAAACTTCGTCTTCAATTCAAATTCAAGCCAAGCCAGCTAGCCGGGCCGGGCCGGGGACGCGAACGGTACTGAAGATGACTCTTCATTATATATATAAAATTCATGCCCATCGCCTGTACTCTTCACATGCTAACTAATGAGCTAGATATCATCCCAGTGCATGATCATCTCATCTATGCTACTGACCGCGATTTATCGCTAATCTCCGAAGAGCGGAGGATCAAAACAGAGAGAGAGAGAGGTACCGTACGGCAGCGCTGGCTCGGTGCGGCCTGCGGCGAAGCCTCAGCTCAGCTGTGCGCTGCTGCCTCGCTTGCCAGCAACGAGATCCCGTTTTACAAAATTACAATGAAGGAAATTTGGCTTATCGTGTCTTCAATAATTACCTGAACTGAGATGTGTTGCACATATAAAAAGAAAAATACAGACGACAGCTGCACGAAGTATAGATGCCATGTTGTTGCAGAACTTTACACAAAAAGACGCCACGTTTCTCACAACATAGTTGACGTGTACTGTCGACTAGGGTATCCTCAGGTGAACAGAATGCAAATGAAAAGGGGAAAAAATGTACATTATGCACGCGTGAATTTGATTGTATGTAAAATTTGTATTCATTTCATGTTATACTGGTTTAGAAAGTTTAATTCCCCTTTTTTCCTCCCTTTCCTTCTTCATCCATGTTTATCCACTTTTCCTTTGCATATTCGTTTGGCTCTCCATCATCCTATTCATCACCTTTAAATTATAAAAAAAAATCTTTATCTTTTCTTCTTTTATTTCATATTTTTGCTTCTCATTATCCTTGGCCCTACCCTTCTCACTTTTGCTTCAAGCTCTTTGCCTTCTCTCTTCTTCCTACTTCTTCTCTACTTCATTTTCGTTTTTTGTTGTTGCCTATATCCCTCTTACTTTTTATGTCACCAAAATTGAAATATGGCCATTATGAGATAAAAGTCACTGAGAAATCACACTTCAACTCAAGTGATATATAAGTCAAAAAGTTATAGTTCAACATTAGTGAGATAACTAAAGAAAAAAAAAAATGTTTTGCCTAATTTTGCCTCCTACATGTCCCACCAACATCTATTCAACAAAAAACAGTAATTCTTAACATCAGTAGTAACATGTAATACAAGTACAGAGCTATACAGTATACAGCAACATTTTCTTGACTTTCAAATCACATTTAATGAGGGTTGATGAAATATTAACCATTTTCTATGTCTATTTTGATCTGTTCATTCGTCTCTCACCTTGTACTATACAAAACCTGAAAGCATATTCCATAACCCTAAAAGGCCCAGGGGGGCAGATTCTACATTTTTCACGATAAAGCCACCGTGAAATATTTTTCAACCGCGCCGCTCTCTGACTTTTTACTTTAAAATCCCGCGCAACTTTTGAAACCAAATTTGTGATGCCCGGGTACGCGGTTACGCAACATTATGTAAGTGCATGTCAGAACCAAAACTGCTAAAAACGTTCATGTACAAAATAATTTTTGTTAGTAGCCAAAATTCATAAATGTATCATTATTTCGACTTTTACTATTCATTTTGTCTTGTTTATGATCAGAATTAAGTCTCCAACACTTTCCATCGAAAAAACAAAAAGACGAAAACAAAGAAATACATAAGAAATAAAATACATAAGAAAAAAAATTGCGATACCAAATTTTGATCAGGATCCTACAGAGTCTGTGAATAAAAAAATTAGCAATTTTGAGGCAGTATGAAGTTGATTAGAGCAAATGTTTTATTTCATGAATAAATTAATTCATTAAATGAAAAATCTTATTGTTTAAAAAAATTAACCTTACAGCCTTGTAGATTATATCGCACACTACCACCGTGCAGATTTTTGCGGCGCTCACGCGATCGAAGGCCTAGATATCAGGGGGGTGGAATCCACCCCCCCCCCTCGACTGTGAGATGGGTCCAAATAACCCGGCTCATTTAGGGTTAATGTACTTATCCTTCTGATTTCTTGGATACCTCTATTCATGATCACAAAATACACAAACAAAAAGAGTAAACATATCAGGGAGAATTTAAAAATATTTATTCAATGACAACTGTACAGCTCTGAATTGTATCTGCAATTAAAAGTTAATTCACATCCAACCTGACATTGAGTGGTTGTGCAAATGAGACGCTTAAAATAATACAAAGACAAAGTAAAGAAGGTTTGAGAAACAGTAAGTATCTGTAAATATATATATTTTCAAATACAAAGATCGATTGAGGATTTAGTCGGCAGAAACTCTGGTGTCACTGCTCCCACATACTCTTTTAGAGTCAAGACAAAATATGCCCAAATTATATCTTGTAAATGCATCATTGTACTTCGAGTGTTGTTGGGCATTGTCGCATTATATTTGAATGAGAGATTTGTTTTCTATAAATATATCAATATGCCTCTTATCACTAGCATAAATCTTCCAGTACCATTTCAGTAACTCCAAATTTACTGCTGAAAAGCCATTTTAACAAAATGCCCCACTCTCTTGCTTAGAGTTAATTACCCCGCCCTGGCTTTGTGTCTCAAGCTCTAGGTGTCTTTAGGTGTCCCGAGTTGTTTCTCTGGCCCTAACACTTAAAAAAAAATGGAATCTAACTTTCATATCAATTGTGTATTTATCTACAATATACAATATTATATGGCATTGTGGAATGTGTACTGCAATCAAGGGACCTGCTAGTTTTTATATACAAGTGGTCTATAGCCAAATTCAAAAAGGTCTTTCAATTCTATCAAGGTAAAAACCATGAATTAAGCATATATCTCATACAAATTATGCTTATTTAATCACCTACACTGAGAAAAGTCCAATTATGAATGCACACATTTGGCAAATGGTAAACTCATGCTTGAATGAAGTGCGATAATACCAGAAATGTGCAAAGTTCATGATTTTTTTTATTATGGTATAATAGAAATCACCTTTGCAAATTCTAGCCCATGTGCATACATGTATTACCACAGCCTTGCTTATAGGGGTCTTGGAGAGAGAATCTCCCGCTTATTAGGTGTTCGGGCATGGAGTCTTGACTATTTTTTCTCTTTATGGAAATATCTCTCTGAATTGATCCTGGCACACACTCCAAGTAGGTCCCTTTATTCTGCAAATCAAAATTTCTTTAGCTGTCAATAAAGCAAAAACTAAATATTTTGGTGATAGGTCCTTTTCAAGCTCTGCCCCACATCTCTAGAATTCTCTTCCAGCTTCCCTTCATTCTATCCCCAATATCACATTGTTCAGATCAAGATTTGAGACTTATCTATTGAAAAAAAAGCACATTCAACACAGTTCCATTTACAGTGACTTTGATATTTTATTTTTGTATATGATTTCTAATTCATGTTTGTTTGTATATTTCAAATTATCTACATTGTTATTAAGCATTTGATATGAATCTCATGAAAAGTGCTATATAAGATTAAGTTGTTATTATTATTATCTTATTATCTTCCATGCCACTTTCTTATCCAGAATCATTTGAGACATCGCCTTGGTGAGAGTGCAAGTCTAATGGCACCAACACATCTATTTCTCACCTTTATTTTCTGAAGTGCATAGAGACATATTTAACACGTGTTATGCGCTATATAAAAACGGACTTTTATTATCATTATTGCAAGATGTGTGATACCGAGGCTTGTTACTGCCTAGTCTGAAAGATTCAGACTCTGCTTCGTTAGTTGTTCCGCTGGACTAGGTCTTCCTTCACCACACCTCCTTAAATAGACTGAAAATGTTCTTGCACTCTGTACAGAGGACCGAAGCTCCAAGTTAATCAATTGTTTTCATCAAAATATGGGTCTATGATGTATTGAAGTTATTAAAATAATCAGACGTTGTTCCGATGTATTAAAGGGGGAGTGAACTCTGTGTGGTCTCTCATTGACTGTGTGTTATAAATACATAGTCTTAAAATAGACATTTTCAGATATCTACTAATAGTACCGAGAGTGAATTGACCTATAATTGCATTTGTAAAGAGAAACTAAAATGTTTTGAGAAGAAAAGTAATTGTTTTTCTACTTGGTAACATAATTATTGCGGTATAAATGTATAGAGTAGATAATAAACATGTTATCATTCAAGCAGGTCTATATTACTAGACTACACTAGCATTACGGGTCAGGAAACTGGCCAGGTATGAGTAGTTGAGGACTCGAGATGGCGCTATTGGTTCGTATCTGCTTTAAGCACTATATAAGAGCAGAATATTATTGTTAGGCTGATCTTTTGGTCAACGAACAGTAGAGATGCTGGTCTGAAAGTGGGATCGTCCCACTTTGCAGGGACTGTCTCAGTTTTCAAAGATTCCTCAACAAAAGAAATCTAGGAATGTTCATTCACCTGTTAAGTGCTGACACCAATCAAGTGCGCTAGTCAATGTAAACATATCAGGTTTCATAACAAGATTAATGGAAGACGGCAAGTCATGAAAATGTTCTTGCACTCTGTACTGTACAAAGGACTGATGATACAATATTTTTCATCAAAATATAGGTCTAGGGTTGATTGAAGTTATTATAACAATCAGAAACTGTAAAGCACTTTAGACGTCGTTCCGATGTATTAAGTACTATATAAAAGCAGAATATTATTATCATAATTATCAATCTAGCATTCAATCCCATCTCTGTGCAATTTCATTAAAAAAAACATAAGAATCAATGTAGTAAAATCAGAACCCTGTTTTACTGGGAATAATCCACTGAACCTTTGGGCTAGCTGTCTGTGTAGCAGGACAAACCAGAAAGGTCAATATTTTTAAAAACTCCTCCAAACAGACGGATTTCGGCTGTCTAGATACTGCCCTGCACACTGATAATAATAATGATGATGATATTATCACGTTCTTTTATAGCGCACAACACATACATGTAGCTATGAATGCCTATATGTATCTCTTTCCTCTACTCACAGGCCAATCACAGGCTAGTTAGACTGTAAGGAGACGGGAGGGCATCAGGTGTTGTACAGAGACAGGTTGATCAAATACAAAGGGGGGGGGGGGGCATTTCATGAAACAAATATTCCGTTATTTTCACTGAAAAGCTGATATAAGCTACTGAAATGCTTGCACCCGTTTGGCTAAGAACAAATCAGTCAGTTTCCATTTGCTTCATGAAACACTCCCCTAGTGTGTTCTACCAATGACAGCCTGATCCAAACGCTGAAGATTGTACCTTGAAACACCACTGACCAAGATGCCAGCTTGAATGTGCACTCCTTTACATGAATATTTACATACACAATTAACATGATCCAAATACATCCAGAGAGTAGAGTGTCTTTAAAAGCTCTGATATCCGATGTTAAATTGGTATCTTTAAAGCAGAGCATCTCTGATAGTCCAGTTCTCGAGAGTCATTTGCTCCATACTCCTGCTCAAGTCCGAAAGGTTCACTGCATACGTTCATGTGTTAGCATTGCCTTTATTAGCTCTAAGAATAGCGCCAGGACTAGGATAAGGTCTCATCTGATAGAGAGGTCCATTAGCAGTTACATCGACCCCCGTCTTAGCATCTTGATGTGATGGTAACCCACTGCTCCAATTACCCCTGCATTGATTGTAAAATAATAAATATTTCAGTATTAATTATCATTATATCATTGTCACTGTGCTGTTATAACCTCTTCAAAATCTCAAGATTTAAAATCTTGAGGAAAGCTCAGAAGAAGTTTGATATTTAAGAGTTATGAAGTTAGTAGCAGCCTTCTTTTTCCTAAAAAAAGAAGGCTGCTACAGGAATAAGACTATTTTCAGACAAATATGAGGGTGCCATCATTGCTCTATTTCTAAAACAGCATTTTCTGAGCTGCCCTAAAAATGTGTAAATTTTGTGCTACAGGGTTTTAGCAGCCCAGCAAAGTCGTGCATCCCTACATATTTCTAACTTGAATGCAATCAGAATGCTCTGAATAATGCTAAAAAAGATTTAAAAATATCACTATATAGATGCATTGTAAATATACTTCAATGATATTTGAGATTTCCACGAACACTTTGAATGTTCTTAGAAAGGATGGACCATGTGATGAATATAATAGGAATTGCCTGAGAATTTTTCATATCTACCGCACTCTGAATCTCCCCTCTAAAACTTGTTTTTTGTTTGGGGGGGGGGGGGCATCAGGGATTACATATTTTGAAATGTAAATTTTCCCCAAAACTATACCCTGTATATACAATTCCAATGACAATTAAATAATCACTTTCATAAAATGGACTATTAAAGCTTAATAATAACAAACTAGAAAATCAGTACACTTTTTTTATTTCATACATGAAATTCAAATAAAATATAAAACTAAGCTTCCAAGTAGCTGATGCAAATAGAAAATTACCTTGGAGTATCAGAATAAGCTGCAGGGTCCATTGGATCTAGTTCATCATCTTTCTGTCGCCTACTTCTAGAACCTACACAAGGAGAGCAAAAACAATTACAAAATACTAATCAATTATCATTGCTCCTAAAGATTTCCATGCGAATCACATTTATTAATTTCCTGTATAGGGGAGGGGTATAATAAAGAATCTCAATGTATTTCATTATAGAGTATGAAATTTTTTTTATCTCATGACCTTATCATGACAGTATAAGTGATTTAACTTTAAAATAATAATGGATTAATGTACATGTATATTATTGCAGCATAAAAACTTGGGAGTTTCATTCTGCCTATTGTTTGCATCATCATCATCATAATCATCCTCTTCACCATCATCACTACCATCATCTTTATCAAAATCCCAATCACCACAACCAATACCATCATCACCATCACCATCGTTATCATTACCATCACCATTACCACCATCTCCATCATCATCAACATCATCATCACCACCACCACCACCACCACCACCACCACCACCACCACCACCACCACCACCACCACCACCACCATCATCATCATCATCATCATCATCATCATCATCATCATCATCACCACCACCACCACCACCACCACCACCATCATCATCATCACTACCATTATCTTTATCACAATCACTATCACCACAACCAATACCATCATCACCATCACCGTCGTTATCATCATCATGACCATCACCACTGTCATCATCACCATCATTATTACCATTAACATTATCACTATGTTGATGATAACCATTATCATGTCTATCATTTTAACATTTTCAAAATACTGTCAAAGTATTCTGGCAAGCCTAGAAACGTTTTGCTTTCCAGGTTTCGGTCATTTCCTTTATGCAAAAAAAAAAAATGCTCTACCTGTCTCAACTACATGCGATATTCAATATTTTCTAAAATCATAAATGAATGTGAAGTTTTCATTTGATTTATTTTGTGTAATTTTCACAATGAGTTTTATCAACATTGCCATTAATACAAGTGTCAATTTTTTTTTTTTACCTCTATGATCTCTTCTTGACCTTTCACCTCCAGACCTTGGTGGGGGGTTCTTGGGAGGAGGAAGTGGGACGCTGGAAGGAATCACTGGTCCAATCTCCACCTTCTAATCAAAATATAACAGAAACAGTCATGAATCACACAGTCAAGACACTTTTGCTCCTTCTGTTTTACAGAGATGTGAGTGAGCACGAATTAAAAAAAAGGCTTGAAAAAGCTGAAGGGTGGTGAAAAAAGCTAAAAATTGAAAGTCAATACTTTTGTTCACAGGAAAGCACAAATAAGCTGCAAATCAAGAGCAAAAATAGCTGAAATTGGCTAAAAAGCTAAACTCCCACTCCAGTGCCATTAATTTCTTTGACAATAAAGAGCATAGGGTTGGAACTAGGGTTGTTATGCAGAACAATTGGATGAGATTTGGAGATTAGAATTTGGGAGGATTTACAAGTTACATCAACTTATGTGGACATAGCGCACATCTTGAGAGTGGAGCGCTAAACCCTTGTATCAGGGGGTTTCTAGCTCTCTAGCTCTCTGGGTTGCAAGATGTTCTCTAGTTGGCATGTCTGGATTTTTGTCTTTAATACACAGCATTCATCCATGTTCTAAGCAAACTTCCTTGGGAGCAAATGTCACTGGAGAGCGACATGGAATTGAATCAAATGTAAGCTTTTTTTTACAAAGTCATCAATATGATTTTAACTCACTCATAAATAGTTCTTTTTAATTACCACAGATTCAATCACATTCCATACTGATCAACATGACTCTGTTGTAATCTAAAAGATAACACATTCAAAAGGCTGTGTGATTTTCCTTAACTTTCATCTATATGTGGCTTTTATAAAAGGCAATTCATAGTTTGATTAATCTTTGCTTTTTATTCGTGGATTGCCTTTCAAAGCAGACTAACCATGACTGACATACATGTATTTCATTCATTCATTCATTCCCGTTCTTATAAATGGCAGTTTATACTTTAGAACCACTTTCGCTTAAAGGGGAATCCAACGCAAAGAAAACTTGTTTTTAAAAGAAAAACGAAAAATCAGACAAACTGATAGGTGAAAGTTTGAACAATATGGTGGTGGTGGTGGTGGTAGTGATTTTTAACCTGATTGCTAAGAAAGCATGAATGCTTGTAAGCAAGCAACCAGAGGACCGACGGCTTAAGGTCCTCTCCGAGGGACCTGGTAATGAGGATTAATGCCTTACCAAAGGGCACTAGCGCATCAATTGGGAATCGAACCTGGGTCACCGGAATCCGAAACCCCCGCTCTACTGACTGAGCTATCGCGCAAAACAATAAGAAAGTTATGAATTTTTAAAAGTTGTAAAAATTGGGTAATCACTATACCCATGGAGACTTCTAATTGGCTGCATATGTGATGTCATATTGATGTAAAGCAAGGACTTCTCTTCTATGTACTCAAATACATAAAATGGCTATTTAAGTGTCATTTTTTCAAAAGTTTTACTTCAAATTATATTTTTCTTTCATGGGGACATAAAACAATATACTACCTGGCTTGTATTTAGGTTACTGCCCCAGGGGAATGGGCACTTACAAGAATATTGCTTGTCCAATTTCTTTCAAACTTTCACCATTCTGTAATATTTATTTTTCTCCTTTCTAACACATTTTATGACCAAGGCTGGATTCCCCCTTAAGTTGGAATTTGCATGTCATATCAGACTAACCCTGTCAGGTGGCTCCATGCCTGGTGGTTTGGGTTGCGCTTCTCTCAATCTTATCCTCTTCTCTTCTATCTCTCTCAGTTTCTTGGCTGACAATGAAATGTTTGCCTTGGAATCTGGAATAGAAATGAAACATATGAATTATACATGTACATATACCTTTCCTTCATTAAAAAAAAATTCAGTCCCTTCATGAATGATTATTACTATGCAGTCTGCTAAGGCGGTGATGGCCTATGGTCTGAGCGGGGGCTGCAGCTTTTCTCTAGGGGGTCTGCTGCTGTTTCGCGGGACATCAGCAGTTTGTCTGATGCAGGGTACTGATCACAGCCATGCTTCAGTATTCATTAAAATACGCATTGCTCGCCTTTCTCCTGGTAGCGTCAGACTCGTGGGGGCATGGACGGAAACTGCGGCCTCTACCTGAATTGCAGACTAAGGCATTGACTATTGAGACTACCTCAGTGGATATCAGGCAGTTTGGAAATTATTTAAATCAGCTATAAAGTGCACCCATATCTTTAATAGTGAAGGTTAATTATGTAAAAAAATATAAGAAAATAAACAATATACTCCTAGTGTTTGTTTCAAATATAAAAATAAATCTATAAATTCAACTACCATAAAAGGTATTTCTACCTAGTAATAATCTCATTGAGATATGAGTCTTTAAAAGAAGTATAATTTTCATAACGTTACATCCTTTGTATATTATGCATTCATAATCATAATGGAAATAAATATTCTTGTTTGGTAACAAAAGAATCAAATATTAATGCTTAAAATGAATATTAATGCTACATGAAACATACCTATGGGGGAGAGCCATGAAACCATATCTGTGTTGGAATCCCAGTAGTAGAAAAATCCACTGAAATTGAATAGAAATACAGAATCATAGTCCAAATTTTCAAATCACAATAATCTTGTCTCTGCAACATTTGACAATTGCCTTAGGCCTAAACAGTATTAAGATGAATACTTGATTTAATATGCATGATTTATTTGGGAGAAATTATCACACTTTGCCGATTGTAAAATTATAAACAGGGGGCCATTTCATAAACCTGTTCGTAAGTTAAGAGCGACTTTAAGAACGATTGGTGATCTTTTCTTGTGGCAAATGGTATACATTGAAATGTTCAATGGCGATGGTTTAGGGCGTAAGAAAGGTTCACCAGTCATTCTTAAAGTCGCTCTTAACCCTAAAAGGACTGGGCTATTTGAGACGTATTGAGGACTGGGGGGGCCATGATGGCCCCCCTTCTTATCTCGGCTGCCGTTCGCGCGATCGCGCCGAAATTTGGCACGCACATTCTTTTTTTTTTGAAAATTGTTATTTTTTAATCATTACGAATAAAATATGCAAATTTATTCATGAAAAACACTATTTGCATATTTAAAACCCTATTTCAATTCAAATTTTCTTCTTTTTTACCTTATGTATTTCTTTGTTTTTTAGAATTTCTTATGTATTTCTTTGTTTTTTCATCTTTTGTATTTCATTGTTTTTTTTCAATGGGAATTATTACAGACCATTTAACAACTAAATTAAACCCTAAATTAATTCAGCAGACCAATTAGAATGAAAAATAATCACCCTTTTATGAATTTCATCTCCCATAGACTTTGTACACAAAGGATAAAAATGATCCCGTATGTCGCGAATTTGGTCTCAAAAGTTGCGCGAGACTTCAAAGAAAAAAGTCATAACATTTTGCCAACCTTGGTAAGTAAAATTATTCACTGCCGTAGGAAATTTTATTTTGAGTCATGGCAAGCTAAATCACTGTAAAGCTAAGAATCTACTCTTTACAAGTTCGTTTCTGATATAGAAAGTCACAATTTCTAGGGAGACAAATATGGCCTTCAGACTGACCTTGGAGGATCTTTGACCTTCCACCAACCATGAGGTAAGCTGTCATTGTCAATGATAATCTGTTCTTTGCTCAAGTCAGGTTGGATGTCACCGGAATAATCTGCTGCAATGATTTCTTCTGTCGGATCTATATATACACAAATTTGAACAATATGATATAATTGTCATTGACGTTCTTTGCATTGTTGGGAAATTATCCATGAAAAGACATTAATTATTTAAACCAAGTGATAGTGATGTCAGTTAGATATCCAACAGGAATAAACAATGATTTTTTTTTTTAATGTAAAAAAAAATGAAGTATTAAATTAAGAGTAATCAAAGAAACAAACAGCAATATCAACCCGATTATTTACTTGCCTTTAGTTCAACCAAAAAAGTAAACATAAACGGATGGATCATACACAAAGGCCTCTGTTGTGGCTTTAACTCTTTGGCATGTGCATATTATGAACCAGTGACTGCCCTGAATTGTGTTCAAAAGTAGCATGAGATTTACTTTGAAAATCACCTGGTAAAAAAATCAAATGAAAAGCTCTACTTAAACAATTTAGGATTTAAGCATAAATGCAATACAATTGAATAGGCAACATTTATTGTCAAACAAAATCAACAGAAGTAAAACAGTGTTTAAAGATAGCCATGGATTGAGCGAAGCTAAAATTTATACTGACTGGTTATATCCACAAACTTTTCAGTAAATATAAGAGCAACAGGAAACTTAACATTACTGGGAAATCAAAATTATTCTTGGAAAATCACATTAAGATGGCATCACAAGTTGCATAGTCTTTTAGATAATTGAGCAAAATGACGACAGTAGTAGTAAGAACATTTATTTGTTTTCTTTCCTGCAATTCCTGGCCCTGTAGTTAGTGAAATCTACTGGTGGTAGCCTCAACAACAAACCATTGTTATAAGCAACTGAATTCATACATTTAGGGTGACTTAAAACTTATCTGCCATGTACTCAGAATATTCATATTGGCGAGTATAGCCCCCATCACACTTATTCTGAATCAAGCAGAATTGGCCCGAATGAAAGGACTATTGTTCGACCACCAGTCGGTCATTTAAATCTACTTCGAACAACTTTCGAAAATACCTCTCGAATGTTTTGAACATGACCAAAACCTTCGGGACGGCCAAAAGAAATGACAAAAATATTTCGAATGCACTCAGAATGCAGTCAGAATATTTAGAATGCGCCTAGAATGTCCAAGAATGTAGCACAAATTATCAATCTGACTCCATTGCGGTTCATTTTTACTAGTGTATGATGATTCACCTGGTCAATTTACTGAATTTCAACTCCAGTTTGGTGAATTCATAAGTTCCTCCCAAAAATTTCTAGATTTTTTAAATATTTTTTTTGTTCCAGCTTCTGCTTGATTCCTGCTGATTCCGAATAAGTGTGATGGGGGCTTAACTTTGATTTTACCATTTTCAATATTAGACGAGTCAGCTCTCAAGATTCCCCTCTTCTTCAAACGAGCTGCTAAAGCAGGCGGCAGGGACATGGTCAGGCTTTGTTGCTTGGATGATTATACTGGGAAAAGAAAGAAGAAAAAAAAAAGTATGTATGTTAATGTATATAATACATATATTTTCATTTTTCTGACATGTAGTAAATGTAGTATTCTGTGAATCAGCATTTTCATTTATTATGAACCCATGTAAATCATGTAGGTTGATATTGTAAACTCATACATTTCAGCCATTGGCTGCAGTATGTGCATCGTCGCTTTTGAAATAAATAGACCATGAATCAAAGTATGTTGGGTAGACAGACAAGGACAGAAAGGTCCAAGAAGAAATGACCATCTTTAAAGAGGAAGTTACCCCTGACAAACAGTTTATTGTAAAAATAGTAAAAAGTATTAGCGAAGGTTTCAGAAATATCCATCAAATAATAAAAAGAGTTATTAGAATTTTAATTATTTGGTTTGTGACATAATATGCAAGCAACTTTCCTACATACAATGATCGTATGGTAGAAAATCAATGAAATTTCATTTTCTCAGAAAACTTAAAATGGTTTTTACTGTACATTCAATATATCAATAGACAAAGCATTTCACGCCCGTTCCTTAAAAACAACAAAAATAATTCATCAGAAACCATTCAAAAATTGAAATTAATGCATTTATTATTACATAACATATGGGGCACCTGCTCGTTTATGATGTAACTAATCAAAAACTAAAAATTCTAATAACTTTCTAAATCTATAATGGATTTTCCTCAAACCTTCACCAACATTTTGTGCTAATTTTTACAACAAACTTATTTCAGGGTGGACTTCCCCTTTAAACTTGGTAATCCGCTTAAGCCCATTAAAAATATTGGGCTTCATTTTTCCTCTCTTGTACTTTCTCTTTCTTTCTCATTCTTCCACCCCCATCTCAGTTTCTCACTTTCCTTGCTTTTCATTTTTCCTTCTCATCCTCTATTCCTGCTCAAGGGTTCATTACATGCCACAGCGCACAGAAAAATCAAGCCATAGTTAGGTACGCCACTGATAATTCAAATCTTCATCCAAATCTGTTGAAACTTACCTCAACATAAAGAAAATGTGTCACCCATTACGATGATGCATTGATTAAGACATATGATGAAGAATAACTCAAGTTATGATTTTTTTAAGAAATGATTTCTAAGTATTATCCATTCCGAACGAATTGTCGACCATCGAGTATCAATCACCACCGCGCATGCGCATTCGGGGATTGCCAATTCGGGGCAGAGATTTTACATCGCGCATAAACGCTTCTCGCGGCATGGTGACGAAGCGTAAGTGCGCATCATTTGTGAATGAGATTGGTCATTTTCGCGGCGCTCATAAATATGCATGTGCGTTCATGATACGCATATATCGGAGTATTTTGTTGTTTTGCAAGGCACAGTGTGCAAGACGATTGATTTGAGACTTGAAGTTAATTTCACATGTTTTAACTAGATTATCTGAATTACAGTGCACAATTACGACATGGAAGACCATTGGGATGGATTTCAAATATAATATGTAAGTGAGTTGATAACATTTGGTTTTGCATCTTTCTTTTTTCAAGTTGTTTTGAGATCGAGAATTTTTTCTTTCATTTTAATCATCATTTCTTGTTTCTTGTCTGTCCACCGCAATTTTTTGTAGTCCTATGTTAAATGTTCCCCTTCAGTACACTGATGCCTGAAAGTATGAATCCGAAAAATGCACCCCCCCCCCCGCGTTCATCCTTTCTCTCGATCCCTAACAATAACATTAAAAAGGATAATAACATAAGCTGATACTAGATAGAGTTTTGACAAGTTATTAAAGTCGTTTTTTTTTTTTTTTGGAGAGGCGGGGTGGGGGGGGGGGTGATGTAATTCCCATTCCCCCCCTCATTTTTTGTTTTTATTCGTGACTTGATATCCTTGCCTTTACGTGATTTCCTATGCATGCTCAATCCTTGAAACTTTACATAATTTTAAAATATTTTTACAGATCCATAGTACACCATACAGAACTTTTTTTAAAGGAGCTAGTCTCAAGTTTGTCTCTCTGTTTTGTTTCCTTTTCTGTGAGTTCCTTTCTTCTCATTTTGTTCCTCTCCTGTACTAACTTTACAACCATTTGCTTTTGTTTTTGCTCCTCTAGCCTCACTTTTTCCCCAATTTCATTGCATTCATTATTTTGTTTTCTCTTTCATCTACAGGAAATTTTTGTAGCCAGGAGGCTGTATCATTTGATGAAAACATCAGTTTGGATTCGACCTTACCACAGAAATGTTAGGGGCCCTATGAAGCATTGCATCCGCTCTGCCAAACTGCCTCTCACCCGAGATATTTGTAGAACTACACGATGCACTTTCTGCAGCAAGATCCAGCTAAAGTTGTGATGAACTAGCATATAATAGATTTCTTATATTCTTAACATTCATCATTCCAGTTCTTAATTGATATTTCAAAAGTTTAATAAATCACTTTACATGCATTTAATATATTTCTTATATTCATACCATTCATCATTCCAGTTCTTAATTGATATTTCAAAAGTTTAATAAATCACTTTACATGCATCATATTGAGCTGTACACTGAATCTTGCCTCATAAGATCATTTGGCTTCAGCTCTACATAATACCCCCCCCCAGCAATAAAAAATGAAAATCTAATAAAACAATAGAGCTGCAGGCAGTAGCGTACCTAGGATTTTCCACAGGGGGGGGGGGGGGCAAAATCGTCCGCCCAAAAATTTGACAAGCAAAAAAGTCTTCAACCACAAATAAAGGATTTCGTACTTTCGGTCTTAAACTTCAAAGGAGGGGGCCACCGGTGGCTCATCAGGGGGGGAGGGCAGGGATACGTCCCTTGCATGGGTTGTGACTCGTCGGGGGGGCAGTCTGCCCCCCCCCATAGGTACGCTAGTGGCTGCAGGTCCACCCACCCATCTGTATCAACCATTACCTCCAATGAGAATACCTAATTTTAAATTTTATTGAGCAACTTCATTAATACTGTTAAAATATCCAATTTATATTTTTATGTGGAGTTAATTAATGTAACCAATGCCAACAAGGAAAAAAAATAAAATGAATACTTTCATGTGTCAGTGTGGATTTGTCATTTCTTTTTTTAATTTATTTTAATATTCAGATCTGTATGTGTATCCTTTTTCAACACTAAGCTATGTTCCTTCTCTTCTCTACTGCATGTGCCAAATTGTTTGTTTTTTTGCTCATACTTCTTAAATAAATCATGAAAAAATTACATAAAGTCTAAATAAAAATATTTAAACAGACATACAAGAAAAAAAGTGTTAGTTTGGGGTGATAGAAAATGTTAGAAGACAGTTGGGGGGGGGGGGTGAGATAAATCAATTGTTTCTTTCTTGTCAATTTAAAAGCTGCAATTCACATTTGTGAATAATTAAGTAGTTGGTAGAACAATTCCTGCTTAAAGTTGCAGTCTGAATGGAATGCAGGATCGCCAAGAACAAAGCCCAGAGGCAGAGGTGGGGTTGGTTTTTTTAAGGCGGCATTTCCATCACGCTTTCTTGGAGCCACAGATATTCGACGGCTCATGCAGCCCAAGTCTGTTCATTGTTGGGCCCCTCGACTTCAGATCAGTAAGTATTGCCATGCTCAAATGGAGGTAAGAAATTAATCTGAATGAAAATAAAAATATGAAAACAAAAGAAAATTAAAATGATAATGAATTAAATTAGATCTAGGCCATTCATTTTTAAAATAATAAAAAATTTAAGTTTGATTAGGCCAAAAGAAATCATGTTACATGAATTTTCAACAGAATATAATCATCAAATAATAAATCAAGACTAAAGTACATTACCTAAAGTAAAGGCTACAATTAGGTTCGAGAAGATTCAGAAAGTTGTTGCGTCATTTGCCATTTTTTTTCAATATTTTATTCAATCAAAATGAATGTGTGTCAGTGTGGGATGTATTTCTGATTTCTACATTTGTGTCTGGTTTTCGATTCCTAATTTATAAAAAAGAAAAAGTTTTTTTAAATCAAAGAAATACCAGACATATCACGGTAGACGGTCTGCTACACAAATTCCAATGCGCAGGACTACACACCGCGGGCAACCAAAAACCCTAGCAGCCGCCATAAATTAGCCCGCGAAACGCGTCGCCAAACTTCCCACGAAAATCCCACGAAACAAATAGCAAGGGCGTTTAACATTCGTCCGTGGCAAATGGTGGCAAGAAATGCTGCCATGAATGAGGTAAGAAATGAAAGCTTACGACTTCAATTTTCGAGTAGCATATGTATTTTTAGCGTAATATGTCTGATAATTCCATGAAAATAACATATAATGATGATTTGATGCATAAACTGTACTTACAGACTGTTTTAGTGCAATTTTTGTTCCGATCTCGACCCTCCGTCGCAAGAGCTTACCGTGCAGTATAGCTGAATGCATTGGGAAGATGATGTCATCGTTTTCATTCCCATTGATATACGTTTACCATCCTAGACAGGAGACTCAAGTAGGGCTTGCCGTTATTGCTCGCACCGGCTCCCGAAGCAGCTTGTCGCCATTTTCGTACGCGAAAATGATGACGCGAAAATCGCGCCCTCTCGCGCTAGAGTAGCGTACCTACCATAGTAAAGTAATTTAGTACTTAGTAGTCGTATGTTGTGGACACCGCACCGTGCACTAGATGTGGCGTCGCAGCACGCGCGACCCACTGGATAGATATCCACTGCCAAGCGTGGTTCTTTGTGTGAGGTTAGTATACTAATACTAACCTTGCACTAGTGTGAGTGATTCCTGCCTAGCTTATTTTAAATGAAGCCTAAAAGTAAAACTAAAAAGTTAAACTTCAAAATTTACACTAAATTAAAATTTTAACTTTTTCTTCCTCATTTTTCTAGTCTACTTTTCTGTAAGTTTCTATCTTTTCTTCTTTCTAATTCTATCTCCCCTCAGCTTTTCTCTTCTTTGAGCAAAAGCCAACGTCTGTTCGCGCATTGTCATTACTGTGACTGTCCATTGCCATTTTTTTTTTTTTTTTGATTGATCGATTGAGAGCTGGCGAACGCGGCTTACTTAATGACGATAAATTCAATAGATGGGACTGAAGTGAAGATAAATGAATATTAACACAGTCACAACAGAGTCTTTGTTTATGCAATTCAGTATATTTGCAATTCAATTGAATATTCAATTTCTTCCAAATTCAAGATTTATTGCAGGCGGTACATTGTAAAATCAAAATGTGAGAGTGAAATCGTAAATAGACCTACCTTTTGAGTCCTTTTGGCAAAAGTTTTGGTTTTAGACCATCTGCGAATTTATGATATCTCTGAAAGACCCAATTGCAAAATTAAATTAAAGGACATCACAATTCACATGCGTATGCACAGTGAAGCTCGACTCCCGTAGACTCTAGCTGTATATATCTCTCTACATTCACCCTCTCACAGGCCATATTCCCATCCAAACTATAGGCCCTATGATAGGGCCCCTATCTTATTTTGAGTGAGAGTTTGTAAAGAAGTATGGCTTATTTTTTATTCATTTATTCATGGGCTAAAATAATCTTGAGGGGCATCACGTGGGGGCAAATATTTTACGAAAATGTCTTCTTCTTCTTCTCCTTCTTCCTCCTCCTCCTCTTCTCTCAGAACGGACCACCTTCTGGTCGCTAGGAAGCGAATTTGGACCCCAAAATAAAACAAGCACATATAATTTTGTGACAGACTTTGAGATACTTATTTAGAAAATGAATATACCTACAAAGGCTACATTATTTTCCTCAATTTTGTTTTCTTTTCTCCTTTTATTCATGATCATGGATTTTTTTCCAGTTATTTTTTTTTCTCAGTAGGTGGCAAATCATAAAAAGTAGTATGATTAATGTGCATTTTTTTCTTCCTCTGTTTGGTAGTATAATCCACGGCCTTCCAATGGCAGGGGCCTCGAAATGATTTTATGAGAAGGGAGCTGGTTGGCCAAGAAAAATTTGAGTTGCAAAAAATAAAAAAAAAATAATAATAAAAAAAGAAAAGAAAGGTGGGGTATTCAATCCGAAACTTAGAGTAGAATTTTGTCAAATCCCCGTTCCCCGAATAGAAATTTGTATCTCTGGTCTATATTTATTTGCTATAGGTCTTTATGTGGTAGTATAATCCACCTTCCCCCGATTGGGTGAAATGGCCGCATCGCCCAAAATGAACTGAAAAAGAGGGAAAAGATCGAGGAAAAAAAGAAGAGGGAAGAGAAATAAACAGGGGGAAAAGGGAGATTGGAAAAAAGAGGGATTAATATAAACCAGGGGGAGAGTAAAGAAAGAGATTTGGGAGGATAGGGGGAGAGAAATAATCATGGGCGGAATAGTAGTAGACCCTAACTCCCGTTTTATAGGAACTCGGCAGGACAGCATATTTACTGGCGGGTAAACGCCAAGCTGGTATATAATCAATTACCTAGGAAACATTTTACGTCTAGGTTAATCAGTCATAGTGGTTGACATTGTAGACGACAGATATTACTCTCGGGCCTTTTTATCAAAGTAGAAACAATGGCAGTATGGGGATTCGAACTCACAACCTTCCGATTATGAGTCCAATGCTCTAACCACTGGACCACACGACCCGTGTTTAAGTTAAATATTGTGGCCTGTGATGATTTCATAAATTTATCACCCTTACTCCCGATAATTATGATCCCATTTTTTTATGTTCAAATTGTTTGTGGGGCGCCAATTTAACTTGATGATATTTGAAATGGGGGCACCATTGATCCTAAACTTGAGAGCACTGGTGTAAATCCGGTCTGACTGTCCGAGCAGTGGGGGAATGATAGTAATACATGTACATGTATATTGACTTGAAAATTCAAAATTTTCGGGGCACCCTCACAGGGCTATGCATACGGGCGTATCACAACCGTGTACATGCACCCCCTTCAGTTAAAGTCATATCCCATTTTTTTTTCGATGGCTGTGGATTTGTTGTTATAAATAGGGCACGGTTTATATGAATATGCGAGCGAGTAAGCGAAGCGAGCGAGCAAATTTTCTATAGTTGGAAGACAAAATGATGACCAAAATCGTCTTTCAAGGGGTGTGTAATTATTGGAGAAATGGTTGCCTCAGTAGTTAAAAATGATATGCATATATTATTACAGAGGATATGATAAAGGTAAATTATCAATAACGTAAACTTAAGAAATAAAGGAGAAAGAAATATGATAAGAGTAAAAAAGGATTAAGCATCCCAGATTTTTTTCAATGAAAACTCATTTTTGCTCACTGATTAATGGTGGGTTGAGGACGAAAAAATGGGATCATAATCATCGGGAAAAAGGGTGCTTTATGAAACCATCACAGGCAACATTAAACTTAAATAAACATGTAAATAGCACAATTATGCAAATAAATAGGAAAATATTACAGAAAGGAAAGATTTTGAATAATATCTGAAAGAAAATATAGGGAGATCCAAAATTTTGAGAAAAATTCATAATTGAAATATTCAATTGATTTGGTCAATGTCGCCAGTAGGCCTAACTCATCGTACACGCCAGTGTATTCAAAGCCTGTTTCAAATGGTTTATGAATTATGATCAAAGTTATAAAGATATTTAAAAGTAACATATCAAACATTTTCATAAATGGACTTGTTAAACTCTCTTTTAATATAGGGACTTTTCATGACCAAATTCTTGTAAGAATAGAATGAGCGGAGCGAATTCGGTATTTTACGCATACTAGT
The DNA here is from genome assembly GCF_037042905.1 of Lytechinus pictus. Classification (NCBI taxonomy): domain Eukaryota; kingdom Metazoa; phylum Echinodermata; class Echinoidea; order Temnopleuroida; family Toxopneustidae; genus Lytechinus; species Lytechinus pictus. The sequence goes on along the minus strand of NC_087247.1, from coordinate 12,960,428 downwards.
AGTTTATAGGAACACTAACTCTTGTATGATTTGTATGCAACAGAGTTTTTTTTCTTCAGAAACAAATGCCTACCGCCCCCCCCCCCCCCCCACACAACAAAAAATAGGGAAAACAGATACCTTGATTGATATGTGTCAAACGGTCTCAAGACTCTCATGTCTGAATACATCATCCTAAAATCCAGCTCACGTTTCGCGCATACAGTCCTTATGAAATGCCTAATTATGTTGAAAAAAAAACAACTAACAAGTATTAATAAGCTACCCCCCCCCCGCAGCCGCCACATCTCGAAGGGCGATGTCCGCGTAGTCTACTGTGCAAACCCTTCACTCGAGTTAAGAGTTTGATAGTGCAGTCTATTAATGCCTTGTGAAATGATCGAAGGCCTCAATTGAAACAGCGGGTGAAACAGCAAGTTTTGTATCAATATGTGCTAGTCTTTGCGTGGAGATCCACTAGCTTGTTGATCAAAGTTTCAATCAGGGTCTGTGCCTGCAGACTATAATGCCCGCAGGTGAAAGTCAAACACGTATAAATCCATCCGGGATTCCCCGAAATACGACTTTGAACACCGTGCGTGCAGTATACCAGCAGCACCGCGCGCAGTGCATGCATGACAGCTAGCTAGATACTCGGTGATGGGAACGTCATAGACCGTTTGCTAATATTTTTGGAGTGGTTGGTCGAGAATTAAGAAACATGATTTCCACCGTCTGGTTGTCAGGGTCTTATTAATTATTATCTATCTTGGTGACATAGTCATAGGTCCATGATTTGACAGATCTGCAGGTCAGCTAGTACTAGTATGGCCAGGACCGGGGCCAGGTCGCCAGGAGCTGGCACCAGGCAGGGAGATTCTCCAAAAACTTTGGTAGCCCAAATACTGTCCCCAACTCTTCTCGCTGAACCAGGGAGTTTAAGGAGGTAGAGATCAAGGTCGGGTGCATCCATGGAATTCGGCGCATCAATTTCTATTCTAATCCATTCTAATGCGCGGCAACGTATATGTAATTGTAAGTATGAATTTGAACTGTATACTATCAATGTTGCATTCAATTACGGTCTTTTTAGTTTTAATTTGCAAAGATTGTATTCTTTTGAAAATATCAAATTTCTATGTTTTTATCAAACAATTTTATTGTTTTTTTGTCCGAGGGAGCGATAAAACTTAAAGGTCAAGTCCACCCCAGATAAATGTTGATTTAAATAAATAGAGAAAAATCAAACAAGAATAATGCTGAAAATTTCATTAAAATCAGATGTAAAATAAGAAAGTTATGACATTCTTAAGACAAGTTTCGTTTATTTTTTACAAAACAGTGATATGCACAACTCAGTGACAAAACGAGACAGTCAACGATGTCCATCACTCACTATTTCTTTTGTTTTTTATTGTTTGAATTATACAATATTTCATATTTTACAGATGTGGTACTGGTAGGTAGATTCACCTTTACAGCTGGTATCTAGCTAGACCTGATTTTTAAGATTTTTATTTCTATTTATATTTTGTAGTTGTTTATAATATATACATGTATAAAATATTTGTATCCAAAGGAACTGATGCTGCGCTAGCGCCGTGAGCGTTTCTGGACGGTGTGTGCGCTCAATAAGATATCAGTCACTATTATTATTATTATTACTGTAAACCTATTTCTTTTTTTTTAAAGGAAAGCAAACTTTTTTTTACAGGTGGTATTTAATCAAGTGTCTTATGATTTCTGGCTTAGACCGGAGGCTTAGAGTTAGTGAGTCTCTTTATTGACTTTAAGTTGACTCTTGATGGGATATCAATTAAGCCAGACCCTTTTGTTTGTGATATTTTCAAATTGAGATAAGAAAATGAAGGTAGCTAGTGATATTGATAAAGATAGTTGATTGATTATCTGATTGATTGGTTGATTGACTTGAGTATTCATTCAAAAAGTTGAAAATAGGCTGAGTTAGTTGGTTGGTTGGTGATGGAGTAATGCTCCTCAATCTGTAGATTATCTGCACTAGCTAGGGCGCCAGGTCGATTCCAAGTTCCAGATTTATCTATGTGGATGGATTAATGGATTTGCTTATTAATTCTCTTTTCAATAATGTCCTTGGCATTAGACTAATCTGACCTGTCATGTAGCGAAGTGAATACCTCCACCAAAATATTGTGCGTCTTTGTCCTTCATTGTATGCAAACTTAGTTGAATAAAGAAAACAGAAGCTCAATTTGGTACATTAAAAGAATCTAATCACTAATAATAATAATAAGAGAGAGAGGGAGAGAGAGAGAGAACACGATAAGATAAATTTTGTGTGCGAAGATGATGTGATTGCATCACTCGGTAATGTTTTTTTTTTCAAAACCTGTGCTTTGATCATTTATCTTACAAATTTAGTGATTGCATATCAGAAAGCTACTATCAAAGATTTTAAATATCCTAAAAGGGGAAGTTCACCCCGACAAAAGTTTATATACTGGTACAAAGTAAAGAGAAATAGCAGAAAAACATTGGTTTTTATTGTTTCAGTATAATTATTTCAACATAGGCCTACAAATTACTTCACACCAGCTACTGAAAGAAGAAAATTTTTACTAATAAACCATTAAAAGAGTTGAAATTTATGGTAGCTGCTTGTATGTTATGACAAAAATAAAAAAACTTCAAATTCTAATATTTAGCTTTTGTCCCTCAAACCTTCACCAATATTTTCTATTATTTTTTCTGGTATTTTTAAAAACAAACTATTTGTCAGGGTTTACTACCCCATAAATTATTCAACCAATTCCATGCATGAGAAATGATTTTTGATTTGTAGGGCTTTCAGAGACATTTTATAGTGGTATTTATATTCTATTTAGTTACCTTTTTTGCAGCTCAGTAATCAAACAATGTTGGTTTCAGTTGTTGTTTTGCTGAAGAGGAATTTTTAATTTCTTGGTTTTCAATAGTAATAAGAAAATATGCACCTTTAAAAATATTTTTTTATTGGTGATGAGTTCTAAAACTGAAAGTAAAAATTAGATTAATGCTATAATATAAAGAAAAACAGTTTTCATACAATAAACTATTCACATCAGTTCAGTTATCAAACAACATTGGTTTCAGTAGTAGTTTTGCTGAAGAGGGATTATTAATTTCTTGGTTTTCAATAGAAATAAAAAATATGCACCTTTAAAATTTTTTGTTATTGGTGGTGAGTTCTAAAACTGAAAGTAAAAATTAGATTAATGCGATATGAAGAAAGGTTAACAGTTTTTATACAATAAACTATTCACATCAGTTCAGTAATCAAACAACGTTGGTTTTAGTTGTTGTTTTGCTGAAGAGGAATTTTAAATTCTTGGATTTCAATAGAAATAAAGAATATGCACCTTTAAAAATATATTTATTGGTGATGAGTTCTAAAACTGAAAGTAAAATTTAGATTAATGCTATATATATGAAGAAAGTTTAACAGTTTTCATACAATAACCTATTCACATCAGATTATGAGAAAAGTGGGAAACTCTTGGTAAATTTTTTTTACAACAAGAATGTGACAATAGATATAAAAGAAAAATGTTAAAAAAGATATGTGTGTGGGAGATGAGATTTAGGTATATATTTGTATTAAAGTCAACTGTATTTTGTTTCTTGGTACTGTTTCTTGGTATTGTGTTTAAAGGGGAAGTTCACCCTGACAAAAAAGTTTATAGTAAAAATAGCAGAAAAAAATGAGGTTTGATATATTTTTCAACTGTTGAAGCATGCTTTGAACTGAAGCAAGCTGTAGATATTTTATTTCTTTGCAAATTTTGTAATGCTGAAAAGAGGAGTGGAATATTATCTTTTGGGTAGAAAAAAATAAAGAAGTACACAAAGATGTTTCATTCTAGGTAGCAGTGTTCAGAAACCCTGTGGGTCTTACTGTTATACTTGCTTTAACAATAGTTGTTGGGGCCTTCAGAGCAGGTTTCATTTTTAAATAGCATGTGAGGAAAAACTTTTGTTTGTTCTTTAATAGAGTTAAATAATTTCCAGATTTAGGAAAGTAATGCTCATTTCCCCCCCACATTAGGCCTACAGGGTCCAAGTTTTAAGAGGAACAACATAAAAATAGTAGGAGCTGATTTATTTGGGATCATTTGAATAAAATTTGACAAATATTGATAAAGTTGTGAATTGTTAAAAGTTTATATACATGTACCTGTGGGGATTCAAATTGGCAACATAATTATGCATTGTAATGAATGTTAATGAGACTCCTTCTCAATTTTTTCAACTAGAAGATTAAAATATCATCTTTTTACAAAAAGTTTGACTGTAATTTGTAAATTAATTTTTGTTTGATGAGCTCAATGCTGCTCAGTGAATGCAATCATGATTATTATAGAGTTTACTCTATGCTTTAGGAGAAAAAGTGTTCATTTGGTATAAACAAATTGTGTGGGGTTTGTGTGGTACATAGTTAGTTTTGGGGTGTTTGAATTGAGATGATGGACAGTAGCCGGAAACAACATTTCATTTCATTTATTTTCACATTTCTTATTTGAAATATGATTCATATAAAAAAGCAGCAACAATAATGCATAACTAATAAATGATAGAATAAGACAACTGAGAAGTATACAAATAATATATAATGATACAATCACTCGATTTATAATAAGGTAAAAGTTTTATTTAAGTCAAAGAAATATGATGGGACCTACATAAAAGCGAGCTTGTTAAAAAAAAAATAGACAGATTACAGGAATTACTAGCCTCTTGTGGACAAGATCCTGGTGAATCAGGATGTGACGACTCTGTTTAACCAAAACCACTGCTCAACCAAAAAGTTTACTTTCTCATAAATTTGTATCCAATGCCTTTCAAACTTTCACTAGTATTTATTTTTTTCTCACTTTTCATTCTTTGAGATCTTTTTAAAACCAAGCCTTGATTCAGATAGGTGAAAAGAAACATGGTTTTCTTCTTGTACCCTTGTGCAAATTCAGCTTGTGCACATAGATCTTCCTTCATTGCAAAACTTGCAAAAACTCCAACAATTTCAAACTACCGGTCTTGAATTGAACAAAAAAGGCAAAGGCATTCGTTTTCTAGCAAATGCATGATCTTTTATTAACAATTCTTTGAAATTCCACATGTATACTTTGGTTGAAACAGTTTTTACTAGTAGTGTGTTTACTTGAAACAAAAAGTTGCAGTCAGTTGCTATTTTCTGTGCTCTGCCGATTGTAAACTTTGTTTCTGACTCTTGTATAATTTAATAGGTATTCCAACTGCATGTACATACATGTAGTCTGTTTGAAAGCCTTATGATCCCTCAAACCACTTGCAATTAAAAGGAAGTATCGTCCGGAAATGGACTTTGGCTTGTCTTCCACTTCGATCTATCAGGAAATTATTGATTGAGCAGGGTGACAATATAGTGTGCACACATGTCACATATAATACCTTAATGGCCAGGGCGCATTGAAACTTAATTGTTGCAAGAAAGTGAGCGTGCAGGTCGCAGTTTGAAAGTTTTAGATCTGTATACTGTAAGAATTTCAGTCCTAGCAAGGAACTCCTTGGTTCTAGTAATCATGATGGCGATGGTGGTGATGATGATGGTGGATGATAGTGATAATTATGATGGCGATGATTATAAGGATCATGATTAGGAGGTGGATGATGATAATGGTGGCATTGGTGATGGTTTTCTTGTTGCAGTCTAGACTGTCTCGGAGGTTTAATTTGTTTATCGCATAGTGAAATAATTTTCTGTCTTTTATCTCTCTGACAGGTTTTCCCCCCTCTATTTTGAAGACAAGGGGACTTAACTGCTTCTCAAGTTCCAAAACAGCTTAGATAGTGTGATGTTGACATTGGAATGCTTTAATAGAACAGTGATTATTCTCTGAGAAAATAATAAAAAGACACTCAAGCATGTACCAGCATCAGTGTATCAGATAACCGGACATCCTTTCTATAGCGGCCTCGATATTCAGAGCGCATTCAAGATGGGAGGTATACCACCTGCAGATTTTGGCAAACTTGTCAACGCTCAGCAAATGGTTGGTGCGCTGACAGGCAAGTACACTCCAGGACAAATGAACAACATTATGGGTCAGCAAGCCAACTTGAGAGTTGACAGGATGGAATTGAATAACAATGTGAAGCTGACTGGTCAAGAAAATGGGAGATACAGGCAAGAGGAGATTTCAGAGTGTTGTGTTACTCCAAGGAAGGAGGGTTATGGCGGATGGTCTGGAGGAAGGTTTGCCTTTGACCAAGAGGAACATCTTAGTCACGTTCTTGTGGACTGTGAAATGGACAGAGGGGCGAGGAAGGAAATGAGTTGCAGGGCTGTAGGAACCATGTCAAGCGATGGCTGCAGTTCAGAGGGTAGTTTGCAGACGTATAGAAATGACAGGACTCAGCAAGGTGGGAGTTTCTCCTCCTTACTCAGCGGCGGAAACTCTGCTTACAGCTCTTTATCGGCAAGCTTGAACAATGACATGAGTTTCCTCCAAACACCCTCGGAGCTGATCACTGCCAGCACCATGATGTGCTCCCGGCCGCTCCTAGACTGCAACCCATCACCATCACCCCCATCCCTACCCCCGCAGCAACTGAGACCAGACTCCAGTGGCTTCTCTTCGGAGGAGATGAGGAGGAAGAAGAAGAATCCCTTGCAGGATGCCTTTGACCACCCAGACTTGGTCGTGTGGTCGGACACCAAGAAGTTTGTGGTGCAGTGGAACAAGGAAGGGAAGCTTGGTTTCACAATAAAGAATTTCAAGGTAATTGCACTGTTCTCAAATTGAGATGTTATTATTTCAAACAACATGTGGTGTAATGTATTTATTCAAGGAAGTTGAAAGTTAAACTCACAAATAATTGATCTTCCGATGGGATGACATACATGTATAATTTTTTTTTGGAAATGTGTAACATTCGAGGAAAAGGGGGTATTTTCCATAGTCCACACCCAGTTCACTAACATTTAGTACATGAATGATTCTTGAAATTCAGAAATGTTTTTTTTTCAGAGGATACTGCCATCCAAATTAAAAAAGGGTTTATTGTGCACTTATCAACATTTGTCCTAGTTTTGTGCAAATAGGGAGAGGATTAAAAAAAAAACTTTCCTCCATGAGTAATAAAAGGTTATTTTAAAAGACAATTTGGCCTTGTTTTTCAGCAAATAAAGGGTTGAAATTTCAAACCCAATAAAAACTTTAAAAAAAAAAAGAATAATTAAAACTTGGCCTTTTGTGAGAGTAAAAATAGGGTATTTTTTAATTTCCAGAACGTATGTGTATGTTGCATATTTGTTCAATGGATGATTCCAGGGAATGTGATAAATTAATTGGATACCAAGTACTTTTGAAATTTTGATAGACATGATTAAAAAACAGAATTCTTAAAATTGTGCCAAAGCCCCAAACAAAGTTTTAATGGTTTTCTGTTTGACATTGTTGCATTTGGCAAATTATTTCATTTTTCATGATGAAACTTTACTGAGAAATGACATCAAGATGACATAAATGTTGTTATCTTTATGCAGCTATACATATACTGTATATGAACATTTATATACTTAGTGTGCATTTGGCCCAATTCAGGTGTTCAATTTGACCAATTGGTCAAATTGAAACAAAATAGACCACTTATGTAGTCCCTATATTGAAACCAATTTTGGCAATTGTCACCCCTTTCTCCCATTGTTTCACTGTCCATTTCCTCCCAATTGAATACCAATTAGTATTCAAATAGGGTATTCAGCTGGATTTTCATCCTGGGTTTATGTACACTCATGGACGATAAAACCTTTGCCTAACTTTGCAACATATGATAATAATAATATGCAACATATATGATATAGCACTTGATACAAATGTTTCTAAGCGCTGTGTGCACATATGTGCATTTGGTTTTTAAAATTGCATAGCAGGAAAACCATAACTTTATGGGTTATCCAAAGTAGAAACCAGGATACTGCATATGAGGTCTTAGGTGAGTTACCAGCACTCCTTGGGTTGACTGGGTGAAAAAAGTCTGTTTTCTTTTTACTTTGGCAGTTAAATTTCTGCTGAGAAAGATATTTTCTTTTAGTATTTAAGTTAAGGAAACAGTTTATTTCAGCATCCCCCATTTAGGCCACACTTTCAACATAGAAGAGAACCCCAACAATCGTCAAGACATCCTGATGTCTGTGTTTTCTTTCATGAGAATGCCCATCCCAAAATAGTTATTTGTCCTGCCCCACCGCTTTCATTTACTCTTGGAAATTGGGTAGTCCTCAATCCTCAAACCATGATCGATCTTGTCCTATTTCCCCGAAATGAAGTGAATTGCTAAAGTCAGCACTGCATGTTCGCATACATGTACCAGGGATCTCTCGCATGAAAATATAATATTGTCAATTAGCATCTAGATCTACCACTCCCTTATCTGCAATTGATTGTAAAATAAGTTGAAAAAAATGTGTGCATGTTTTTTCCAGTCTTTCAAGTTTTTATATAGAAAGTCTTAGCAGGGCTGTGCCTTGTACAATGGATTTTTACTTTTATATCACGGGGCCCTGGGAATACACATTCACATTTACAAGCCTTCGCTTCAAACATATTGATCATGCGAGTTGACTTGACCCTCCATGACTTTTAGGAACCTTATTTGACCTATAAGGCTTGTTTACAGATCACATGACAAAGCTCCTAGCTACATTTTGTGTACTATATAGTGAATGGGTTGTCATTCAATAGAATATCTTTAATACAGAGGGTGTGAGATTTTTCTTGGTTACCTTTACGGTACTGAAAGCCAATTCTTTAAAAAAGTTTGGGGCAAAAATAATTTACAAATTCATGGTGATGTCATGCCTGTATGGTGTTTATTCAGTTAATTGGGCCATTTTATAGTTACCAAATGTGCTATGGAAACGATTATAGAAAACATTGCTGATCTGTGCATGTCTAAACAGATTACAGATTCATCCTTTGAATTGCTCTCATATCTATATAGATCTAGGACATGTGGTTTTCTTACAAGTCTCTTTGTTTTGTACTGATTGTGAAGTGATTGTAAACTGAAAGTGGATTTTATGTTTCTTTGAATTCGATTCCTACAGTGAAAATTATGGAAAGTTATTGATGAGGCTCTTCAAAGAAAAACTATTTGAAATTATTATTAGAAGAATTATTAACCGCAAGATAAGAAGAACAAAAAAGGTATTGTTGGCAGTGAAAATTTTCCACATGATAGTTCTCTCAAACTTAATAATTGAAACATTTAGGGATGTATTTAGAGCATCCCGAGTCCATGACAAGATCATTTTTAGTAATGAGGATTTTCTTCAGTTTTTCATTCATCTCGGGCAATTCCAGGTGGAATTCCTAGATGTGAATTACACACAAGGTCGGCTCATGTATAAAGCAATAATTTCATGTGTATGCACTTGGATCATTATCTTGTTCATATACTCATTGTGCATGTTTTTTTTATCAAACCGTCTATAGATCTTTATAAAGTGAATAAAGATTAATAAAATTTTATAACGTATAATTTCCCAAACTTTAAATTAGTTTAAAGATAAGCATTTTGGTACAGGTGGTTGTTGAAATAGGTTTTATTATAATTGAACACCCCATTATTGTGTTTCCTAAAAGGTTCTAAAGTTTTAAGTGGTGTATATGCTTTTAATATAGTCAGCAGACATTGACACTATAAAAATAATGATAATAATAACCGTTCTTATAATTCGCATTATAGCTTTAAAAAATATTGACAATATATTCCTCACATTTATATATTTGAATGCCCCCTTCAATCTTCTTGTAAATTGGTATGATTCATCATTTCTATATTGAATCATTATTTAGAGCCGAGATGGAAGCGAGGTCTACGCCATGGTCACCTCTTTGAAAGGACCTTCAGTGAGGATGAGTGGACTAGAAATAGGAGACCGTGTACTATCAATCAACGGTACACCCATCCACCAACAAGTATGTATTAATACTATGCTGAAACCTAAGTTTAATCTCAATATGAAACCTTTCTCACTAGTTTTGTAACTCTTATACTCTATTCTCTGAATTAATTTTAATTCTATAAACCTTTAAACTTCTCATACTGTAATTTGGTCTCTGCCTTTATTTTCATTTCAACCAATTTACAGTATACTTTGTTTTCAACATGATTGGGTGTAAACTCATTTTGTCACACGCTTACATATTTCCATTACTTTTTATTCTTCAATGATTTTGTAATTTCACTTTGCGAATATATCTTTTTTTTGTATCAATAACTCCAGAACCTTCTGTTGTTTTCTATTAAACAAATATTCTTCTCCCAATTGAACCAAATCCAGCTCCAAAACACTTACTCTAAGTCGAATCCAAATTTTACACAACCCCTATTTAATCATTTCTACTTGTTTCCTGATGGAAAATCAAGTGATTTTGAAGTACCATCAAAGTTCATAATTGAGTCAATTATTACCAAGTGAAATAGAGCAGACTGATAGTCACAGAGATAGTTGCTGTATGTAATTGGACTTCTATAGTAATGCATGCTAGGAAAGAATACATTAATAACAGTTTCACTTTCACATTTTTGCAAATAAAACAAAAACAACAACAACAACACGATATTCATTTATGGACAATTATAGGAAAGTGATCTTTATTGCTATTTGCTATTATTTTATACTTTAATTCACTGAACTAGTAATAGAGCTAACACTAACAATGCAATGTAATGATTGCTGTGGTCTACATCATGCCAAAATGGATAAAATTAATAATGACTTGCCTATTCTGTACAGATTGTTTTTAGTTCATGTATATATTCAAGAAATAATTGGAAAAATGTATTAAAAATTCAGATGTGATTAATCTACATAGACATGGTTAAAGGGGAAGTTCACACTTATGAAAAGTTTGTTGTAGAAAAAAATAGCATAACATAATGAAATATATTGGTGAAGGTTTGAGGAAAATCCATAAAAGTTATTGGATTTTCAAGTTTTTATTGTGATGTCATAAGCGAGCAGCTGCCCCATATGTTATGTAATTTAAAAAGCATTAAATTTTTTTAAATGGTTCATGATGACTTCTTTTTTATTTTCTTATTAGGAGTGGGTGTGAAATGATTCATGTGTAGATAAACTGATGGTAAAATCAAAACCGTTTTAACTTTTCTGAGAAAATGACATTACATTGATTTTTTACCATACGATATGTAGGAAAGCTGCTCACATATGATGTCACAAATAAAAAATTAAAATTTTAACAACTTTTTTTCTTTGATGGATTTTCCTCAAACCTTCTACAATATTACTTTTCCTGCTATTTTTACAATAAAATTTTTGTCAGGGTAAATTTCCCTTTTAAATTCTTCTTCAGGGTTGGAATTAACCCTAGGCCATTCAAGGCAATATCCTCTGATGCTTTATTTATGTGCATCAATGCTCCCCACGTTGGCCTTGAATATTGTGGTGCTCATTTCACTTTTTTTCCGTTTGTGCCCTGAAGGGGCTTTGCCTGGAAAATGTAAAAATGTAAGACCAGCTCGTCACAAAGTTAATTATTGCTAATGGGAAGTTTTCATTACTTTCATTACTTTCCAGGCAACAGCTGAAGTTTCAGCAAGTGAAGTCTTCAAGAAGCAGAGTCGAGATAGTCCAGTCTCTATCATCATACAGAGACCCAAGGGTGCTCGGTCGAGAAGTGTTACCAATTCAGAGATGTCTTCTCTGAAAACAGCATCCAGACAAGGCAGCATCAGCGATACCTTTAGTAATGATGACAGGCTTATGAAACGACTACCAGATTTGAGACTGGTCATCATGGGTAGCAATGCAGAGGACATTGCTGAACAGTTGGTTGGTCCTAGGATTTGGTCCAGGAGACAAGATGGTCTTATGAGCAGAAAATGTTGCGTGAAGATACAGAAAAAGGGCAGCACCTTTGAGTATCTGTCCTGCAGGTCTCACCAAATCATGGACATCTTGAACTCCATCAATAAACCTCGCCATGTTGGATCAAATGGTGTAGATGGGTCTTCAACCACTGCAGAATGTGTGGTGTTAGAAGTGGTCGTGGTGAAAGATACTATGTTTGCTGATTATTGCAGTCAGTTGGTCATGTCATCCAATGCTATGTACATTGTTGGATTTGAAAGCCATTCATTCCTTGCTGACACAGAAAAGCATATGCAAGAACTACAAAGACAATTGAATAAGATTAGGACGTATGCATCTTCAAAATCCCCAGTCTATCTTGTTTCAAGCTGGCTGTACTTGCCTGGCACCTCTGACTCGGTCAACAATATTGGTGCACAGCTACATGAGAGGTTTGGTGAAGCATTTGGAGGACAGCTTCAGTACCACAAGAACTGTCCATGTTTCATGATCAGCAGAACATCCAACCAACTGCCATCATCTCAGTCACCTTCCTGGAACCATTGCCAGCACCTAGATGACAGGGTTGACTGGATGGAAGAACCGGACCAAGTTCCATCATTGTCTTTGAAATCTTCCTACTCTACCTGCCTCAGTACCTGTGCTCCTGAAGCTTGCTTGAATTTGAAGGAGCACATATCAAGGAATGTCTTTGAGCAGGGGTTCTTGACCAGAAAGTCCTATCCACAGAAGTTCCTGTCCTACAGGGCTTTCGTGGTTGGACTGAGAGATCAGAAGCAGAAGTGCGTGCTTACATCAGGCATAAAGAGGGCATGTAAGATTACAGACAGTGAAGAACTGACTTCTCTCCTAGAGTACCTGCACAATCAGGGGGTCATCATCTTATCAGGTATCATATTTTGTTTTTTCCGCCAGATGAAAAGGTAACTCATATCTGTCTGCGTTTTAAGATACACCAGGTTAAAGCTTAATTAGATTAGATGAATTATACTTCTTGATTAGATAGATGTACTGAAGTGGCAAGTGTATTTTCTATGTATACAGGCAAACATATAAATGTATTGCATAATTCTCATTGTGATATGCAGGATGATATACATGCACCAATTCCCAAGATTGTTTGGATGGACATATTATAGGATTATGGTCCCCAATTCTACATTTTAAAATGGCAAACAGGAAATCTTGATAAGATGTGAAAAGCTATACTTGTAAATGTGTATTATTGACTTAGTATTCGTCTCTGTTTGCAGCTAATGAGAAAGAAGAACCACACCATTCCTTTGTGGCTCTGAACCCTGAAGAGCTTGTCCACATCTGCCAGCATCTCCTGGAAGTTCCAGAAATGAGCCGTCAAGACCATTCCTTGCGCCAGCACTGGAATGATCTCAGGACCAAGTCGATATTGAGCCAAACTCTCCTAACACATCTCCTTGGTGTAGAGTCCGATGCAGCTTGTCTTACCGCATGTCTTCAACAACTCAACCTCATCTATGACTACTCCATGCTGCTGCCCAATGGTCTCTCCTGCGACAGTCCAAGAACACAGAGAAGTTCCCAACAAGCCCTCTACCTGGTGCCCTACCATATGAGCACCTTGCTGCCTCGTGGTTCGGCTTCCTGCAGGGACCTGTCATCAGAGAGAGTCCTTCTGGCAGATTTCAAGGGGTACCGTCCTCATGGTCTCCTATCAAAGCTTGCCATAGAGCTTGGTAGAATAGCCTGCAAGAAAGGTGGGACCTTCAAGTTCTTGAGGGAATCGTCCTGGGACTTCAACATGGGTGGCAATTATACGGTGTACTTGAGGGATGATCCAAGAAGTTGCATGGTGAAATTTATCACAGTGTGAGTACAATTAATATATATGTCGACACTTCCACGTACTTTCTTAGACCCTCAAAGACTAATCATGATTCTTGATCAGGCACTATACAAATGAAAATACAAATGAAATACAAGTTTTACTATCCTAGCCATATCCTTGATAGATAAAGCCCAGAGAAATTGTCATGATTTCTTGTTATTCCCATATCCAGAGAACAGGCAGACTGCAATTTTTCTCAATCTCTTGCCACATGTCTTTTAACCATACTCCCTTGAATTTTATGCAATATATTAATTACCTCACTTGACGTGCTAAAAACATTTTTGGAACTCTCCTATTTTATTAATCTTAATACTGTATGTCATATGTCTTAAACAACTCTCTGTATCCTCCAGGAAAGGTGCTTTATTATTATCATCATTATCATCATTTGTCAGAGAGCAATTAATTGGGGTTTCTATTGGAGGCATCCAGCCATGAGAGCTACTGAATAATCTCTTAACAATAACAATGCCTTTCAATTTAGAAACTCTTGAATACAAGTTTGGGAAATGTTGATTTGTGTCACCAATATTATCATATTTTTGGCCCAGATTGCATAATTGTGCATTTGAAGATATTTCTGTTTTGCTGACTATTCCCCCATCTTTTTGCTTATTTAATGTAGGTGTAAGGTAGGCTTTGTCTTACGCAATGTGCTGGTTGACATAAACAGTGCTATCCTAAAGGTGATGAAATCTGATGACAGATTTGTTTTAGGACCACCATGTCCTTTGCATAAAAAATGCATGGTAAGTACTACATTTTTATTCACACTTGCGTTCTAAAAAAATCATCGTAAATCATACTTCCATAATAATTTTTAAGTTTTACTTGCTAGATGCAACCAATTATCTGTGTCAAAGGAGACACTGAAATTTAATTAGAAGCTGGGCTTTTAACAGTTTCTTCTCATGGTATTTCTTGTTGTTTGGGTTTGTCAATTAATGTTTTCTTTTCCATGGTATTTCAGATGTATGATAATCAAATTCATTGTTTTTTATTTATATGTGATGCTTAGAAGTAAGATTTGAATCATGGCAGAAGAAGCAGTAGTTGTAGTAGGCGTAGAAGTGGTACTAGTAGAGATGATAGTAAAATACATGTTCTAAATTTGCTTAGCTCAGGGTTAAGTTACTCCAAGTTTCTTTAAGATGTGCGTGAAACTTGCTTAAGGATCCAGATGATATTTGAACTTCATCTACACTTCTGTTTGATTAATGCAAGAAAGAAATTAACTTTAGAGTTTATCTAGAGATCTAGCTAGGAGGGTCCCCATCGGAGCTTCTGTATTCTTTGTGATAATTTTTAATGATATTCAGTAATTGCTACTCATTTTTTTTTTCTTTCTTTGGGGGAGGGCGATTGAGGAGATCTCTCACTCAGTTATAAATCGATAATGAAATTATTTTTTTTAAACTCTAGTTTCAGCAGGAGCTGAGTGGCCATACCATTTCCCATGTCATTGATTTGACTAAGGTTTCTGGAGAACGCCCTCTATGGTGTGGAAATGAAGATGTCCTCAAGTTCAGAGATGTTAGAGAATGGATCGTCGCCCAAGGGAAAGAGGTAATGTTTCAAAATAAGGAAATGCATGTAAATTAATCTTACAAGGCACGTTTTGCACTGAAAGTTCTGAATTATGCTTTGATGTGCACCAATATTCTGAAAAAAATTCTCACTTTTGCCCCCCTTCCATAATCCTAAACATGGATCAACACTCCTGAAAAATACATGTAATATTATCATTGTTGTGAAGATGGTATATAAACATATTTTTGTTGTATTCTTCTTCCTTAATCTTCTTGCTTCTTTTCCCTCTTCCTTGTCTTTATCCTTCTCCTTCTCATTATCTTTGTCCTTTTCCATAATCACTAAAATGATATTAGTATCATCATTTATTACTCTTTTATCTCAGAAGCAGCCATCACTGGACTCGTCTGGGATGATCCTATCTGAGGACACACCCTACTCTGACCTTCCGTCTGACCTCATTCAGCTTGTTTCTAGCAAGATGAATCTACCAACAGTCAGGGGCAGGGACTGGAGAGGATTAGCAGGTAAAGAAAGAAAATAAACTCTTATTGAAACGATGCAAAATAACAAAAATGAGTTAAACAAGGAGAGATTTGATCCATTTTGTCTCATGACAAGCCCAACTCTGACTTTCCTCCTGACTTCATTGGAGAATTTTTGTTATAATTTTTACCTCCTACTCCTCTCTAATAGTAATAATAACAATACCTAGCATTTATGAGGCGCCAATTATCTAGTTTCCTATTCAATGGTTCACTATATATTACAGCCGGGGTAATATATAGTGAACCATTGAGGTAAAAATTATAACAAAAATTCACCAATGAAGTGATACAAAATAGCAAATATGAGCTAAACTTGGAGAGTGGATCCATCTTGTCTGAAGACACCCCCTAGGCTCCTACTCTGATCTTCCTCCTGCTCAAGCTCATCCAGCTTGTTTGAACCCTGCAACAATCAGGGACAGTGATTGGAAAGGATTAAATAAAGAAAGTAACTTAAAAGTGAATTAAGACAACATATGACAAATGTAAATTGAATCTTGAGTCAAAGATGGATCTTTATTTGCCCTACTGAAAGGATGAGACAATAAAATGAGACTTATTTAGAACATTGATATTTAAGGGGCAAGTCCACCCCAAACAAAAACTTGTCATTTGATATTATGGAGAATAACTTAAACAGCATTGATTAAAACTTAAAACCACAACAAATCATAAAACCACTGAAGGATAATATATGGTTGCTGGGAATGATATGGATTCCTCATTAAGATCAAACTTTATGTCATTGACTGTGTTAAATATAGACCATTAACAAAATTATGTTGAAGTTCAAATTGAAAAGCCCAACAAAGTTAAATGTTATAAATTTTTAAGTAAAAAAAACTTATTCTTAAATTTCAGTGTATGCCATTAAAATGACATACACTTAAATTCAAGAATACGATTTGGCCTGTCATACCATAGATTTGTCCGAACAAAGTGTGTGGGGTATTTTTGCATCTCTTTAGGATATAAGTTTACTCTGTGAGGATATACGTATTTTAAACAAAAGAAAATTCTTCTTTAAAAGTGCCTTAGATTTTCTCTCCATTTTTAATCGATTGCAAGTATTAGACATAGTATTATTAATGAAATATTCTATAAATGGCTCTATGTCATTCCAAGTACTTGATTGGTTGATGAACTAAAAAACAGAATCTGATGCCTTCGTGTGGGGTTTTATTTTGAAATATTTCATAATTCAAAACATTCGTGATCTGTTTATAATCATCTCGCAAATCGACATTTTTTTATTGATTTTTTTGCTTGTATTCTTATTTGTCGTATTAACAGGTCAACTAGGTTGCACCATATCTATGTTGAAGGAATTTGAGGCCCCACACCCGCATTGCTATGACCCATGTGGAAAACTCCTTGACGACTGGGGTATGTCGAAGAATGCTACCCTTCGCAACCTGATTAGCCATCTCGGACATCCTGACCTTAATCGCCAAGATGTCATCATGGAGATAAAGCAGAAGTGGAAAGTTGTGAGTAGTTCAACAATGACAACATCCCTTTGACTTCTTGTAGGAAAGGGTCAGGCTAGGAAGAACACTGCCATCAAGAACCTGATCCAAACGTTGTGGACAGCTTCTTAAGAGATCAAGGATGACTTTTTGGTCAAACATATAATCCCAATTGAGGCCATTTAACATGTTAACATGTGTATCAAAGGCCTGAATCGCAATGATTTTTAGTGGTATTTCTGGCTGAAAACATTCTCGGAAGTCCAGATCATACTGAAAATCATGGAAAACCTTTTATTCATGCCATTAACATCTTGTTTCATGGAGATATCTTCCTCTGAAAATACTATCCTCTGAAAATACTATCCTTGAACATTCCAGTTCTGGAAGAATTTGGTTTTCGGGGCAACTGATCCTTTGTTCCTACAGTTAAATATGGACATTTCCTGAAGGATACAGGAAGCTTTGAAATGCTGCTTGCAACAAACAGATAATTGTTTACAAGTATATGTTTATGGTCCATCATCTGAAATAAAGATTGAGTTGTTTCTTATTCATGGTTTGGACGGTATTTTGCCATCATAGTTTTATATAACAATCAAGGAAACCTGTGAAGTGCCATGTTGTATCTTTGAATTAACCTTTCATTCCTTCAATTCCCTTTTAATCCCTATCTTTACATTTCAATATATGAATGGTTTGAATAGTTTTTCTTTTCAAATAATTGAAATAAGTTGAGCATTTCACCAGTAGAACCCCTGCATCAAATGAGGGCGTCTGTTTTAGGAGAGTTGGAATCATTCTCACCTCCAAAAATCAAACACAACTTCATTTTCATCCAATCAGAACCATACATTTAGGATATATGTTTGATTATCTGGCTTGTGTTCAAACTCAACTCTTTCTGAAACAGGCTCCGGTAAGAATAATCCAAACTTGTGAAGAAAGAAAACATTCCTTGTAACTTTCCCCAAGTAATTATGCTATTTTCCATAGCTTTATGACATCAAATTTCTATTTGCTACCTTTAAAATAATACCCATGTTACACAGTTTATTTTCCTATTATCAAGAATATGACAGCCAAAACAAACATAAAGGATCTCATCACTTCCTTTTCTAACCACAGCCAGCTGTGTTTTCAGTCTGTACGAAAAAAATTCCTCTACATTCTAAATTTGTTTACTTCTTGTTTATCTCCATGGCAACATAACAAACCTCATTCCTGGTTTTGCCTTCATGGAGATTTGTATTCATAGTCATGAGTAATACAGTGAGTTCTTTCCTTCTGAAAAGCTAAGATGTGTTTCCTTAATTACTGCACATCGACTACACCCCCCTTCCCCCCTGTCCCCCCCCCCCCAAAAAAAAAACACAGGCAAAGGGCAAAGTTCAGCTCCCTGAAAGTGTCATTTAAAAAGCCTTCACATTTTGCAAAAGTGCTGAAGACGGCTGAAAAATTTTGCTATTGAGTTTAATATAAAATCAAATTGCTGGATTCAGGGTAAATCAAGCCTCTGTACAGGGGAGAAAGTCAAATTGTAATAATAGTCATATTATGTGTTTTATGTTCATTTTGTATTATAATACATCTACATGCATATCTTCAAATTATATCATCATACATTTTACTAAGTATCTTTCTCATGAAACTTATGAAAGGATTTTGTTTTTTTCTTTTTGTTTGATGTTGTAAGATATCATTCAATATTTCTTCATCTCTTTATGAATCAAATCATAGTAAGTTTTCCCCCAGAGGAACCTTATTGTTGATCTGGGCACTGTCTTACAAAGAGTTACGATTGATCCGATCAATCGTAACTCTATGGAAGTCCATCAGTGTCTTAATTTTTTCAACAGGAAATTTGCACAATGTTCTTTGTAAATGAAGAGAAGCACAGTGAATTAAAAAAAAAACCAATGAATTCATGAATATACATCATAGTTAGAAAATACTTTGAACAAACATGCATAGTAGATTTTGACCTTGCTGGCCGTCCATAGTTGTGATTGATCAGATCAATCGCAACTCTTTGTTAGACGGGGCCCAGATGTATGGCTCATGTACCATTTTCATCCTTTATTTACTTTTTGCTTGACAGAATATCTGTGACATACCAATCTTTTGCCAAAGCTTACAACCCTGTGCATAATTTTATAAAAAATGTTTCCTCATCTGAAATGTTTTGATAGGTATTATCTGATATAAATTGTATATCATGAGAATAATATATATTTCAAATACTTGATTTCAATATTTATCCCCATTTTTCTTTGGTTATCATTGCATTGAAATTGTGTTAAAAGTGTACTTTGTATTTTGTATCACTATGTTTCTTTTATCTGTTTTCGACCTGTACAATTCATTATCTTGTGAGCTTTTTTAATTAGGTGGCCACGTTTAAGCTCTATCTTCTCTTGAGGGGCATACCAAAATCTTTATGTAACTCATTTGAATGTATATGCATACCTTGATGGTTACATTTTGAATTGAAAAGATAAATTTATGTGATATGTAATACTGTATTTTATACATGTATATTATTATGTCATATTTTGATATATTCATGTACATCAATTTATGAATATGCATTTTCATATCATGCTATATATAAATTGTGCGAGTGAAAAATTTTGTGATATCCTGCATTATAACTTGTCATTGTGATTATGATACATTTCTTCCAATGTATATCCTTGGGTATTTCCCATCACAGATAGGAACAAATATTTTACAAAAGTATACCTTTAAAGGTGCCTCCATTCATATTGACACAAATCACTTTTTTTAATTGATAATGTGAATTTTTGTTAATCATTTCCATTTTTTCAATTTTTATTGCTCAAACCAATTTTCTTTCATATGACCCTGAAAATGATTTAATAATTCAACTGCATTGTGGTTTTGAATATTGAAATTTAATTATTGAGGGATTATTCAAAAAATTTCTATCAAGAACTAAAACAATTGGATTGACAACTGATTAAGTGCATTAGTTATTTATTGCCGCAACTCATTTCATCATAATGAAGACACATCATTTACACATGTATGGAAAAATGAAACATTTATGATTTCATGTAATAACATACGAAAAAGGAAAGTGGGGATGTGACATCATGTATGAAGAAATCATTGCAGGAACAGTAAAAAATATAGTGGACATGAACAAGGAAGTATAGAAAATTTTTGACCCAAAACCAACAATAATCGACTCCCAATGTCAAGAGGCCCATTAAATGTGTTGTGCAATAGAATATTAACAGAGTATTCTCTTATTCATCAATGAGCTAAGAGTGTGTCAACCATTGCAATGTGTTGACACCCTCTACGTTCGTTGTGATGTGCACGGAGACAGGATATTCAAATTTTGTTTTGCTCCCTCAGTCTTTGGCATGTATCTTATTCCCTTTCACAATTTACATGTACTTTAAAAAGACCTTAGAATATATTCCTGTTTATGTTGTATCTTACATTGATGATAATCGGCTGCAAACCTGTGTCACCTTTTTAAAGTTAAGATAGCAGTCATTAATATGTATGTATTTTCTGAAAATTAAAACAAATTTATATCTATTTTTGAAAATTTAAACCTTTGAAAATGATAATGAATTGGTGCACATTTGTTATCTCATGCTTAAATATGATAAACATATAGCATTATACATGTATATGTATGCTTTTTAATACTTTACCATTCATAATAAACTATTGGTGCACATTTTTTATATCATACTGAAATATTTTTATTATTCAAAGATTAAATTTGGAAATTCATATTAAACCTTTGTTTATATGTTTGGTTTTACTATGACTCCTATTCAGTGGCATAACTATGGGGGGGGGGGAGGCTCGTACCCCAAAAAAAACAGGGAAAAAGGAGAAAGTGAGGTAGAAGGAAAGAAACGTAGTGGGGGAAGAAGAAATCATTGTATATTTTATATATATATTATATTATTTTATGTAAGAATTTTTTTTTTCGTAACTTTATAAAACATAATTTGCTTTATAAGGCGTATGTGTTCATCATTCAAAGTGCTCGCATTGTCTGTTTAATGAGATAAATAATCCCGTTCAAGGGGATTATAAGGTACTAAAACATCTCGTATTTGAGTCAATTTACACCAAATACATCTCCTTGCACTCGAGTTTTTTTATTATTTTATGTAGTGACATGCTTATTTTTCATGACTACTTATATGATTGCCCCCTTTCAAGATCTGATATTTCCAGTCTGTGCTTACGTTCGCATTAGTGGATTAGTGAGATATGCTGCTCTTTATGAATGCCTTAAAATAATCCCCTTTTCTGGTCTGAATATCAAAATTTTTCAGCTCACGCTTTGCGCTCGCATCATTTGGTTAGTGAAATGCGTATGGTCATAATGAATTCCTACAAACAAGCCTTAGAATGCCCCTCTTCAGATCGAGTTTAAAAAAATTTCAGCTCGCGCTTCGCGCTCGCAGTATTTGATTAGTGAGATACGTATCATGTTCATGATTACAATGACTACAAAAAGCGCTTCATGTGTAATTCTAAACAAAATCTGCAAGCGCTTGCATAAGATGACTATGGTGAGATATGTATGGTCTTCATGAATTCCTAAAATGTAGTCCTTAAAATGTCCCTGTTTGGGGTCAAAATATGCAAAAATATCAGCTCGCGTTTCGCGATCGCACTTTTTGTTTAGTGAGAGAGGTATGTATCATGATCACAAAAATTTGCTTATATTGTCTCTTTTTAGGTCTGAATATAAAAAATGTTCAGCTCGCGCTTGCGTTATTTGATCAGTGAGATACACAATGTATGGCACGGTCCTTAAAATGTCTCTATTGGGTCAGTAGGCCTATATCTGGTTATTGAGTGCTCTTGGCGTGCCCACTGAGTGACTCAAATTTTTGCTGGTGCCCCCCCTCCCCCCAATGAATGCTGTGACCCACGGTACGCCACTTCTATTCAAAGTTCATTATCAATCTCTTTTTAAAACAAATAGTCAAGTCGTATACTCGGCATGCTAATAAATGCAGACACAATCCTATTTCTTCGTCTACTTCTCTCTCTCTCACACACAACCACCCACCCACATACAAGCCCGCCCTCCCCACACACCCTTTATGTATAGCTCTCTCTCCCAGATTTAATTTGAAATTCATTATTAAATCTTTGTTTATATGTATGATTATTTTCCTATGACTCCTATTTGAAGTTCATTTTTCTTTGAACAAATAGAAAACTTTATATGTCAAGTTGTTTACTCTCAGGCCCAGACATAATCTTATTTCTTCTTCTGCTCTCTCTCTCTCTTACACACACACACACAAGCTCCCCCCCACACACACACACTATCTATTTATCTCTCTCTCCCACCACCCATCCACCCCTACTGATCACACACACAGCAATATAGACACCCACACACACGCACCTCAGGGCCCTCACACGCACACACAAGAGATTTACAATGAGCATCAATTGACTCGATCAAGCATTTTAATCCATTTTAAGTGGAGGTGCCGTGGCCGAATGGTCTATGGCGACTGGCTATACATGGAAAGTCCGGGGTTCGATCCCCGACCACGGCACCTAAGACATTTTATCCCGCATTCAAATAAATGAAAATGCTATACGCATTATTGGTAAATAGGTGTGCACTTGTTAAAAAAAAAATCCAATAATGTTTGGAAAAATAGAAACACACCAAGAAATTTCTATCCTTACAAATTTAGTTGCTTTATTGTATTACAACTGTATAGCTGGAAGATATACCACATAATATGGAAAATAGATTATACATATATACTTCATTTTACCTTGGAGCTTCCAAAGCGACAAGGTGTGGTATATTTTCTACACCTTATCTATTATTCTTGTATAATTCAACCAATGTGCAAAATGTAATCACCATATTCTTGTTATACGTATATTCAAAAATTGTATATGAATGGAGAAGAAACTGATCAAATCAAATGAGAACACAAATGTATTTGAAATATTATGGAAGGAAATGTGAAAAACAATATGCAAATATTTTTGTGTTACTATTATGCATAAACTTCTTTTTAAAAGAATAATCCAGTCATCTGATTGGTGCGGTCATATATTTCACTTTGCCTGCAAAACAATTATAGTAACTAAGGTGGTCACCAAGGGAAATTGGCATAGTTTACTACAAGATTTTTGCGCGTTGTCACTTAGTAACGGTCATATTAAAAAGAAATTTGGTCGAGATCAACATTTGATTACATCAAAAAGTTTGCTTATTGCAGAGATTTCGGATACCATAATACTAGCGCGATTAAACTGATAATTTTCATATTATAGAGATATATATCTAATTACACATAAATAGAATACGTAAAAAGGGTTGCTTATTGCGGCGATTTCGGATACCATAATACTAGCGCGATTTAACTGATGATTTTCATATTTATAGAGATAATCTAATTACACATAAAGAATACATCTTAAATAATCTTATATGACAAACTTGCGCATCGTGACCTATGCGCATGCCTATGCGTGTCGTGCGCGCGTGTGCGTACCGGAAATGGCATATTCGATATATTCGATACGATAGCACTCTTGACTTCTTGTTCTATGATCCCTAATATGTTACTGAATATTGTTTAAAAACAACACTAGCCTAAGCCTACATGTATAGGAAAGAGTATTGAAACAAGTTAATCGTTGATCAATCATCAAGGCTCGCAAAAGTCAGGTAAGACCTAATGTTAAGTTAGAACAAAAAGCTAGATCTAACGCTATAGATCTAGATCTATATAACTCTAGTCTAACGTTAGTAAGTTAGGCTAGGCCTAAGTTATAGCTATAGATCTAGGTCTAGTTAGAGTATATCTAATGCAAAAACACTTCACTTTTCTCTGTACTCGTCACCAGTTGCTCGGCTGAAGTGCGTTGGCTCATTTTAAGTTAACGTTAGGAAAAAAAGACAATCCCAGAAAAGACGACTAATGTACAGTTAGATCTATTCCTAATAACATGAATATAACAGATCTAACGTTAGAACTTTTCACTGTTAAAAATAATATAAACAACAATGTTTACTATGTGAATCGCACAGTAGTTGTTTAAAACAATTTAAACAAGTGTTTAAAATCTTAAACAACGATGCCTCAATTATTGATGATTAAATATTTGAATTAAAACTGTGTTGTTTAAGATTTTACACCCTTGTTTAAATGTTTAAACAACTACTTTGCGATTCACATAGTAAAGAGCGTTGTTTAAATTATTGTTATCAGTGTAGATCTGGGATTAGCTGTTGCAATACCCAGTAACTGTTCAGATAGGTCTAGGCCTAGATCTCTTTAATATTTAAATCATCAGGCCTATAATCATAAAAAATGTGGGCTGCTTTAATAAATAATCTAGACATATTTCAAGTTTGTTTCCCGGTTTGTTTCGGCTCATATGCTCCCGTACCGCCCGGCCTGACCATGTCCTCGGTCAAACTGGCATCCTCCATATGCAGTCCATATCGATATTTACATGTAGATCTCGATCTACCTGGTAATATAGATCAGGCCCCGTCTTACAAAGAGTTGCAATTGATCCAATCAACCTTACCTATATGGAAATCTATCAATGTCATATTTTGTTTTCTTCAGGAAATGTGCACTATGTCCTTTGTAAACAAAGAGGAGTATACAGAATTGCCAAGAAAACAAAACAAAAGACGAGACCTATGTGAAAATACATATAGAAAGCGTTTTGAACAAACGGGCATTTTAGATGTTGGCGTTGCTGGCTTTCCATAGTTGTGGTTGATCAGATCAATCGCAACTCTTTGTAAGAATACTGACTATTCCAAGTTATGGAATAGGAACACTTTCCAATTCTAGCTATGTTGTTGGCTCAGTCGGCGGAGTTGTTGGTGTGGTCGGTGTTGTAGGTGTGGTTGGTGTTGTAGGAGTGGTAGGTGTCGTAGGTGTAGTGGGTGTCGTAGGAGTAGTTGGTGTCGTAGGAGTAGTTGGTGTAGTCGGAGTCGTCGGTGTGGTAGGTGTAGTTGGTGTGGTAGGTGTAGTTGGTGTTGTCGGAGTGGTAGGTGTCGTTGGTGTTGTAGGTGTAGTTGGTGTTGTGGGTGTTGTCGGAGTGGTAGGTGTCGTTGGTGTTGTGGGTGTTGGGGTTGTAGTGGCAGCTGATGTTGTAGCTGCGGTGGTTGCATCTTCATCAGATGTGTCACAATCAGTTTCTGTTGTTGCCTTCTCTGTTACCTCGGGCTTGGCTGTTGGTGGTTTGGTTGCAGGTTGTTTATATATTACATGTACGAGACCCGAGTGTGAGCCAGAATGACTACCAGAGAAGGAGCCGCTGCGGCGAAATCGTTGATTTGTTTCTAATAAAAAACAAAAACAAAATAAAGATAAAGTAATTGTGGTGCAAGCATAACTTGCATTTACTCTGACAATCTAAAAAAAAAATCCAAACTGCAATTAATCCTTAAATGTTTGACGACTTACATCAGAGGTCCAATTGTTGGACTCCAAAAAGAATAAAGAAGTGAGGGGGGGGGGGACAAAATATCAGACTGATAAGATATAATAATCATCATAATAAAGTGATGATGTTTCTAGACTCATTGCTCTTGCAGGGTCCGGGGGACCCTTTCATCTAAATTTGTAATCTGACAAGTTGTAAGATCTGACAACTTTACTTGATTCTGATTGGCTGGGAAGTGCAGTTTCTACAGTAACATTCGGACAAGGCGTTCCATGAAACGCTCCCCGGTATTGCACCAGCTAGGGGAAAGCACAAAAATGAAATCAGGAAAGAATACATCTTCTGAAATAGGACGACCATCACGATCATACCAAGAAAAAAAACTCGCCCTTTTAAAACTTTTTAAAGAGGATTTCCGCAGAATGTCTACGACTAATTTGAATGATAAACACAATTATATCCATTAAAAGCAGTTGGGATATTAGTTTATACTTGGTATGTACATTCATAAATCCTAATAAGCCTGCTCGATCAGAGAGCAACAAACAAAATGTAATCATCGGTTCATTTTCTTTCTTTATTTTTTAAAAAGAATAAATAAATAATCTATTTTCTATTTCTTTTGAAGAAGATTTTTTTTTAACATAATTACATGCATGCGTGTTGGAGCGCAATAAATTCTCTGAAAATAGCAATCTTGACAATCTTAGATTTAAAAAAAAGAAGTCATTTTAATGAAGCGCATGGGACACCGGCACTAAATCCCAGGTGCAATATAGCAGTGGCACTTTCACGGGACAGGCAAATTAATTGGCATCATCTGATCATCAACGGAAAAAAAAGAGAGAATGGTTTTCATTCAGGTGCATTCCTCTCTATCACCATTCCCCTCTTATTTCCTCATGGAAAACTCTTCTTCCCCTATCTTTTATTTTTCTCTGCGTTTTCTCTTTTTTAATCACTTGAAAGAAAATAGCATGAATGTCGCCCATGGCCCCTGTAATAACTCCTGCCCATGCCGACCATATTGTTCCCACTAGAGATTGGCTTATGAGCTTTTGTGGGTTATCCTCTTCAAGCCCATTGGTTTTATGAAGTCCATTGTTATGTTTTTATGACGAGGCAAAAATCATGAACCATCCATCTATCAACCAATCATTCAGTCAGTCAATCAGTCAGTTAATCATTCCATCTATCCATTAATAATCACTACATTAGTGACTCACCTCCGCAATAATCGATGTCAAATGTATCCCTCCCTAAGCAAACGTGATCGAGCACGGCGCAGGCTGATCCGAACCGCTGACCGTCACCGTCACAGAATTTATCTTTGTGCGCTTCCCTAAGATAATGGGATACCATGTAGTCGTTGACCACCGGCATCGTGCTCGTCATCAGCTCCTTGTCGCAGTCGAGGATGTCCTCAGGCTTGAAGTGAGGGCAGAGCTGCGAGAGATAGCACTCGACGACGTTCCTCGCGATACTGCATCCCAAATCAATGGGGTTGGCTGGAAGGTATAAATCACAAGATAGTGATAATAATTACTTACGTCTTACCTCAAAGATCGCACTGAAACATTATTATTTTTTTTTCGTTGACACAATCAATATTTGCTTCTTGTCTGTGTAGAGGAAATAAATGGCACTATGTCGTTTCCAAAAAGTGGCACTATAAGATCGCACTGAAACATTATTATTAATTTTTTTTTTCGTTGACACAATCAATATTTGCTTCTTGTCTGTGTAGAGGAAATAAATGGCACTATGTCGTTTCCAAAAGTGGCACTATAAGGGGGGGGGGGAGTGTACCGCATATTATTTTTATACATAACCCTGAGGACAGTCCAGTTTTGTCCATGTTAGATAACGGGAACTTTCCAAAGCAAACATCGAAGGATGCAAACAAATTTCCTAACCTAATGCCAGTCTACCCCCATCTCGGGGGCTAAATAGGAAGGGATGAAGGGGGTGGGGGGGGGGGGGGTTAGAGCCCAGTTTGCCCCTAAATCCACGAAGGTGCACAAGGCTAAATGCGGGGCTCCTGGCAAAACACCGCGCCGGGAAAACATTGCTACATAGAAAACATTGCTCTTTTCTTCAAATTATATATGATACATATTATGTTTTGTTCATATGGATTCCATGTGCCTCTATCATTATCATTAGTTTCTTTTAACCAATGGCAACTTGTCAATCGGCGAACTTGTGAAAGTTCACAAAGTCAGACATTCAATCAGCTAATCAAAGCTAAGTATTCCACCCGTACTAGCCGTTGACCTACGTCGAAATCATAGCCTTTGCAAAAAGTCGAGCCTTTCATGAAGCACTTCGTCAATAACAAATTGTTATTAGCTAATCAGATCGTAGGGTTTCAGTAGCTGATAACGGCAGTGACAAATGCTTCGTGAAACGACCCCTATATTTGGGGCGACTTTTCAAAATGATCTCACCTGATGAATGAAGTGCGATGGAGATGCTGATGAGGATAGTGGCAACGATAGCGACCTTCATCTGAAAGAAAAAACAATCGGTTGAAAAAAAATATGATAAATGTCGGATATAACCATTGTAAATGCAAAATATACATTCAAAGATGGGGTAGCAGACAGCTAATCAAACCTTATACCATGGGACTTTGGCGTCAAATTGCTGAAAGCTTTGGCCTATAGCTAATCCCTGACATACAGAAGGAAGAGGGGGCGGGGGCTTTGGTGCACTGCCCCTCCCCAAAAATTCCAGGTCCAAGGAAGAAAAAGAAAACGGAGGGGAAGCAGAGGAAAGGGTGAAATATGATATCATTTTAAGATCATGTTGAAATCTATCACTAATTTAGAGTTTCATTTTAAAAAAGACCAAAGCATTCGTTCGCTCGGTCGAAATTTTGTCCGCATGCGCCGTGCTTGGGCCCCTTCAATCGCTTGGCTTATGAAGCTATACTGATGATAGTTTGAAAATATAGTTTTTGCATTTACACAAATTTTATCCTACCAGTTTTGTGTGTAAATCATATTTTAAAAATAAAAGTAGACAAATGTAAAAACAAATTAAAAAGAGGGAATGATGCAGATACTAAAACATAGGAATAGCAAACGTAAACATGGTAAAGTCTATAGCATCTTTTTAAGGGAAGGGAGAAGAAAAGGTTTATTCGTATAGCACTAACCTTGTTGATGTACTTTCACAGAGCTGAAAATTCACAAACAATAACTGCAGTAAAGAACAAAAAATTCGGCAAAATATCTTATCGAATGAATTCAACTACTCTAAAACTCATATTTATATCATATCAGGATGATAGAAAATGCGAAGTATGATATTATTTGTAATGAATCAAACACATTAATTTGATTACTTTTGATGATATGTCAAGTTTCTGAATCTACCTGTCTAAACCATAGGTGATAAAGAGAATTCAATTCAATGTTGTTTTATATTTCACTTATTTGTGAAAGAATTACTTATGATAGTTGGTCATTAATCTAATCTAATAAGTCACTTGTATACACGGCTAATACGATCTTTGAATTTAACATATAATAAGGCACCATGAAGTCCGAATTCTACCTGTCCGCACTTTAATTTATAAAACTTGTTCAATCCAATATAATGTTGTAATGAACTTTGCAAATTGATAGTTAATTACCAGAAATTCAGAATAATGTATCAACTGATCAAATAAATTAAAGCTTAGGCATTAAAACAATGTAACCTGTTACCAAAACACCTGACAACGTTGCTACTTCAATAATCGTAGGATTTACTTTGAAGAAGCGAATTCTATTTCGTTTGTAACGATATAATAGCAATATTTAATCATATTACTAAATAAAGTATTCCGGTAAATGTAATGTACCTGCAGAGTCGATTGTATAACTATTATTACATTAACCGGTGAAACGAAGTATTGAAATTTTGCCAAAAGAATCCAGTCCCTTTGACAAGGAGACATACAGGTGAGAACAGTGTCATAATGAGCCAGAAATTTTGAGGGGGCTCGATACGGCGTATCGCATTTTTATTATATACAAAACTCTAAGTTTGTGATAGATTTTGACATAATATTCAGAAAATAATATCACAATCCCTTTCCCTTTCCATTTCTTTCCTTTCTCCTTTAATTTCTTGGTCATGATTTTTTTTGGGGGGGGGGGGGGGCAGGGAGGGGAAGAGCCCCCAAGCCCCCACATCTGTACGCCAGTGGGTGAGAATGTGAAGGGATTCATTCCAAACGGCCGAAGCTTAATCCATTTTTATCAAATTTACATTTTTCTTCAAATTTTGCCTTGATATATACCTTGAAACGGGACAGAATTGCTCCTTTTGGATTGTCCCTGAAGTTTGATTTGTTAACGAGGATTACCTATTCTCTTTGTCCACCTTTATTTAAAAGTGTATAATATACACTGATATTATCACATTATATTTTCATAATAATGAAAGAAATTGAGTTTTCATTCGGAAAGGAGCTAAATCTGCTATGATAATTTAAGATTTGCTAATTTAACCCATACAGAACGCTATATGTTGCAGCTGTCTCCAATTAAGTACACCATCACAGCAATTTTCTTTTATATTATAGGAATCGATAGAGTTTTCTATATGCATAATCATTTGTATGAGTAATTTGGATAAAATCAAAATATCATTTTCTTTAGAAAAGATATGAAATAGTTTTTCAATTCTCGACAAATAAACCTTAAAAAATATAATGTATTCCTTGGTTGTTTTCCACTGATTCCACCCCTTATGTATTCAAAGTGTGGATAGAAATACATGTAATGAGTCGACAGAAAGATAGATAGACAAGACTGTCACAGACAGACAGTCAGACAGACAAACATATAGATAGATAGATAGATAGATGGATGGATGGATGGATGGATGGATGGATGGATGGATGGATGGATGGATGGATGGATGGATGGATGGATGGATGGATGGATGGATGGATGGATGGATGGATGGATGGATGGATGGATAGATAGATAATTAGATAGATATAGATAAGAAGATAGATAGGTATGTAGATAGATAGATAGATAATAGGTAGATAGATAGATTAATAGATGTAATGAGTCGACAGAAAGATAGATAGACAAGACTGTCACAGACAGACAGTCAGACAGACAAACATATAGATAGATAGATAGATAGATGGATGGATGGATGGATGGATGGATGGATGGATGGATGGATAGATAGATAATTAGATAGATATAGATAAGAAGATAGATAGGTATGTAGATAGATAGATAGATAATAGGTAGATAGATAGATTAATAGATGTAATGAGTCGACAGAAAGATAGATAGACAGACAGACAGACAGTCAGACAAACATGTAGGTAGATTGATAGATGAATAGATAGATAAACAGATAGGTAACTAGATAGATAGATAGATAGAAAAATAAAAATTATCGTCGTCGTCATCATCAGCATCATAATCATCATCATCATCAACATCATTCATCATCATCACCATCATCGTCGTCGTCATCTTCTTCATCATCATCATCATCATCATCGTTTTCATCATCATCACTATCACCATCATAATCATTAACAACAACGTCATAATCATGTCTCACCATCATTATCATCATCGTCGTCATTATCATCATCGTCAACATCATATTATCATCATCATCATCATCATCATCATCATCATTATCATCATAATCATCATCATCATCATCATCATCATCACCACCACCACCATGCACCACCACCACCACCACCACCACCGCCATCACCACCATCAGCAGCATCACCAGCACCAACACCACCATCACTACTAATTTAAAATTGACAACTTAGACACGAAAGGCTTCAATGTTTTCAAATAAAAATAATCTATTATTGAAAATGGAAAAAGTTAGACACAAGATCTACATATTTTACATCGAATGATAAGATTTCTCATATACCTCATACAATCTCCCATGTATATAATGCTCAGTTTGGCATTTTTGTACCTACTTTTTAAACATCTTCCTTTCCGATACTTCGAATGGCAATTCAATGTTCATGTGCTCGTGTAGCAATGGTAGCTGAAATGCAATATAATGGTGGAAAAATGAGGCCAAGTACTGCATCTGAAATTGGCAGTTCGGGTAACGAGGATAACTGATATGCTTTTAGATATTTAGACATAACAACGGATACATGGCTAGCAATGCAGAGACAAATCTCTTTTAACCCGTTGCCTCCTGCAAAAGGGTTGTTTGGTTCCAGTTGTGCAACAAAACGCCGGAGTCAATCGATTAACATGATTAATAATCAGGGGTTCGATCCCCGGCCGCGGCAGCTATGCCCGTGAGCGGGGCATTTAATCTACAATGCTCTTTTACCCTGCTTTCAAATAAATGGAAATGCTATAAGCATTAACTAGGTAACTAGATGTGAACTTGTTCAAAAAATGAAAATAATAATGATAGTAATATTTCATTTTGTAATTGTTGAAACGCATCAGTATTAATTTCCAGTATCTTTGAAGTTTGATGTATAATTTGTATAATTATATGGGATATGGATTTATTGTATAATTTATAATCATGTTTCAAATAATTTGTACAACTTGTTTATGGAATGTGAATATGTATTTTGATTTGAGAGAATACAATAAAAACATCCTTTAAAAAATAATGTAGTTCGGAGTAACTCGCTACCGTAACCATGGTAACAACTAGCGCGGTACATCATAACCTGAAGAAAAAAAACACTTACGGTGTAAACAGAGGAAATCCCTTTTCAATGCTCTTTCATATTTCAAAATGTAATTTGCTCATCACATGGCTGTGGTCCGTGTTCACGGCGACCTTGACCTTAGTACACTTTTATTTGTAAACAAGATATATCCTCATCCTCCCGTGTCACATTTGGCAGACGATACTCGTGTGCACACCTAATACCGTCAAACTTGACAAAATAAGGGGAAGTAAAAATAATTCGTTGAATCTCATTTGGCACCCTTATCACGTTACGTACGTAACGTGCCCTATCTTGAAAAAAGACATCCTTTTTACGTGTTTTCTTGGTCGCGCATGGTATCCACTCGTCAATGTAAGTGGCCCCCCCGGGTCTTTTGCACACCATGATCAATATCAAGCCCCGGTGTTTATCAAGGTCGACTCCCGATATCCTGGAAACAGACAATAGGTATGCCCAATTCAAAGGTCACCCCACTTTTATATTTGGAATTCGATGCTCTACGTTAAAAAGTTTTACCAAATGGCAGAACGTGTCAAGAAAGTTTTGGCTGAATTGATCGCCGGGCAAAATCTTGATTTATAAAAAAAAGCAAACAGTATACATCGAAATTCAGGCTTGTTCATGACCGTACACTTATATTTATTTTGTTCCAGGATGGGAAAAGAATGCGTTAATTTACATTTTCAGGGCTTGCTTAATAATCCATGTATTTATGGCTTTCGCCAAGTAAATTAGATCCCCTATTAGATCGCATAATCGATCTGAAGTAAGTAAGGCAAAGAAAAAAAATATTGAAACCAGCTGGCTTTGAACTCATGCATCTACTTACTGCTGACAAGCGAATCGACCCCGGGTCGTCACCGGTCCGTGCATTTCGTAAAATGTTCTAAAATTTCATGTTTGCAGAATGAAATTCGAAGCTACAGAGCTAGGCATTTTCATTGTTTTCTTTACATTCTTTACATTCTGAAAACTTAAAACAAAAAGCAGATTTTTAAAGTTAGAGGATTATACATTAACTCCCGTCGCTTCGTACGGCCGTTGCCCAAAACACCAACGCGTTGGTGTTTTGGGCGATAAAGCATCTAAGCCTAACCATGCATGGACCCTATAGCATGGCTAAACCAACTACCAGTTTTAGGGGGTGTTGCAAGAAAATATTTGCGATCAATTGCAAATATTCTGTTGCAATTTTACAACTGATAGATCAACGTTAGTTATAGCAAATCAGATTAAACTCCTTGTTTCATGGAGCCAATTTGCAATCAATCACTAATTTACAATTAATTGCAAGACATATCGATTTAGGAACCAAATATAGACTTGCAATTGATCCTAAGTTTCTGGCAACACCCCATAAGTGTAATTTTAGGGTCAAAGAACGTAAATGTCAAAAGGCATGTAGAGCAAACATCATTTCGTAAAGGTATCAGAGACAATCAAGTGTTGATTTTGTAGAAAGCCTATACATTGTAAAGAGAGAAAGTAATGTTTGCTTTCTTTAATCGCTAGTGATCGAGGTTGATGACTGATCGCAAAGATTTAGAGCAAATTGTTTTATCCCAAATCACCCCGTCGGATGGTCGTCCCTGCTCTTGTTCTTGTGGTAGTTACTAGCGTGGTTGTTGCTGCGGTGGTGGTGGTGGTTGTTGTCGCTACCTGTGCTGTTTGAGATCGCGTCTGTGTAGGTGAAATCGCCGTTGTCGTTACGATGCCCATGGTTGGAGTTGTCGGTCGTGTTGTTGTCTGCTGCGTCTGAGTTGCTTGGGTGGTGGTGGTGGGTGCGGTCGATATCCTGGTCGTGGGGAGCGGTGTTGCAACAGTTGCAACTGAAGTGCTTTTTACTCTGGATGTTGCTAAAGCTGCAGTTGCTATCCTCTGGATTGTTGACATGACAGTTAAAGGCGTTGTTGCTTCTCCGTTCGAAGTTGCTATTGGAGTTGCAGTTGTCCCGGGTGTTGATGCAGTTGTTGCTTTTGTTGTAGCAGTTGTTACGGTAGAACGTGTAATACAAGTCCTGACCACAATCTCTGTGGAGTGAGATATTTTCTCCCCAGATGTACTTGTTGATGAGGAAATGACTCCACGTTGTCGCTCAATTGAAGTTTCTGTTGGGGTAAAGATATTTACGAAGAATTGGATTTAACACGATCTCTCTCAATGTTACACCCTTACTTAGATCATGTGTAACTTAATGATTTATGACGATCAATTCATGAAATAAACTCATAGTAAAGTGGATCATCATGTTCACTCATTATGTAATCTATTCAGTTATCCTCCCCTCCTTCTTCTTTTTCTTCTTCTTCTTCTTTTTCTTGTTCTTTTTTTTCTTTTTTTCTTCTTCTTCTACTCCTTTTCTTTCACCTTCTTTCTTCACAAGGCTACCCCTCAATGATTAATTACCCATCTCTAAACTAGAAACATAATCATTACAATATTTTCTTTTCAACCTTTTTAACTTTTTAAGCTTGTTGTATGAAACCACTTGCGATTTCTTACCATCCAAAATAGGATGATGTCTTCTGTCCTCGGCCGATGAAAAGAAAAAGCAAAGGAAAAGCAATGCGATCTTCGAACATCCATGGATCATTATAAGATTCTAAATAAAAAAAAAAAAATTACAAGAAATCAATTACAATTGGGCTAATTGTAAGGGGTACAAAATGACGTGTTTGGAGAAAATTGATGAAAGTCGGGAGAAAGCGAAAATTTGTACATAAAAAAATCATAATCAAACTTGACCTTTAATCGTGTTGACAAGATATTAAAAACTTTTATAATATTTTTTTTTTTTAATTCCTTATTTTTCTTTTATCTTGGTCATGGAAATCTTTTTGGGATCAATGGCGCGGGGGGGGGGGGTAGCATTGCCCCTAAGCCCCACGCCGATGATAAATAGCAAGTCTTTCATGCCGCTAGCGACATCAACCAAATCAATTTTCACGATGGACTCTTTCTTATAATATTTCCTGATAGATTTTAATACGCTAACGTAAAAATCAATTGTGTTCTAAATTTTGATTGTCATAATTGTCTGTGTATATGATAACACTATATCAGATACTAGTACTTGAAAGCTGGAACAGCAATCACAATTTTGTTTTAAAACATAGGTCAGAACAACTATGATTATACGAACCATCATTTCATCATTTACCACCATATAAAGTAGCTGAGAATTTCGAGATCGGAGATCCTATTTCGAATTTAGTATTTTGACAATCTTTGATTTTAATTTTGGAAAGCTAAATTAATGCCCCTATAATGCTTGGGGTAGTTAAAAAAATGCATATTATGGGGTTCTAATTTGTGTTCTGTACAACATCAAGCTTCTTAAACGTCGATTTGCTGCTGAAATCGTACAAAAATATATTTATGAAAAGTTCTTACCTGCGTGTTTTTTAGATTCTGTAGAATATTCATGTCCAGTATAACGATAATTACAAAATACACACAAAGATATTGCTGTAAATAAATAACCTCAATGTTGAAATCTGGTATGTATTATGAGTTTATTCAAATTTATTGTGAAGAATGATTTGTTATAAATCTTCATGGAGGAATATCTTTTTTCGATCATGCTTATCTTAAAGAAAATAAATGTAATTCACTCTTTCATGTGTATCTAATCAATTTTAATGTGTGATGGAATCGTTATCACGATCAAAATGAGACACCTTCTGTCTGTATGATTTTCATCCTTCCTTATCAACCTGAACCACCCTCACCGATATGAGATTCTCGATTGTTCGTAAGTTAATCACATTAAAAAGAAAATGACCAACATTTTCAATGAATGGCAGAGTACACTTTACTTGGATGAACAGGATCTTTCCAAATCAGTCGTAATTTTGTAATTTGGCAGGAAAGCCACAAAACCATGCCAACTCGAGGGATTCATGAAAATAGTTCAGGTCATTTTTTTTTCTTTCTTGAGACAGCCCCCTTAAACTTGGCGAAGGTATGGTAAAAAATTACGCGGTGAGCTGTCTGTCATCGCGATGTATGCTAATCATGCTAGTTATAATTATTTCCGTTCTTACGCTTTATGGTCAATAATGTATACCTGCCGTTCGTTCATGTTTTCCACCTAATAACATAAACATAACGCGTTATCACCCGTGAAGGGGGGGGGGGTGGCACTCGAATTTGGATAGGGTAGGAGTGTGCGATGCCCCAAAATCTGACACCGTACCCTTAGGAACTGAAGTTGATATGAAATGAGGGGCTTAAGAACTATAGATGACCCTCTACAAATGGGGGTGCTTGAGAACTGGAATTTAACATTCGAGAACTGGAATTTAACATTCGAGAACTGGCGCCTGACAGGAGCGGCTTAGAAACAGGGGAGAATATATAGATCAATGAAAAAGCAGGGAGTTTAATTACCTACCATCTCCCTGGAAAAGGGTGAAAATTATATGCTTATATGCCCCCCCCCCCAATTAAGGGTACATGCATATCACCGAAGAACTTCCTCTCTCATTATGAGGTAAATTGAGGTACATCATTGTCCTTCAATCGCAACTCTTGTTGGGTTTTAAATGAGTTAAGTACCTCTTGGTGCATTTCATTGTTCCTGATATATTTTTATTTTTAGATTAAATGACATTGGAATGTCATAGTAGAATGTTAATATTTAATCCAACTCCACCCAGATTATAATCTTACACGGTATTAATACATGACTTCCTTCATGTCCCCCCCGTAACATAACTCAACGCGTTATCACCTGGGAAGCGTAGGGGTCTCAGATTTTTGGAGCGTAGGGGTGTGCGGCGCCCCCAAATCTGAAACCATAGCCAGAACTGAAGTTGCTATGAAATGAGGGGCTTATGATGGCCCTCTTTGATTGGGTGCTTGGGAACTAGAATTAACAGGACTGGGGGTTTTAGAGCTCGGGGGGGGGGGGGGGGGGCGCACTTCCATTGACGAGTGGATACCATGCGTGACCATGGGGTTTCGAAAAGCACCCTAAACAAGTATATTGGAGTGTGAAACTCTACCCTTAATAAGTATTTGAGACAAAACGGTACACTTAACACGTATTCCCTAAAAATTGACCCCCTAAACAAGTACGTGATCACGGACGTCGGCTTTACCTTTACTTTCATTGGGTTTAGTACCACCCCACACACCTCGCTCAAATCGGACCCTAAACACGTAGTGTTGGGGCAATAATTACATCTTTTTTACGGTCCGCAAATTGGACCATAAACACATAGTTTTCCTAACGAAATATATACCCTTTTTCATTATTTTAGTGTTTTTGATACCCTTATTACGTTACGTACGTAACGTGCCCTATCTTGAAAAAGATATCCCTTTTATGTGTTTTTTTTGTGGTCACGCATGGTATCCACTCGTCAATGGAAGTGCCCCCCCCCCCGGACTTCGAGCACTAACGCCTGACATATGGGGCTTAGGAATGGGGGATAATGTGTAGGTCAATAAAAAAAGTTGGGCAAAAGGATGAAAATGATATGCTTGGAAGGTGTGAAAAGGGGACTTAACCACACATACACCCGTACTGTCTGTATAAGCCTATCACCGAAGAGCTTCATCATTTTATTTTCGATTGAAATAGAAATTCGAGATACATGATTGTCCTTATATGTTTTAAGTATACCTCTTGGAGCATTTTATTGTTCCTGAAATATTTTTATTTTTAGATAAAATGACATTGGAATGTCATAGTAATTTTCATATATAAATCCAGCTCCACCCAGTTTATAATCTTACACGGTATTAAGATCACATTATAGGATGGTTCTAAAGTTCATCATGTTAAAGGTCAAGTCCACCCCAGAAATATGTTGATTTCAATCAATAAAGAAAAATCAAACAAACATAACGTTGATTTTTTTTTTATTGAAATCGGATATAAAATAAGAAAGTTAAGACATATTTCTTTTGAGTAAAAATGTAATTGTGTGATGGAATTTGATATAAAATAATTGATAAAATTATATTATATGCCACCTTTTTATTTTTCGTTCCCTTTTCTCCCTTTCCTTTGTTTTTCTTGGCAGTGGATGTTAAGTGCCCCCCCCCCCGTCACCCCATCCATTCGCTAGGGCCAGACCGCCCAATGAATTGCATCCATTCACACAAAACGTTATATCTTCCAACGCCTTTCTTTCCCGTAATACTTGAATACTCGAATGCTTTATGAATTTTCTTCCCAAATGGCGAGCTACACGATCACCGGTTATAGTTTGTAATATGTGCATCAATTTTCAAAATCAGAGATGTACAAACCACAATTACTTTTACAATTAGAACATGCTTTCTTAACAATTTAGATCGATTTAAATTGATCACCTGAAATACAGACAACAAATAGATACTCCTGACGCAAAGGTAGCCTACCCTAACATGCCTGGAAAAAATTTGGAAAAACCTCGATCATCAAAGTTTTATTTCCATAAACAACGAATCGAACAACTGCTTTCCACAGTAAAGGAAACAAGAAATGAATCCACAACTAGCCAAAGGTCGTTAACTAATAGGATTCCAAGTACCTGCAAGAAATCCGAGCTCAATTTGCGCATGTCAAGTTCATGACGTGTTACACAAGTGACCAATCACAGCGTGATCAAAACAGCCATACACATTGTCAT
Organism: Lytechinus pictus; assembly: GCF_037042905.1. Classification (NCBI taxonomy): domain Eukaryota; kingdom Metazoa; phylum Echinodermata; class Echinoidea; order Temnopleuroida; family Toxopneustidae; genus Lytechinus; species Lytechinus pictus. The sequence continues at coordinate 12,921,341 of NC_087247.1, read as the reverse complement.
GTATTTTCGCTATTCATATCTGCCCACCTTCAATTTTTGTGCAGCGCGCTCTCTCATTTGTTTCTCCTGTTTTCTGTGACATCCCTCTCTCTCATATCTCACACCCCTCCCATTTTTTCTCACTGTTCAGTAGTCCATTCAAGAAGTCATATAAGATCAATATACCATGTCAGTGGGCGAAAAGGCAGATGCTTCTTTTATAATGGAAAAAGCCGTTGAATGATTGCCACTGATCTGAATTACAGGAAATTTATTAAATGGAAGATGTAAATTTGATTATTGAAATTTGACAAGTAAATCCTTGAAGAATAAGACTTCGGTTCTTATGAATATGATTTGTTGTTTAGTCACATCAAATTTAAATTAAAAATTCGATTTTATTTCCAACAGAGCATCATAAAATGCTCCTGAAATAAATTCGAATGTCTTTTGGTGTATATATATTAAAAAAAGGAAAAAAAAAGAAAAAAAAAGTAATTATGACATTGTTTAATAAATATTCATTTTTTGTTTATTCTGAATGTGACAAAAATTGATAAAACCCTGTGAACTTAGGACATTACTATTCGACTAATTTGCACACAGCCTCGTTGAATATTATAATAACTTATGAATTGATGTAGCTTTTATTAGCTATTCATTAGCTTTGATTATTCTTAATGTTTTTTAATTTTGATTTGACGCTATGTGTACAAACCATCTGAATATAAGTGTGGACTGTCCATAAATGAAAAATTATCACGGTTTTGGATGCGCTTTGTTTTATAGTCCTATCTTAAATTGGAGCACCATGGTATCAGCACGAGTATTCCCATTTTGTTTATTTAGGAGGGCATTTCATAGTTGATGTTGATTCCCCCAACATGGTGGTGGTGGTGGTTTTTTTACCTGATTGCTAAGAAAGCATGAATGCTTGTAAGCAAGCAACCAGAGGACCGACGGCTTAAGGTCCTCTCCGAAGGACCTGGTACTGAAGATTAATGCCTTACCGAAGAGCACTAGCACACCAAGTGGGAATCGAACCCGGGTCACCAGAATACGAATCCCCCGCTCTACCGACTGAGATATCACGCCTCCAAGTTTGTTGAAAGCTACTGAAATCCTTGCATCTAATTGGCTGAGTGCTTCATGGAACACTGATGATTTATATTGTGCCTTCTATTTTTTTTATCAGAAGGCCTCCGAGTTTTGAAACGATAAATCATTTAGGGGTTTTAAATTTTATGTTTCGAGGGAGGGGGGGGGGGTAGTGTGTATTTTTGGGAGTGGCAACCATTTTTCTGCTCGCCTAAACAAATTTTTAAATATGCGACCTCCCTCCTGTGCCGCATCATTTCATGAAATCCAGGATCTGCCCCTTGGAACTGCATGAGGCAAAAACTATATGCAGGGAATAGGGGCTCAGTTATGGATAATATCTATTATGGGGGGGGGGGGGGGTTGCAAGCGAGCAAAGAAATTGAGCAAAACAAATATATTTTTATATTACATCTAACGTGTAAAATGTCGAATAACCTAGATATTGATCACTATTTGATGAAGATAATTATGTTGAAACATGTAATAATGATTCGACCCCCTCCCGAAAAAATACCGTTTTGTGAAAATTTTCAGTTGGAGTTGGGGCAATAAGCGACCCCACTAAAAATCTACATTTATCCTAGGGCCTGGAACTGATACAACGTAGGTCGTACTGTTGTAAGATGCCGAAGTCACATTGTAGCAAGGTGTAAGCACACATTTTTTTGCAGTTATGAGAGTTTTGAAAGTACATCTCTACTGACACTCGGATGGATATATCATTGAATTTTCGTCGTATCCCGAATGTAGGATACCATAAAAGCAAAGGAAATATGATTATCTTATCATATCCCTATCAATGTTAAACCCAAGCATTAAAATGCCGAAGCTGATTCTTCTCTGGGAAGGGTTGAGCAAACTTATCCCTCATCCCCTAATGAACAATCAATAATGGCTCTTTTGATTTTTTGTTTTTGTTTTTTCGTTGTTTGTACTTTTTTGTCTTTTGTGATTAATATTTTGATCAAGAAATAATTTCAAAATGTTATTATTTACTAATTGGTATAAGGAGTTAAGTAGTTATACTTATACCCCTCATTATTTATTCGTTTTGATTATACCAAAGGTCTATTTCAAAATGTTAGAATTCGCTAATCGGTTTAAGAAGTAAACTTCCTTCTTATATCCCGTTTATAGACTTTTTGATTGCAGAAACATTAATTTGGAATGTAAACCCTCTATTTTGAGCAAACCTGAAACCTCACGAAGTTATCCGTCGACCTTCAAACAATCAATTGGTGCTATGTTAGGCAGATATAACGTGCAATGTTTGTTTAATTGTGTCTCAATATGAAACCGGGTTTTGGCGAAGTCTTTGTCACCTGTATCAGAGGATTTCCGGCCCATTGCTTGAAGTCTGTTTGACGAATGGCTTTAGAACCTAACATGACAGCAAGGTTAAACTCATACATGTGTCATTAACATCATACTGTAAAATCATTAAACCTTTAACCCTATATAAGCACGAACTTTTTTCTAACAACAATGTATTTTATCTGCACATCTTCGCGAGATCATTATCTTTGCTTCAACCTATTTTCCTGGAACTTTGGAAAGTTATCACTTGAGTCAAAGTAAGTCATATTATGCATTTCTTCCTGGAAGTTAGGAAGGTAATCACTTGAGTCAAAGTAAGTCATATTATGCATTTTTTCTGGAAGTTTGGAAAGTTATCACTTGAGTCAAAGTAAGTCATATTATGCATTTCTTCCTGGAAGTTAGGAAAGTTATCACTTGAGTCAAAGTAAGTAATTTTTTCCTGGAAGTTTGGAAAGTCATCACTTGAGTCAAAGTAAGTCACATTATGCATTCCCCCTTATAATTACAGTAGGCCTACTTTGCAGCACTAAAACCCTTTCGCCTTTTATTGATATTGATGAATGAGGTTCCTTTTTCTTTCTTTTCTGATACTTAAGCGTTGTTATCGATTAATAAATAACTCTTAAAGGGATGGTCCGGGCTGAAAATATTTACATCTTAATACATAGAGTAGAATTCACTGAGCAAAATGCCGAAAATTTCATCAAAATCGGATAACAAATAATAAAGTTATTGAAGTTTAAAGTTTAGCAATATTTTGTGAAAACAGTCGTCATGAATATTCATTAGATGGGCTGATGATGTCACATCTCCACTTTCCGTTTTCTTATGTTATTACATAAAATCATATTTTTTCATTATTTCATACTTGTGTAAAGAATATGTCTCTCTTATAATGAAATAAGTTGCAGCAATAAATATCTAATGCACTAAATCAATTGTCAATCCAATTTTTCTAGTTCTTGGAGGAAAAAATTTGAATAAACCTAATTTCATATAATAAAATACAAAAGAACAAGTGGAGATGTGACATCATCAGCCCACCTAATGAATATTCATGACGACTGTTTTCACAAAATATTGCTAAACTATAAAATTCAATAACTTTGTTATTTGTTATCCGATTTTGATGAAATTTTCGGCATTTTGCTCAGTGAATTCTACTCTATTTGTTAAGCTCTAAATACTTTCAGCCCGGACCATCCCTTTAAGTGGGTCAATTGTTATTGAAGACAAGTGAAAAGATTGAGACAAGACAGCTTATGTCGTATCAACATCAACGAAACTGACTCAAAATGCTGCTCGTTTAAAATTTCGCCTGAAGCCTTGTCATTGGAAACAACGTCATAGATTTGGTCGGTCAGGGACCCGTCTTACAAAGAGTTGCGATTGATCCGATGAATAACAACTATGGAAAGCAGGCAACGTCAACGTCTAAAATGCATGCTTGTTCAAAATATAGAATGCATAATCATACATTCATTGTTTTCTTGAAAATTCAGTGTACGTGCTTTCCTTTGCTTACAAATGACATTGTTCAAACTTGCTGTCGAAAAAAGTATGACATTGATTGATTTCCATATATTTGATGCTGATCGGATCAATCGTATCTCTTTGTAAGATGGGTGGGGCCCTGGAGTCTGTTTCGTAAGTCTGACGGAAAGAGAAAACAGTTATATTTTTCATGCATCATCTGCATGAGTCATCTATATGTGCCTTACCATAGAGAACAGTCCCAGTAATATTACTCTCTTTCGCAAAATGAGCTCCTTGTGAGTATCGTTAATGTGTCAGTACATGAAATATATATATATATATATATATATATATATATATATATATATATATATAGGCGAAAAAATGACAAGACGATTTGACGTTGCTGTAGACCACAATTTAATCCGAGCTTTCGGCCTTAGGCCTTCTTCATGGGTTCTATTTTAACAAAAACGAACGAAACATATCAATAGTATAGTATATAGTATAGATATGTTTCGTTCGTTTTTGTTAAAATAGAACCCATGAAGAAGGCCTAAGGCCGAAAGATCGGATTAAATTGTGGTCCGAGCTTTCGGCCTTAGGCCTTCTTCATGGGTTCTATTTTAACAAAAACGAACGAAACATATCAATAGTATAGTATTTAGTATAGATATGTTTCGTTCGTTTTTGTTAAAATAGAACCCTTGAAGAAGGCCTAAGGCCGAAAGCTCGGATTAAATTGTGGTCTACAGCAACGTCAAATCGTCTTGTCATTTTTTCGCCTAAGTATTTGGTACAAGACACAGTAGTCATGTTAAAGAGTGGATGCATGTTTACATTTACATTTATATATATATATATATATATATATATATATATATATATATATATATATATATATATATATATATATTATAAACTTCTCATTAAATTTATCATATTTCTTTTTTTCAGATGAAGCCAATGATGATCACCCTGTGCGTCTTGCTCTGTGTAATGCTGATAACCGTCGAAGGTAAGAATGTTCATACAACGTAGTGAATTTTACTTTCTTCAGAGTATTTACCATCACGTTCAAATGAGAAAAAAAAAAAACATTGATTCCTTTCTGATTATGCATCGTTTTAAACTCTTAATTTGAAATTTTCCACAAAAAGTGAGTAAGCCATAACGATAACAGATGAAACACTAATTTTCAGAAATACAACCAAGACATCATTCTTGTGTGATTTCGATGGTGAATATTCAAATAACTCTAAATTTGAGTGAAAAGATGTTAACTTTTTCCTCGCTGCCGTTATCGTTGCAAAAAGTTGCGCATTAAAATCTTCTTTTTTTAAACTGACACTCCGGCGGCATCGTGGCCTCCACGGTATCAGCTCGTAGCCTTATCGTAGATGACAGTGCATTATCATCGTTATGACACCATGGAGAGGCGGTAATAATCATACGACAGTGATCGTAAATTTTGGTAGACATGCAGGCAAACCGTTGTACGGAGATCGTAAGGCCACCATGCGATCTCCTTACGGACTCGGCATGAAAATCGTAAAATCGCTTTAAAATGTAATGTATCTGCAGTGTCATTTTTTGTGTGATAACAAGGAAGTGCTTTGAAAATTGTCGATTGAAATTGATATAAGATAGGGTAAGATTGAAATCTTACCCTAAAATAATTATAAACATTTTCAAGCTCATAGGCATATCTATATATTGGAGGATCACAGAATGCACGTCCCCTACGCCATTAAAAAGTCATTGAGAAATTTTAATTGAACCCCTTTGTGTGTATTATTGATTTAGGACCTTTATTTAACTTCCATCTTTTTCTGTCCACGATTTTCAGAATTTTTTCGTGGTTTCTGGATTCACCCTGGTTTCTTTCACACTTGAAAAAACTGTTGACACACCTTTACAAATTAGAAATAACAGAAATGGGTTCATTTCATTTCAATAGTTTTTAATCGTTTCCAAACTGAGTCGGAGATAACCATCTGACGAATCGAAGATACATCACCAATATAATTTTCATTCATTTTTTTAAAGTGTAATGTTGAATAAATTTCATACCATTTTAATTATCACTTAAATCATTGAATGTAATTTACAAATGTATGAAATCAATTTGTAATAAATTTTCTGTTCTGCTGGAATTAAACCAAATTTGAATTTAAATTTGAACAAAGAAAATCATTTTCCTCGTTACATTTATTTGAATTTCGAACAATATAATTTATGATTATACAGAATGCATTGTACAAAGTATAAAGTTATGAAAATAAGATGAATATGAAAGGGGCTGCTGAAAGGCTGATCTTGTTGATTGCACCACCTTTATAACCTTGAGTGGATAAAATAACATTATTTATATCAATGACTGTTTAAAAAAATAATGATAGGCAAGCATTAATTTTCTTGGCATTTGCCAGGTATTCCTGCAACAATTTGTAGCATCAATAGTAGGCCCTATAAGAAAAAGAAAAGGAAATTGAAATTGTTTCAAAAGAAAAAGATGTAATCTTGGAATAGGACTGTAGATTCCCTAGATTATACGCCGATCTTTCCACCTATTTTTCAGTCCTTTATTAGACATGTAGTTTTGCTAAAAACATGAAAATATCACTATTTTAAAAATGAAACAAATTTTTCATCTATTTCTTCTAGGCCGGCGACACAAGCGGTCAAGTAGTTCGAGCAGTAGCGAAGAAAGCACCGAGACAGAAACAGGTACGGGTACAGGAACGGGAACTGGTACTGGTACTGGTACCGGTACCGGTACAGGGACCGGTACTGGCACAGGTACCGGTACAGGGACTGGCACAGGCACCGGTGCAGGAGCCGGTACCGGAACTGGAGCGGACGCTGGAAATCCAATTGTTGCCACTACGCCAGCAGCGACAGCTACACCACCACAAGCAGGGACCGGTACTGGCACAGGCACCGGTGCAGGAGCCGGTACCGGAACTGGAGCGGACGCTGGAAATCCAATTGTTGCCACTACGCCAGCAGCGACAGCTACACCACCAGTGCCGTAGCGGAGTAGTGACTCTCAAAGCAATTTCCCTTTTACCCGTGAAATTGTTCTTTTTTAATATTGTCATGGTTACCTGTATATATTTATTGCAAAATAATTTTTTGGAACAAAAGGACTAACAGAGTGCACTATCAATGTACCTATCAATAAAAAATTAAAAATGCAAACGCCATAATATGGCGTTTGCATTTCTAATTTAATAATTGGAAATACGCATTTTTAATAATTCATTCAGCGCTGCGTATTTTGGTAAAGCAAAGGAAATTACAACCCTTTGACAAATAAAGTAAAAAATTATAGTCATAAATTCATTCGCTACTTATGTTAAGAACACAATGACTTGAGCCTATATCAGTCTAAAACATCATATTAATCTACTGTATTTTGTTAAATGCTAAATGGTGTTCTTTCTCACTAAGTTTGGTGACAGTTCGTATACCACTTTATTGTATAAATAAAATATTGTTTGCACTATTGCTTTTTAATTTTATTACAAATACGGGTTTATGAATTTCACGAACTATGCAATATCTGGAGACATTATTTTGTATACATGAAAAGTTTTATACATTAAAAAAAAAGATATACTTCATAAATAAATCATACTGATATGGACTGAGAAAGCATCTTCAAAAATATTGTCTGTTTTCTAATGTTATCGAATGTATGAAAAAATTATTAAGTGGATATTAAGAAAGTAGTTGTTAAAATTCAAAAAAATTTAATACGAGATATACGGAAAGGAGTTGAAGAAGAAAAAGAGAAAGACAGGCAGAGAGAGAGAGAGGGGGGGGGGGGTGGGTAAAGAGAGAAACAAAGGTTTGAGAAATTACAGGTGGAAGGAGAGGAAAGTTACATTGGTTCTCGTTAGGGAAAAACAGAAAATAGAAAAATAAAGCAAGCAAGAAAAAGAGGAAAATTTATGAAATTAAGAGGCACCCAACTTATCAATTTGCAAGTCGTGTGGGTCATATTGTCTTTCAATCTTCCAATTACACCCGGTTAAATTTTTTTTTGGAAATTATTGTGTCTATAACTTGTCCTTGATAGATTTTACTACCTACCACAAAGTACACTGATCATCAAATATCAAGAGGCACCCCTTCAAATCGTTTCGTCTATCACGTTGATTGTATGACCATGGTGGTGAGAGACAAGAAAACTATCCTTAAATTTTTAAAGAAAATGTATCAAAATAGAGAAAAACGTATATTGATTATCTGGCTTCATTATGCTATTATAGCATATATGTGCCATTCAATGCAACATTTTGTAATTCCAAAGGAACATAATTCCATATTCAATCATAATATCCGTACGGTTATATGAAAAGAGATTATACTAATGGCTAATGTGGAAGGTGTTTTTAGGGAGCTAACGATAAAAGGGCAATATACATGCATATTCCAAAAGTATTTAATGATGTGTAGATGTGTACGTTTGGTAATTAATGCTATTAAAGAATGCTCAGACGTTTTATATAACACAATAAATATATAAAAGACGCATTAATCAGTAGGATGTGAAGTAAAATATAAAATTTTCTTCACACTTTTCAACTGCTTTTTTAAAGAGTGACTGTGTGAAAGAAAATGCAAGTTCTGGAATGAAGCAATTTATTGACATGTTTGTCATGATTATGATCATTTCCAACTATCTTGGCTGTGGTTCAATAAATTTGGCAAAGACATAGACTACTTAATTTATATTTGGGTAAAGTGCACTTTGTTTTCTACATTGCTGATGATGACACGGAGTTTAGACAATATGTTCATCCTTTTTTTTAACTTATCATTGCTTGTCAACACTTTTTTATCTGCATATTGACTGCATTTTTGATGAAAATGAAATGAAACCCTTTTGATTATTGAGAGAAATGATATAAAGTGAAGCAAATTTATATAGCATTGGTCTGATATTGCGACTGCTTTTTACTAGGATGATCGGTGGTTAGATTGCGATTTAAAAACTAATTTATTTGTAGCAAAATGTAACAATGTAAATCTCCAAAGCAGCTCGATGTATAACAGTTTTCGTTACTGGAACTATTTGAAGCAGATATAATCTGGAATTACACCAGCTCGATTGAGTACCCTTTTAAATAACTTCAAAAAACAACTCTCTCGGAATGTTGGCATTAAATCATAAATTAAAATCAAATTTGAGGAATAAAGATATTTACTTCAAATCATTCTCTGTTTCAAACAATCAGAACGGTTTCCAGAAAAGCGTAAAAGACTGAGTCACATAATCAAGATCTCAGCGCTATACATCATGAAAAGATGTATCGTTCAACATTGCTATGGAATTTTAACTTTTTAGTTTTATTTTCCTTCTTTCATAAGATATCAACGAGTGCATCCGGGGTATGTCCAACTGCCACCCATCGGCGACATGTATCAATACACCCGGTTCCTACCAATGTAGATGTAATCAGGGTTACCAAGGAAATGGAAGAACATGTAGAGGTAGGTTAATCATGTTAATGACTTCCCCCTACAGAGCTTCTACTACGTGCTAAAATACATAATAATAATCTATCATTGCTAAAATATAAGTAAGTTAAATCATGGAAAACCTATAGTAGGTCCATGGTTAAATACATGTACATACAAATATTTCAACTATAATTGTAAGGCGTCTTACATAGAAAATGAGTTCGCTTTAAAACATATATCTCGAAAGGCAGTTGCTACATAACATGATGATTAACAAATCTTGTCACAAATTTATGTTGTTGGTGGCAAGTTATATAATTGATGTGATCAAAATTAATCAGAGATATTTACAAATTGAATAGCCAGAAAACACAATATTGCTCATTTATTCTTTAGGACGACATACATCACATTCGACTTTATTTTCTTCATTATTTTGTCATAGCACAATGTTCACTGCAACCATTTTATATAAGAAAAGAAAAGTGGATCGAAGATGTGACATTGAGGAAAGCCTCTGTTTTATCTCTCGAATATCATTTCCATTTTTCCATACTAGATATCAACGAGTGCTCTACTGGTACCTCCAACTGTCACTCATTGGCTACATGTATCAACATTCCTAGTTCTTACCAATGTAGATGCAATCAGGGTTACCAAGGAGACGGAAGAAACTGCATAGGTTCGTTTTTATTATCTTTCAATATCTTCATTATTGATTGATCGAATTCACTTTGCAGTTGTGGTATTTCATGCATTATAATCGATTTACAAAGAAATTATTTACTGGAATAACCCTTTTATCCTACATCAAAACATATTACTTATCCATCTAGTCATTCATCCCTGAAAAGTTATACAGGTCCACGATTTGTTTGTGGTATGGTTTTTCTGTTTATGTGAAGGGTAACTGATCGTTGAGAATGTTTCATTTTGTGGTAATTGTGGACATGTGGAAAATTCATTCTGCCTTTAATAATGATATTTTTTTTGGTTACAATAACAACAACACTATGCTCATATCTGTCTACGCTGAGGACTCTAGTAGGGCCTACACGACATTTCCACTGGATTTGTATGACTATAACATCATCACGAACTTTCGCTGCCATGAGCAGATAAAAACACTGTGGAAATGCTTGAAAAACAGGTACGGTTGACGGGTTTTCCCCACTTGGGAAACACCAATTAATATTTCGAAAGAGAGCCAGATAATTTTGAAAATCCATGGAAATGCATGCGGTCCTTTAGCTCGGACAATGCACAACTGTCATCACCTGCCTCCTGTTGGGCTAGAAAACTTTGGCAACCTGTCGACATCTAGATTCATCAAGCCTACCTCATCACGCATACTCTGACACGATATGTCAAAACAAAACTATTTTTGAGGAGGTCGACGTTAAACTTGCTTGTTGAATTAGCGCCGTTAAATCGAAAAGTGTTTCGTAAATTCCAGACGCGAAAAAGTAACTAACCTATCTTAAATACTAAATCTCTTTGATAAATATTCATGATTCTTCATGATATAGTGATGAGCGAGATAAAGTATAATTGATTTTTCATTTATCGTTAGCTATATATCGCGTCACATCCACGGAGTAAAGGAATTCCTTCGAAGCATATCTCAAACTAATGCGGTTGCTATTCTTGTGAGATGGGTATTCTCTGTCCCAAAATATTATTGCAGATAGCCATGTCGTTTGAACTCAAATAGTCCATCAGTTACAGACCTACCTCCCCTCCCGGAGGGGCCACTTCCATTGACGAGTGGATACCATGCGCGACCACGGGGTCTTGAAAAGCACCCTAAACATGTATTTTCCATATTCTGAAAATGCACCCCTTAACAAGTATTGGCGTGTGAAACTATACCCTTAACAAGTATTGGAAACAAATACTATTGGCAAGTATTCCCAATATTGAGCCCCTAAACAAGTACAGCGATGTATTTTCCATATTCTGAAACGAAATGATACTCTTGACAAGTATTCCCTGAAATGAACCCCTAAACGAGTACAGCGATGTTTTATTGTTGTCACGGGTCCGTCGGTCGTCGGTTTTACCTTTACACACCATTATTATGGTTTAGTACGGCCCCACCTTCCACACCTCGCGCAAATCGGACTCTAAACACGTACTGTTGGGGCAAAAAGGACATCCTTTATAAAACATTTTGATATTGTTTTATAATCCCCGCATATTTGACCCTAAACACGTATATTTTTCCGAGCGAAATAGATACCCTTTTTTCAATATTTTTGTGTTTTTGACACCCTTATCACGTTACGTACGTAACGTGCCCTATCTTGAAAAAGACATCCTTTTTACGTGTTTTTTTGGTCGCGCATGGTATCCACTCGTCAATGTAAGTGGCCCCCCCCCCGGGCCTCCCCTCTCTTCAAGTCACAGTTCAAATGGGGTCCACCGCTAGTCATAAGGACCGCTAGTCATAATAGTCATAAGGGTAGCTATTCATACGGGTCTATGTTCGTAGAGGTCGCTAGTCATAATCAAAGAATAGCGACTAGCGAACCCCTTCTACGTACTATAATGACTAGCGACCCTCATATATTATGTCTGGCGAACCCCTACTACTATTATCACAAGCGAACCCCTTCTACTATTATACCTAGCTATCCTCATCTACTATTCTGACTGGCAAACCCCTTCTACTATTATTACTAGCGACCCTCAGCTACTATTATGACTGGCGAACCCCTTCTACTATTATGACTAACGACCCTCTTCTACATTTATGACTGGCGAACCCCTTCTATACTATTATGACTAGCGACCCTCTTTTACTCTTATGACTGACGATCCCCTTTTCCTGTTATGACTGGCGACCCCTTTTCCTATTATGACTAAAGGGTCGTGTGGTCCAGTGGTTAGAGCATTGGACTCATAATCGCAAGGTTGTGAGTTCGAATCCCAACTCTGCCATTGTCTCCACTTTGATAAAAAGGCCCAAGAGTGATCTCGTCGTCTATTGCGTCAGCCACTATGACTGATTAACCTAGATGTACAATGTTTCCAAGGTAATTGGTTATATACCAGCTTGGCGTTTACTAGCAAAATGCTGTCCTGCCGAGTTCCTACGGGAGTTACCACAAACAGAAACAAACAGAAACTAACGACCCATATGATCAATATACTCTTTTCCTCTTTGTGACTAGCGACTCTCATCTAGAATTATAAACACCGACCCTCCTTGCGATCCTTATGATCAATGACCCTTATGCTCGATTATGAATAGTGGCCCTCATGTTGCATTATGAATATCGGACCTCATGACTTTATGACTGGTGACCCCATTTCCCTTTTATGAATAGCGAACTTACACGTTATCACTAGTGGTCCTTATGACTAGCGGACCCGTTCAAATTCACCCTCCCTACTTGCCCTACTCCTATCCCCATCTCTCTTCCATTTAAAAAAACATTGCATATGCATACATTCTCCCTCCTCCCCCATTCTCGCTTTACCCCCTCCCATCTTTGTTTTCTCTCCCCCCTCTCTCCCTCTCTTTATCTTCCCTCCCTCTTTTTTCCCTTTCATCTGTCCCCTCGCCACCTCTCTCTCCCTCTCTCCCCCATCTATTCTGATTCGTAGGGACGAAGCCAGCTCGCGGGTATCAAAGATGCCAAATTATTTGCGTGCATCGCAGAGATCCATTAATGACAACAGCCAATGGATTATTAATCCTAATTATTGTTACGCCCTTGAAATTAGAATGACAGTTGTATTTCATGGAAAATATATACCTCGAATCAAAGATCAATATTTGTCAGATACATGCAATATCAAGAAATAGCAATCAAATACCCCGAATCCGTTATGACTTGACATCTAAGTATTGAAACACAAGTCACAGGCTTAACCTATATGTATGTGTATTCGGAAATATCCGCCATAATGGGAGCTAATTACAATTAATTACTATGAATTCGCAATGACCAATGTAAGTTAATTAACTTATTACACTATTCAGTACCAAAATCATGAATTTTGACGTCACCTGTGTGAAGGGATTACCGATAGGCAACTGAAAAAATAAAACGAACTTGACAACAGTCTGCAAATGATTCAGGTCCCCATCCCGTTACTCCAGGAGGGGATTAAAATATATCTCTATATATTCAGCTACGAGTTTGGAAAGATTTTAAAATAAGATTTCAAGGTGAAGCAGTATTCATTGCTGAGATTGTTCAAGGTTTTTTCTCTCATCCGGACAGTTCCAAACATCACCTCTTTCAAAGTAAGTTGCCCAACATTTTTTATCTTCGCCATTAAACAGTTTGTATTCTGGTATTGTATACCTCAGTAGTATAATAAAGTAAGATGCCCTGACATTTCTTCAAAAGTATGTACATTTAAGTTTAAATGTTTTATTTAAATGATTCATCTTGTTCTTCAAAGTGCATTAGCGTTCTTCGTCGCTATTTATTTTAGACTAATTATGCCTTCAATGTCGTTGATCTAATTTCGATCGCAATTTTTTGGGCCACTGCAGGCTTTTGATTGTTACTGGCTGCAATATTTCAGTTCCTTTGTACGATATGCAAACATAATTGGCAGAGCTATTTAATAGTCTATACTGGCTTGATATTGTGTATAACCTTTTAAAGCTCTACAACAGCCATTCTCAATTACTTTTTTTGAAGCGCCACATTTCATGTTGAGAATCTGCAATGCTCCACTGTCCATTGCGCAAATCAGCAATGTATCAGCGGAGGGGGTTCAGAGGCCCCTGGTGGGGGTCGAGGGGGCAGAGCCCCCAGACGTTTTGGAATATGAGGCCTTTTAAATTGCCCAGAGGGGCTCTAATTAATATCAACAGAAGAAATACAAATGCCAATAAACTACACAATATCAATATTAAAAGAAAAATGACCAGTGAATTTTTCACAACATACCAATGATACCACTAGTTCAGACTGTTCTGCCCCAGATATATTGGCTGAAGCAAGTGGCGTAATGAGTAAAAAAAAAAATGAGGGGGCTAGATATGGCAGCTGAAGCAAAAATATTGAACTTTATTGCAATACAAATATCTATATTTTGACATAATATTAAGAAAATAATACAATATTCCACTCTTTCCCTTTCCTTTTCTTTCCCTTTCTCCTTTTTTTTCTTGGCCATGAAACATTTGGCCCCCCCAATCGCCACCCCCATCTGTACGCCAGTGGTTGAAGCTACGTTCCCCGATTTTGCAAGGGCTGAAAATTAGGCGTTGCACTGCACTAACGCCCCAACTGCCCCTCTCTCTCTATAACTCACGTGCAGTATCATTCATTCAGTTCATGTTAAGCAAGAATGCATGCAGGCAATCACGGCAGACAATGCATCTGAGCATACATTTATTTCATTTTTACAACATCGGATTTTAATCGGCTTCGGAAACAAAGTTTCTGCTTGTTATGTCCCAAATTCATAATCTTTTATGATCAGGGTGTTCTTTGAATATCATATCATTTGATGTTTAACTCTTAACCAAAACGTATACTCTGGAAATGCAAAATTTCTCGCCGTTGAAATAGAAATCCTACAAACGGGGTTTTCAAATCACTTGTGCGGCACAAAAACTTTGTACAGCGTAGAATAAATAAAAAGGAGAACACCATCAATCCTCCATAATAGGGGTTATCGAGTGCTAAATTTGACAAAATTTGGGGAAATCAATTAGCGATTAAGTGTCAAGTAAAGAGTTTTTGTTTTCTCTTTGTATTAAAATGATCACCAAAACCTTATTGCCAGGTTACTGGTAGATACATTTTTTCTCCCTTATTTTTCCTTTATTTTTTATACCGGCTCCCAAGCGCCACTCCGCAAGGCTCGGTGCGCCACAAGTGGCGCGCGCGCCACCTATTGAGAACCCCTGCTCTACAATATCGATTTCAATGGAGTAAAGAGAGTATCCATTGCTATTTATCAGAGTTTGATGATAACCTATACTACTTTTTATACAATCAGCTAACAAGATTGCCGTTTGTCCGTATCAAAACGAAATAACATGAAGCATAGGCCTAGGTTTTTATCTTATTAAGAAAGAAAGTTAAATATAGCTTTTGTTCATAATCTAGTATATAGACATGCATTAGGCTAATATCTAGACATGCAATAGCACATATTGTGATTTGGTTTTAGTATTCTCTGAGTTCACATGGCTGTTTGTGTACGAAAAATAAGCATGGCCTAACACTGACAACTTGAAGACAAAGAGGTAGGCTATTTGCTATATCTCGTAACTTTTAATAAAGAATTATATATAGGCCTACGTAGATTCACTAATCAGAAAATGGCTGCCCCCTTTTTTCGCAGAAGTCATGTCTTCCAATTATTTGGAGAAATACCACATATCTATAAAAGCAAATGTGTGTAATTTTTGTTGATGTTATATTGTTATTATGTAATTATAACTCGGTAAATTTCAATAAATGTTTTGAGCTTGCTGAACTGAGGACATCACTATAGGCCTATTAAGGGTAACTTTTTGAGCTGCCTTAAGAAATTAATTCCCCTTCTTTGCATAAGAATGCGACATTAATTAAAACAAAATAATAATTGATTTGTGTTTTCTTTATCTGTAGATGAAGCCAATGCTATTCACTGTGTGTGTTCTGCTGTGTGCAATGATGCTCACCGTTGAAGGTAAGACATGTAAGAATTCTGATATTATTTATGAATTATTTTATTCATTCATTCATTTATTTACCTAATTATTTATAATTTGATTCATTCATATCTTTATTTACTTATTTTTTTAAATATATTTGCTATTTATTAATTCAAAATTTTACTTCTTAAATTTTATCAACACATACATTATCCTTTTTTCACTCTTTCATTGTCGTCAGAATCAGATATTTTTTTTTGTTTTTAATTGATATATTTTTTAAAAATAATTTTTTATTCTCTTCTCTCATCAAACAAAATTGAACATAGTAAAATGTTGCATTCATGATTATAAATTAAAAAGCGATATCAAATTTCAAAAATAAAAAATTACACCATAATTACAAAGCTTGGTTTGAACGTACAATTATTATGATCAACACATCCATACATTTGACAATTCTTAACGAAAATGAAGTAAAACAATGTCATGAATTATAAATCAATTCAATTTGTTCTCAAAATATCTGATATACATTTTTATTCTAACCAGATTGATTCCATAATTATTTTTCAAGGAATATATATTCTTTTCTCTTACATTCATACACATATGTCTAATTGAAAAACAGTACAACCTAAAATCGAACAAATTATTCACTATTTCTTGATGTATGTATCACCAAAAAAAATCTTGAATCCTGTAAATTATTATAATACTTCTAGTAAGATTTATTAAAGAAGATTTATGAGAGAAGATATCATCGGATAATTCGATATCACAATGCAAAAATAGAGTGTTAGTCAAACAACAGCCCCGATGGGCACATCCACATCATGACCAGATAAGTGATAATATAAGTTTAGTGTAAGATACGTGTCACTTTAATGTTCGGATAACATAAGTGTGTACACGAAATCGGATTGGCACTCAACAACTGTTTTACAACAATTTTCTTACGTGATTTTTTTTTTTTTGGGGGGGGGGCATGATTATCCCCACTGGTCCGTATTCTGAAGTCGGGTTTAACTTAAACTCAGGTTTAAAGTTGTGGTTTGAGTATGGACAGCCAATTGTTACATAATCACTAACAGTAGAGATATCATACGTCAGCTCATTCGGCTCTCAAATCATTCATAATTGTGTAGGAGGTATAAATAGATGATTGTCTTCACCATTGATGAATCAGGAAAGAGCACAGTAAACATAAGAAAGATACAACTTAATAAAAAATTTGATACTTTTGGCTTCCCATACTTAAACCACAACTTTAAACCAGAGTTTAAGTTAAACCCGACTTCAGAATACGGGCCACTGAGTTTTATGACAAATATTATGTATGGCGTATCTTCTATACAGTGCCTCTTCATAAGGTTCATTAGCTCACTCTCTACCATTTTTGTGGCAGAAAGTGCCCGACGCTGAGGTTGAGAATAGGGATTTTTTTGCAATTACTACTCAGACGCTTTCTATACGGCAGAGAATCATTTGTCAAAAGCCCTTCATTGTTTGTTCAAAAACCGGTGAATCAAAACAGCAGTGTACCCCTCGATTCTGGACAAAAGGACATAATATTTACAATTTCTCGTCCGGTCTGAACCTTCGGACAAAGTTCTGCTGTCCCAGACCATTTTCTTTCGACCAAAGCCTCTGACTCCATTGTGCTTTGTAGAAAGTGTCTGCGTAGTCAGTGATATTACGAAAATACGCTAATGTTATGGACGGGGCTGCGAGTTATTGGATTCATTCACCACTCCACGCTCATTTCTGGATATATATATATATATATATATATATATATATATATATCAAATGAACATTCATTTATTTTGTGTTAAATTTGACAATATTTTAAGAACACTGTTACCCTCTTTCTTTTCCTTTCTTCTTCTTCTGTTATTTTTCTTGGTTGTGGACGGGGTCCAGTGCCCTCAAGCCCCATCCCCTCAATTTGTCTGCCAGTGATATCTGCACTTTACTCCAAATGCAATTTTATTTCGTTGCAGGTCGTCGCAGCCGACACCGTGACAGGCGGTCATCGAGTGGGAGTGGGAGTTCGAGCTCGGCCAGTAGCAGTGAAGAAGCTGCGGCTGCCACACCAGCTGCTACGCAAGCCCCTGCAACTACCGCAGCACCTGCAACTACCGCAGCACCGGCAACTACCGCAGCACCGGCAACAACAGCAGCACCTGCCCCACCAGCAGCTACTATGGGGCCAGTCACTATGCCGTAGCAGTTTCAGTGGGAAATGGAAAGCCCTTGTATGGAAGGCGACGTTTTCCAAAATATCACAAAACCCCTAATCAGGGGTTTTGGTGTACGTTTGGAACACGTCACCCTCCATGCCCTTGGTCAATGAAGCTTTCGATAATTATCCGTTTTGTTTCTATCGCGTGACGTGATATTAAAAGATTATAGACGTATAGTCTCAACAATATTGTCCATCTCCTTCATATTAACTCCCAAGTTTTACCCAACTGCACATCATAAAGGACATCTACTAATCTAACATCTTTAGAAGATGTATTACCAGTGACCAATCTTCTTTATCGTTAACAATCAACAAGACATATGAATCAGTAAATATTTACAAATCGTAGAATAATAAGATGATAAGTTATAATGTCAGTAATCGGGCCAACTATTTCATCTGTTACAGATTTTACACAGTGCACACATTTTAATCTGTGCACAATGCTCTGTCATTTTTTGTTTTGGATTATTGGATATGACTGTGACATTAGATTATTTAGACCCTTTGTTGTTTTGTTAAAGTCAAGACGCTTCATATCAGATAAAGAAGGCTTTCGAAAAAAAATGGTATGTGACTTCCTTTGTACCCTTCTTGATAGTGTTACATTGAATGTTGTC